>NC_066626.1:65144278-65449861 GCF_025201925.1 Gopherus flavomarginatus
AAATGGGGGGGGGGGGTTATTAAAAGCCTGAAGAGAAGCAGCACTGAAGTTTGGGACAGTCAGATGGGTTGCTATGAGGGGGCTGCAAGGCCCAGCCACAGATCTCAGCTTTGCATCTGCAAGTGTCTGTCCCTGCTTCTGATACAAGGGATCTAAACTGCTATATACCATTTATGTGAAGAATAAGAGAAATGAAAGAGAAGAGAGACTCCTATCAGGCCAGACAGAAGGCTTGATCATGTACTTCTCAGATGTGCCAGGAGGCTGAGCTTAGCTACGAGGGTAGGGACCGTGAATGGCTCTGGGTAGCCACCTGCTATGATTTAGAGTAAGCTTCATAGCCTCATCCTAGCACAGAGGCTCAGTGCGTCCTAAGTTCCCTCTATCTGCTTGCAACTCTGTGCTGTCTGTCTCCTACCCCATTAAAAGAAGCCCTTTACCCACAATGGATTGCCAGCATTTATGCACTTCAAATTGACATTTTGTGTAGGTGTTTGGTAGCCCTAACCGCCATGCAGGCAGTAGGCTCTCGTACAGAACTGGCATGATTGAGGCAGAATTCCTTCTGCAAATTTATCCTCATCCCTTCAATATTAACATTTAACCTAGAGCTTCAATCCACTCCTGTGGTGAGGATAGAAGTGTGAAGCCATGGATTGAGGAACCAGTGTTGTAAGGCCACTGAGCAGGGTCTGTAGCCACTGAGTGGGGCAGCCAAGGACAATATCTGGGATAGCTATACATGCTTGTCCTAAATTCCAGTATATCAGGGATGTATTCCCCAAAATTTCCTCAAACCCTGTGAAACTGGAAGGTTGTGTTCTCTGCCCCTTCTATGTCACTCTGAAACTTCTTTCCTAGAGGAGTAAAACATTGATTTTTCTATAGTCAAAAGTTAGTTTTCCTCCCTTTACGTGGCTCAGTGTAACACAGAATCAGCTAAAGCAGTATTCCCAGCTCCAAATGTTCAAGCATCACGAGTCAGGCCCAGAAGATGAGGAGATTGGTTTAAAAATTATGAGATTAAAAGATACATTTGCGGTTTTAGATACATTTCTGATTTTAGATCTTTTATAGGTCTCACTTGGGTGACATTCTCAAATTTTTCTACTCAATCCTGAGATCTAGAAACTTACTTTTTTAAAAAAAATTGAAAACTGAAATTCTCACCTAATCCCAGTAATCCAGGAGGTGAGGCTTTAAGGAAAACACCAAATATTGTGAGACTCTCAATGCAACAGTGAGAGTTGGCAGCAATGTGAAGAGAAAGATTTACCATCATACTGAATATGCTGTAGGACCGTGCTTGCAGGAATGGAGTATGCATCAATAGTGGAGACTGTTGTAAGGCTATCAAAACTTCCTTTTTTAATGAATTTTTCCTATCTACCTTGTCTCCTCCGCATCGACCTATTGTGCAGATAGGCTGCCAGGCAGCATGCCTACCTCAGTTAATTCATTTTCAGACTAAGAATAATAACGTATCTGTACTGTGTGCTTAGCATTCTTTGGAAAATGCCTTGGATTCAAAGACTGTTAAGTCTTCCAAGTGGGCTTGCACTATATTGTGCTGGCCTGTCAGCTAGAATTGTTTTCCTTTTTAGATACAGAATACCCAAACTTGGAGACTCTTCAAAAACTCTATGTAATGTGAAGCTACGGAGTCCTGACTCCGAGTCACCAGAAGCACATTTCATAGAGTTGTTTACACAGCCTCTTGATTCTCTCCCTCCCAAGGACAGTCTAATGGGGAATCTGAGTTGTATCTTAATGGATATTTTTCCTCAAATCCTTTAACTTTAAATCCTTCCTTCTAATTCTAATGCTAGTTAATCTCACTGCTTCTTTTTTTTGTATTATCTGCTGTCTGTAGAGACTTGGATTTGATCTAATAAGAAATTGATGTGTGTGACACAACAAATACTTTATACCTGCAGAAGATTTCTATTTGATAATAAATGGATAAATATTGGCAACATCTGAAAAACAAAAGTGGAAGCAGAATGTGATTTGATAAGAAACCAAAGAGGGGTAATTTAATAATCATTTCTTTTCATTATGAAGTACCCTAAGCAAGTTTTTTAAAAAGACTTTTTATATGAATGCATTGAATTTTATAATTTTAGTATAAGGTTTCAGTTCTACTTGATCTCTTTCGTATGTTTTGCAATAAAATGCCTGGATCAGCAGTAAAACAGCCTCTCAGCATCTAGTTCTGGTTTCCTATTGATACTATCTGTTGCTGTTGCTTTTGAGTAAGTGCATCCTCTAAGTTTGCAAAAATCAAAGTATTCAAATGGCAAATAGTCATAACATCAGACACCATCCAAACAAGTTAGCTTGCCTTCCAGCTATTTGAATATTCATCAGAATTTCATTTCCCATAGCCATTTTGTTGATCATGCAACTCTGATTACAAATTTGCCATGCTGAAACCAATTTAAATATGTTTGCATTTCTTAAATGTACTGGTTGGTTAAAACATCCATTTAGTTTATGATGTTGTGAAATGATTTGATATAGACACAGAAGACGCCACTCCATTAGCATTTCTGCCCAAGATTAAGAGTCAGAATCTTCAACTGGTGTAAATCCAGAGTAACTCCACTGGATTCAATTAAACAATAGAGACGGGCGGCTCCAGGCACCAGTGCTCCAAGCATACGCCTGGGGTGGCAAGCCATGGGGGGGGCGGCCTGATGGTCACCGTGAGGGCGACAGTCAGGTAGTCTTTGGCAACACACCTGCGGGAGGTCCGCCAGTCCAGCGGCTTCGGCGGTAATTCGGCAGCGGGGACACCAAAGGCCTGGGACTAGCTGACCTCCCGCAGGCGCGCTGCTGAATCCGCGTTACCAGTGGACCTCCCGCAGGCATGCCACCAAAAACCGCCTGCCTGCCATGCTTGGGGCAGCAAAATACATAGAGCCGCCCCTGAATAGAGATGAGATGAAAAAATCTAGCCTTATGCCTGTGAATGACATTGACACTGTTTAAAAAAAAAATCCGTTCGTCTTTAAGGTGCCACCGGACTCCTCATTGTTTTCGTGGATACAGGCTAACATGGTTACCCCTCTGATACTTGATGATTGACACTGTTGGCAACTACAGTAGAAATGTGGTCAAGAATCTGAAAATACCGTGCAATCTAAAGCGATTTTGCATAATAGTGGCATGATGTATTGCAGAATTTATTGTAAAACCGTTTAGCTATGCCAAGCCTTTAATGCTGCTTTGAGGAGCTTTGCTTTACAGTATGATTGAAACAGCAGCACTCTAGTCCCCTGTTATTGCTGGTAAAAAGTAAATATTTGCAGTGGACAGACTGCCTTAACAGGGCACACATTTGACAGTATGCACGTTCACCTTTTTTTCCTAACCATACTTGTAAGAGTTAGCAAACCATCCACAGCGATGACAGAAAGTGTAGGCTGTTGTAACATTTATGTTTTTAATGTTCTTTTAAAGGTGTGAAGTCATAGGTATTAATAACCTTTATTTAAGATTAATAAAAGTTTATTTGTTTGTTTAGTTGGTTGGTGATTTTACCTGGAAATTTATGAATTTTTACTGCTTTGCCTGTACAAGCTACACACAACATAGAATTTTGGACGTACTTTATCTCTGATCTTAGTTTTGCAATAATACCCTTTTATTTTAAAAAGCATCAATACGTTCTTTCCTAGTGTCTGTGACCCCCAATGATTGATATTTGGTCTTTGTGTTCTGGATAAAAGAGAACAGTTGGGGTGAATGACCTTTAACTATCCCCAAAGTTTGGTTTCAGTTTTATGGGCATAACATTGTTGATCCCACATCCATTAACATGTATAGCCTGCAGCTATACTTCCTTGGACTGTGATCACATTTGCTCCCATCAACAAAGCAAAATTTGGGTTTGGCCAGTATTTGAATGTGAAGTCTGCAAGGAAATACCCAACGCTGTAAGAATTGTTGTTTGTCATTCTTTAGGTGGCACTCTTCCTACCAACTCCCCAGAATAGTGCATGAGGGCCCTGTGCCATTTTATGTGCCATCTCTCAGAGGCAATAAGAACTAGGGGGGAGGGATAGCTCAGTGTTGAGTATTGGCTTGCTAAACCCACGGTTGTGAGCTCAATCCTTGAGGGGGCCACTTAGGGATCTGGGGCAAAATCAGTACTTGGTCCTGCTAGTGAAGGCAGGGGGCTGGACTCAATGACCCTTCAGGGTCCCTTCCAGTTCTAGGAGATGAGTATATCTCCATTATTACATTTTTTAAAAAATAGCCGTTTAGGGAAAGTGTGGAATGTGTAGGGGTAAAGCAGTACTGAGTTAAGGGTGCCTGAAGCTATTCTCCGCCATGAAGATCTTCATGTCTCCTGTCTCCTTCTCCAGCCCCATGGAGGCTCCACTTGTGCGCTGCATCTGGGGTGCCTGGAGTCCTGGCTTGCACCCAAGGCTGTATGGGCTTTGCTGCTGCCCCACTAGAGACCCGCGTGGGCTGAACACCCACCTGAAGGTGAGAGGAGGACACGGCTCCATCAGGTGCCTCAACGCACTGATCTCTGCTCCCCTCCCCTGGCCGTTGGGTCCTTGCAAAGCAGGCAGCTGCAATTCCCCTTAGCCACTGCAGCCCCCGTGGCTGGGCTCGGGTACCTTCCTGGGAACCCGGGCCGTTCTCTGCTCCTAACAATATGTTTAAACATAAGTGACGTGGGATGGCAGAGGAGCCCTGCATAAAATGTGGGGGTGCTGCAGCACCCCCCACACCCAGGGCCTCCGACAGGAGGGGGCAAAAGGGGCAGCTGCCCTAGGGCCCAGTGACTTAAAAGGGCCCAGGGCTCCCAGCTGCCCCCGCTGCTACCGCAGCAGTGGCTGGAGCCCCAGGCCCTTTAAATCACTGCCAGAGCCACAGGCACCGCAGTCTGGGCAGCGCTGAAAGGCTGGCTAGGGGAGGCTAGCCCCCAGCCCTGCCCCTTCCTCCCAAGGCCCCACCCTTCTGGGGGCCCAGACCTGGCCCCCCCACCTTACCCAGGGGCCCTGCAATTCTGTCAGCAGCCCTGCCCGCACCCCTAGTTCCCGCATCTATGGTCCTGGCAGCTACCGCTCGGCCAATGCCCAGGTCTGGATCCCCGCGTGGGGTGGGCAGGGGTCTGGCTTTCTTTTTCTTGACTGAGTCCTGAGGGAGGACCCCTGAAAATGAAGTTGCGCACACCGCCCCACTAACTCTAAATCAGCCACTGCGTAGAGTCAGTATCAATGTAGTTAGGTCAAAGCAGTGTCAGTGTAGACACTTTGTTGCTTACATCAACTGTGACTGGCTTTTAGAAGCCATCCCACAATGCCCGACACTGACAATATAATTGGTACAAGTGCTCCTGATGAGGCTGCACACCGCCTGCACAAGGAGCTAAGTATAGACACACACTAGTGATATAAATACCATGGCAGCTGAATGCTGCCATAAGTTAAGTCAACTTGGTTTTGTAGTGTAGACATGCTCTGAGTACCTTTCCCAGGCCTGAAGAAGAGTTCTGTGCAGCTCGAAAGCGCGTGTCTCTCACCAACAGACGTTGGTCCAATAAAAGATATTACCTCACTCACCTTGTCTTTGGAAAGGAGGAATGACAGAGGAGGAGTTTCCTCTTTAGTCTGAGAGATGCTAAGCACTGTTCTAGTTTCTTAAGCCTATGAAGTGGACTTAATTATATGTCTGATAACAAATGTAGTAGGAAGAGGGCTTGAAACATAAGCCCATGTATCAGAGGCCTGAGGCCTGGGCTAAAGTAGTTAAAACCTTGCTGATATGAAGCAAAATCAAGTTGTGAGCAAAGGCAGAACTGCTCACAGAATTTGGCAAGCATAGGGTCGATATTGCAAAAACACATATTCCTAAAAAGTGCTAGGCACAAAACACTCATGCAAGCACATTCCAGAAGGGTGGTACCAGAACACCCCAATCAACACATTCCCCGAAGATAACAGGAACATTCTGACCCATCTTAAGGATAAGGTCAGGATGAAAGCATGATGAATAGAGATGTTTTGATCGCATCTACTGGTACAAGGCAATGGGTGGAGCCCTAATGCGCTGGAGGGTGGCACTCTGATACATGAAGGATGATGCATTACTTGTTCATATTGCTGTGTAAAGATATATCTCAGAGGGAATGTCTTTGTCCGGCCTAGGGGATAGTGGAAAGTCCCGCCACTAACTGAGCCGGTCTGTTATCACGAGCATACATGTGTTAGTGTACCTGTAGCCATTGAGCCAGGGCATTAGCTTATTCCTTTATTGCTTCATCGGCAATAAACCTGACCAAGTGCCTTCGCTACGAGCCAAGTCTGTGGATTTATTGGGTGGTTCACTCGAGGTCTGCTGTGCCAGCTGTCTGCACAGAGCTGGGACAGCACACAGTAGAATACACGGGAGAACACGCATGCAGCCAAACATCTGATGACAGCAATGTGTGTTCTTAATATTCTGAACAGTGTGCCTAAACAAAATAAAACATGGATACCTATCAATCAGTGCATTAAACAATACATCGTATTAGTATAGCTGGGTCTATTGTAAGAAATTATTTAGTATGTATGTAAGTGAGGCATTTCTTTCTCACTTATACATTTTTACAGCCTTATATGCTGAAAAGGGAACTTTAATAATTGATTACCATTTTTTATTGTTTCTCATGAAAAAGTAATGCTGTTCAGTAAATAATGTGGGGATGCTAATCTTGCAATTATACTGGATATTGTGTGATGTGCAGTATTCAAAGTTTAATGAGCACGCTCTAAGATGAAGGAAACTTTGTGAGTGTAACGCAAATTGGCTTTCCCTACTTAGCCCATGACATTATAGGCAATTATTAAAAGCAAGTAACAAAACCAATGACATATATTCAGCATCTTGTGACATCCACTTACTACTACACAGGAATTTAGTGCAACAGATTCGTCATTCAAAATGGTGCAAGGGACGGTTTGTACTTTGTATTCTAACAAATCAAGACTGTGCAACCTGTTTTAGGGATTTGAATCTAAGGGACTGTATTTTTCAAAGTGCTGAATAGTAGCTTAACTTTGGTTCCGCTGAGGACAATCAAAGTCATATCTTTGACTGACTTCAGTGGGAGCAGAGTTAGACCAACTCTGAGTGTTTTTGAAAATCCCACATAATGTTTTCTGGCCCACAAATGAGTACCACCAGCACCATGCATTTTCCTTCCTACACTGCGACACAAGACCTGATCCAGGCCTTTCTTACTTTTTCAGGCCAAGCTCCCATTGATAACAATAGGAGTTTAACCTGTATAAGGAAGTCGGGATTAGGCCCATTATATCTAGCAAATAGCTCAGCAGAGAAAATTGAAGTCAGTGAAAGCAACAGGTGCAGCCGAGGGTAAAATTTGGGAGTGTTATGTACCGAAAGACTCACAGCCATTATGCGCATGTGAAAGAATGGGTACATCTCTGTAAGAAAAAGGTCAAAATTCTCCTCTCAGATCGACCAGATTGTATTCAATTGTGGTGTTGTGGTTTTTTTACATATGTGGAACTCCAGCTGACACAAAAACAGCCTTTATGGTTCACCTTTCAGGGATTTATAATTGGAATGCTGAAAACTGTTAACTATACCTCCTTGGCCTGGATATACTTGTGATCTGTTATTGAGGTCCTCTATATTTCATGAATGTTTAGAAACAATGCAGATTTTGGAAACTAACCCCACAAAGCCATACAACTGGGGTTTTTTTTTGTTTTGTTTTTTGTTTTTTTTTAAGAAGACTGAAATCAGTCTGCACACTTAGTTGAAGAGCTACTTCTCACTATCTGAAACTTTGGTAATCAGCTCCGATCACCATCAGGGGATACATTAATGGGCAGCAGCTGTGGAAAACTATTCAAGTTAGCTTCCCCAACCAAGCTGTTTGGGTTACGTATGGGGGGACGGGGAAAAGAGAGAGATAGAGAGAGAGAATTACATTAAGGGCACACTGGTTTTTTGGACCAGACCTTTAGTATGTCATTCTAAAGCTCATGGCAGAGGTAGGCAACCTATGGCATGTGTGCCAAAGGTGGCACGTGAGCTGATTTTCAGTGGCACTTGCACTGCCTGGGTCCTGGCCACGGTCTGGGGGGCTCTGCATTTTAATTTAATTTTAAATGAAGCTTCTTAAACATTTTAAAAACCTTATTTACTTTACATACAACAATAGTTTAGTTATATATTATAGACTTATAGAAAGAGATCGTCTAAAAATGTTATGTATTACAGGCATGCAAAATCTTAAATTAGAGTGAATAAATAAAGACTCGGCACACCACTTCTGAAAGGTTGCTGACCCCTGGATCATGGTATTTTGCATAGGTTAAAATATTAGGCGATGTTCCTGTGTGCGAGAGACTTGTCTTGTATTTTTTTCCCTACGGGTGCAAACTGTGAATCAAATTCTGAACTATCAAAAAACAAAATTTTAAAAAACATACCATGAAGCATTCTCTTGGCTTTGGGGCATCCTTTTTGAAAATGTGCACTCTAGGCTCAGATCTGTTGTTCCTTCTAAGGATTTTTAATATTTTATTTATGTTTTTCATGTTTAGCATTTGCATTATTGTCTCCACAAGTCAGTGCTTACCTATGAGCTCTCCCACCCCCTTAATAATAATGGTTACAGTCCTTATCTGTGGATTGTTAAGAATTGGATCTTAGATTATCATTACTAGTGTTATATTCACTGATGGAATTTGAAAGTATCAGCTGAAATTCACTAAAACAAATGCCTGGGTAACAAAGTGACATGTGGCATCTTGTAATCCTAATGGATAGATTATATCAACAACACAATATCCTTCATAATTAGACAAAAAAATCCTCTGCCATTTTGTGATTAATAGTAGCAGTTCTATATTGTTAGTGATAAGACCACTCATTTACCTCAATCAAAAATATGTTATTAAATAGGTCATTAGTGGAAATTCCTGTCTCTTTAACAAAGAATAATAAAAAAAAAATACTCCTGCCACCTGTTCTCTGTTCCATTGCATTGTATTCATTCCACATGTAGTAACTTGTATCCAACAATCAGAAATCAAGTCTTGCTTAGGGATCTGGCTTATAGCAACTAAGTGTTCTGGTTTTTGTGATAATGTCAAAGAAACCTCCTTTGTTTCAGACCTTCAGTAGTTTTGAAATATGTGTCAGCTATTTTTACTATGGCATGTCAGTGAACATTTATCAAAGACAAAAATATCTTGTTGTAAAAGACTAATATTTGTCCACTAGTCTCAGCTAGAGAAACATTCTGTAAAGCATGTTACAAAATTGCCTTCAAATAGTCAAAAGCTAACTTTTATTTCTGCAGTCTCAGAACCTCAGAAAGCAGCAAAAATGCAGATGGAGGGGACAGGATGGCTCAAAGGATTGCAAGTAGGCTGTAAAGCCCTTTATATCTGGAATTACCATTTGTATCCCACCCAGATTTTCATTGACCTGACAACTTGACAGTGATCTGATAGTAGTGGCCATTTGTTGGCGTATATGAGATAAGTTTGGTGATATCAGGTTAGTTCATGATGGATAAAAGAGCCCACAACCAGAAAACCACCACGACAACATTCACCACAAATCTGAGGTTGGCCCATTTAGGTCAGAGGTATGGTAAGTTAGCACTGCAACTGGATTTGTATGGAGCAGGCCCTCTTTCACCAGAACATAAAGTTCAATACAGTCAACAGAAAAATTTGCAGGGACCTTATAGAGCCCATAGAGAGGTCTCCAGTGTTTTCAGTTGAGCGTGCACACACACACACACGCACGCACACACAGAGTTCTGTTAAGAGCTAAATACTCCTGGTCTCTTACACATGGGAAGTCCTGATGAAGTGAATGGCAGGCAGGATTTGATCCTAAATATTCTAACTTCAGAGTTATCTAAAAATGTGTATATGTAGTTCCTTTTATATGTCCGGACACAAGGCTTACCCAAACTCAAGGAAATTAGAAATGGGAAATACCATTAGGTCATTCAGTCTGTCTCCTTGCCTTCGATACTCTGTGGGATTTAGTTTTAAATGTCCCTAAGCAATGAGGCTTTCATCACTTCCAACATTGGCCTGACTGATATAACTGACTTTAAGCATCGTCCTCTATGGAAATGCCCAGCAGCCCAGACAGAGACTGGATTGAGAAGGTACTTGCAGAGTTTTCCCCAAAACATTCTGGATTTCCCCTCCCCATACACATCCCATCCACTGTGGGAACACACAGTGCTTATTATTAACGGATCAACTTTTAATGAGCGTTCCCTCCAGGTGGTATCTGAGATACTGTTATACTTCCATAAAAATGTTGTTATCGTAAGGAAATATTACAGTCTCTCAGATACAGCTGGTTGGTAACAGTTGACTTTTTAATGGTAATGGCTGACCTTTGAAATACCTTATGGGTTTAGCATAATAATTTTTGCTAGCTGAAATCATTTGTCCCTTTAAATCTGTAGTTGAAAACTTTGCATCTTTGAGGGCTGCACTAGCAAATTGCCTGGAGCCTGAGCGACACACATACTTTGCATATAAACGTACATAAAATGTATCAAAAGATAAATTCACACAAGCCTACCAGTAGCTTGCACTTGCATCTTCATTGAGGGTCAAATGGAAATTGCTTGTTTGCAATCCCCAGAAATAAAGGCCAGCAGTTGATCAGCTTTGTCATTGCCATGTATTTACAGGGAGAGGGCACCCAAAGGCCACATTCTAAGACTTTTTGATGGCTATGGTTGGCCCTTAAGGTTTGTTTTCTTTAACCTTCTTTAAACCTAAACTATGTAAAGCCTTTTTATAATGTTACTTTAAACATAATCTGTGGAAGAGCATGCTCATTTTTAAATTTCTAGCTATTGGTGCTATTTTCATCCTTTTGATGGTATCTTTATATTTATTAAATGCTATAATAAGTAATCATGAAGGGGCATCAGAAAGCCATCTAATTACAGATTCTACTTGCATGTTGCAGTGGACCATAGATAAACATTGTGGTTAATTTACACTCTCTTTGCTTTTCTCCCCTCTGTAATGGTTCACAAAATATAAGCTATATTCTGCATGTGATAGTGTGCACAGGAAGAAATCTCTGTTCCTTTTAGGTCAAACAAATGTTCTGAGTCCTGGTAATGTTCTGATAGGATTTTAATATTTGCCTAAGATGCACTACTAGAAGCACACCTACTTAGCTGGAGCTACAAGAGTAAGATTTAGAACAGGTGATATAATCTAACTTGACAAACTAGTTAAATATTTACAAGAAGCGGAAGAGCAGCAGCACTCAGGCTGAAGGAGAAAAGTAAGGTCTGGCATTTGTGATTCAACCTATCCAGGATTTTTCAGACCAAAATGAACAGCTGGAGTGGTCCTAATGATTCACCAGGGTATAGCCTTCTGCATAGTTTACCTTTTCTTCATTTGTTAAAGGTAGGTCTGTTTGCTCAGAAGAAATTATTCTTGTTGTTACAGCACATTAGCAGTGAATTGTGCAGATGCCTTGAAGCTGGTTTAACTTCAGGGAGATATTTTTATTGTTGATTGCGCAGTTACAGGCTTATGCTGTTCAAAATTTAATGAATGAAAAATAAGCAAAGTCCTTTAGTGACACCAAAAATTGCATGTTTTATAGCCTGTACATTGACCTTTTGCAATGATGATTTTGTGTATTCATTTAAAAACGTTAATCTTGTTGATAGTATTTACCATAAGACTGCATCTAAAAAGGGCTATTTACTAATGGAGAGACATGTTTGTATGTCAAGAGTATTATGAGATTATTATTTCATTTAAAATAATGCACAGAGGTAGTCAAAGTATACAGTGTGTTGCTTTTTTTAAAATGGTGTGACATTCTATTATTGCACCAAATCCTTTTATAAGCTGGCAGGCTGGGTAGAGAAGCTGTCCCAAAAGGATAACTGAACAGCTACATAAATAAAAACTGACATATTAACTGCTTTAGGTTTTGGTAGTTCCACATTTGGAAATTATGGAACATAGAAGAGACGCAGGAAACTATCATGTTTGCTTTCCAGAAGAGGTGATTAAATAATCAGCAGCTGGAATTTACACACTACCTTTTAAAACTAAATAACAATGGCCAGTCCCCTTCTGTCTTATTCCCACAATCATACTGAAATGGTGGTCTACAGAAAACATTCAGTCTTCCTGGTTATTCTTCATAAATTGTTTTTTAAAAGAAAAAGGAGAAACAAAAAAGAATAGTACCAAGAAAATAGAGTGAGCAATAAAACCCTCATAGTTATTTTAACAGGAGTATTGCTTGGGAAGCAGCCTCTTAAAATAGGATGTTCATACAATGCATTGTTGGTTATGTGTTCCTTTACAGAAAGCACTGTGTGGTGTAATTCCAATGTGTCATATGGCCTATACGTACTATGCATTTCTTGGCAAATATTCTTTGATGTATGAAGCCTTGTTGAAATATGGAAACATGAGTGTAAAGCTTATGGACAGTAGCTTGTTGGCTCATTTGCTAAAGCTTTATAGCGAATTGTGACGTGCATATTAAATTTGATATCTCTCTGTTTCAAAGCCAGCAGTCTCCCTGAGTCGTTTTTGGCTAACAATCCTCCTTTATAGAATGTGATACTCTTAGTTGTTTGGAGGTAATGGTTTTTTTAATCACTTTGAACATTGTCCATTCTGGCTGAGATCTGGGAACTTTTATGCAGGGCCGACCCCTAAAGTTCTTAGTTCTTGCTCATGCAATTTTCTCATCAAAATCACTTGTGTTTTTTCAGTAAGGACTGAGTAAGACTCTGGATTTTGCCCATGATAATTCCCCTAAGGTGTGCAATGTATGGTAATAAAACCATATATGGTATATCTTGCTTTGGTAGTGATATGCTGTACCTTCATTTGATACAGAAGCAGTTGATGAATTACCAAAGCTATATTCTTGGGGAAAAAATCGATAATTTATGTGGTGTATGATATGCAAGATTCATTGGAGAATAAATAAACCAACTAGCAGAAGAAAAGGGATTATATGCAAAGCTGGCTAAATATTTTTAGTTGATAATGGCATGATGCTAGCTATGTTCCCAAATTACAGTCTTGCTGTAGGCTAGCTTGATTACGTTACTCTTATGATTAGTTTTAGGTCTTGGAAATGTACATCACTAAGAACACAACATACTGAGTTTTTTGTTTGTTTGGGAAGGTGTTTGTAAATTCCTTTGAAAGTGTTCTTGGTGTTATGAAACGTGTTCTAATTAAACCAGTATCACTTGGTGAATAATGAAAAATTGTCACTAATTATTGTTTGGACCCTTCCTGGAATTTATCCACGTACAGAATTTGCTGGGTATGATTCATCACTGTCGCTCCAGTTTCATGCTGATGAAACTCCATTTATATCAACGGCGTTACACCAGCTTAAAAGAAAGTTACATACAGTTGAATCAGGCCCTATGGGAATTCTGCACAAGGAAAGGCTGCAAGATTGGACATACAATTTAGGAAAGGAAATATGTGGGCAGCGATCCAGTGCAATAAAAGGAAATGAGGTTAGCTAGCACGCACATCATCTTATATGGTAGGGAAGGGACTTGTATGTGTTACACTGAAAAATCTGTGATGTAATTCACGTTTGCCATACAAAACCTGCTGCAAAGAAAAACTAAGTATATAAAATTATATTTATAAAGTGGGAATCATCTCAAGGTATCTTATAATGAGAAAAAGCAAAGTTGTAAACTTAGCCCAAGCTACATTAGAGAGAGGATTTTAATTTTACTGGTGAGAAGACCTGTAGTTTTCTGCTGTGCCTAAAGAAAAGATTTCAAGAAGATAGTAAGAAAATCTTAGCCAAACCACTGCATATCAAGGGGAATCTAAAGACAATTTCATGCTAATTGAGTTGTAAAAATTCTGTTCAAAATTAAGACTCAGATTGAATTTGATCCCTCTGGGCCAAATATCCACTGGGTCCTGTCTACACTTTAGATGAAGTTAATGATAATGGCCCATATGCCCCATTTTGTGTGATGTTGATGCAGAGGGCAATAAAACTATGGAGATCACACTTGAGAATGTTAATAAGGGCAATGACTTCGTGGAACAACACACAGGCTATATCTGCTCTCCCAGTTTTTCATTTGAATGTCACTTTCCCTTGTGCAGAAGCTTCCTGTGGGTCAAGCTGAGGAAAAAATTTTAGGACTATCCTCAGGTTCCCACCTCTAACTTCTGGAGGGAGGGATGTTCAGCAGAAAATCTGCAGGTGCAGGCTGAAGTGCTCTGAGACTCCTTATTGCTAGGATCCGAGGGCAGAGTGAGACAGTTAATGGTCGTACAGCTGCTAAACTCTTCTACTAGTGCTGAGGAGTGAGGTACTGGTAGAATACTAACATAGAGAGATAGGGCATCTAGTGTGTATTCTTGTGCAACTAAGCCCTATTCCCATTTTTTGAGTTCTTGAGGCCCACTTGCACTGCAGTTTCCCCAGCCCAGCCTATGAGCAGAAATTGTGATGAATCTGTGGGAGATATTGTTTCTCTCCCCAGTAGAACCCAACACAGGGATGCAACATATCCAGCATAACACAGGAGCACCACACAACAGCTGATCAGATGAAAATGCCGGGGGAGTTGTACATAGACCTTGGCCTATAATAATGACTTAGGCTGGAATTTGGCCAGCAGACCAGATTTAACTGAATGCTTACATATTTTTATTCGTCACAGTGGATGGTTTGTGGTGTCAGCTTTATTTCTCATCTAAAGACAGCATCTTCTCATCTAAAGACAGCATGATGCCCCTTAACACCACACAAGCTCCTTATTTCATGACTGACTCAGAAGGAAAGAGTGATATCTACTGATTCACGAATACAACTTTCTATGGCACCTATTTTCCCTGGAGTTCTCCCACACAAATACTGCCCATCCTATTAGATACAAGACGAAAATAGAACATCAAATCCAAACTCCCTTGGAAAATGCAGGATTAGGATTTGAATCCCTGAATCTAAAACTAGAAAGAGTCAAAAATCTCACAAGAACGCTGCTAGCAAGACATTGGCCAAAACCAAGCAGAAACATCAAGAGACTTGTGTCCTTTGGGGCTGAAATCTTGCAGTAGCAGCGTTGTAAGATTTTGGTGCCACCTGTATCTGATAGCTATCCCTAGTTTGGCTTTGAACCTGAACACTATCCTAAATCTAATCCAGATCCCAAGATTGCCTCCTTCATCCCATCTTCATTCCTAGTCCTCTTTCCCTACTAAATTCTGAGCGGATCACTATCCTTTTGACACCTTTATGGTCATATCTGTTTGAAGTGTCGCCCTGCTGTGCAGGGTCATGGTAAGCAGGAGTTTAAAGGAAATTACCATTTGTGGTTCACAAATCATTTGGTGCTAAATTATATAAAACATTTGTCTATCCAGTGTAACCTTGTATAGGCTACTGTGGAACACAGTCGTCCAGCGCTTTTATTGCATTTGGCCCTGAAGTTGTAAAACAAAATAAATTAAACGGAATTGAGTCAGTCCTTCTGTTTGCTTCACTCTAGTCACAGAAAATATTTGCTTACTTAGGCACATGAAATATTCTGAACAAACAAAGAAATATATTTAATATACATCTCTGAAACTGGTAAGAAAGCATTGTGGTTCAGTGGGAAAAATAACTTTAAATAATCAAATTTAAAATAATTTATTTTCTAGTCACTTGTCACTGAGTATCATATTCCTGTTCCTTTCTGTAGTCCTGAAAACCCTGGAACTGTTCCATCTGATTTATCTAAACCAAATGTTTGGCAGAGAAGTAGAGTTTTTCAGAATTAAAAGATGTTCCTTTCTGAGTCTGGTTTTGTTTAACTTTGGAAACGGAAGCTTGTGTTGAACAGTGTTTTACTTCATGATTAAATGGATGAAAGTACAGTTTGCAATATAAAGCAGAGCTGGTAACTTTTGGTTTTTTGGGCATGGGTTTGATAAAAGCACACAAAAACATCCCTGATGATTAGTCTCAAGTTTTTGTCATAAACACCAGGCCAAATTAGAACACTTAAAATGTTATAAAAATTGATTTGGGGCCCAAATCCACAAAGATGACTTGAAAAATGATTGATTGTTAACAACCATTCAGCAAACCAGGCAAAATAACAGAACCAAATTTTGCCCAAGTGCAAGAAGTTTCCCTCCATCTCACATCAGTGTATTACAGAAAAGTAGTGTTGACAATTTTGGATCAAATTGTGTGTTTCTTAATCCAGTAAAATTCCCATAAAAATCAATGAGAATTTTGCTGAATAAAGAACCACAGAATTTGGCCCTTTTCTCATTAATAAAGTGTGCTATTCTCATACAGATTAGAACTAGTATCCTCTCACTGCACACATATTAATCTTCTGCATTCTGTCACTGGAATACAATATTGACCTGTTTTTCAGGGGTACTGACTACCTGCAGCTCCATGTATCTAAATATGAATCTTGATATTCCAGTAACACTGTAGAATTTTCTTTATGTAATCAGAATGTTCATCAGTTATGTAGCATTCCAAACTAACACTATGAATTTTTGCAAAATTAACCTGCACAATTAGACCTGAATCAAATCCCACTTTTACTTGCAAACCCTTTAGGCTTATTTGGATTGGGAACCAAATTTGGATCTGAAATACACCCTTTGAACCTATCTGAAGGCCAAACTATTATCCCAGATATAATTTTCTCCAAAGGTTGGGAGTTCTAATTCTGATTTGGGGATTTTAATTTTGAAATGACCACTGATCCTTTTTAAAAGTTCAAGCTGTTTATTATGTCCATGTCAGCTAATCTCACTCTTCCGTTTTGCACACTGAAATATAACTTTAAAAGTTGGGGATTTTTTTAGAGGTATATTAGATAGAAAATGCTGAATGTTTTGATAAGAAAAAATAAGCCCTGGAAAGTGTCTTTGTTCTTTGAGAGCAAGAGGTTAGTAAAGGAAATGTACTGTGCAACAATAAAGAAGAATGGAAGATTTGAGCAAATGATTTTGGTGGTGAATAAATCAAATTTATTGTTTCAGGGTTCTGCTCTTTTGTGTTCAACAAAAAGGTAAACAATAGATCTGTAAATTATTTGCATGTTTTTTGCAAACAATCAAAGAGCCCCCTGCAGGTAAAATTCTCTTGTTGTAAATAGTAGCCAAAGCCCCTTTGACCTTTCAATGTATCATCCAAGATAGTAATGGTCATTTGGCTATCCTAGTTTGCTGTGACTCCATCTGGTCTACCAGCTGGTTGCCAGACATATGGGAGAGAAATACTGAGAATCAGGCACCAATGACAAGCCAGCTAGAGTCATCAGATGCACTGCAGTGGTGTCCAGTTGATTCAAAAGGGTGGAAAGCTGTTTCACTGTTCTTTACATCAAGTTTGCTTTTGACAATCAGCACATTCATCAATATAGGAATTTACTATCCTTATCTCTTAATACTGCACATCTACTATTTTGCATACAAAAGCATTCAAAAACAGAAGTGGTTTAAAAGGTGCAGAATTCAAGCACAGAAATCATCATATTTTCATATAATTATAAACTAGATAAACATCTGTTTGGCTAAATATTTATTAGGCAGTGTCAATACTGAAAATACTGATTAATTAATTAACAGACAAGTATGCTTAAGCAAAGTGTTAAGTAATGTGTGCAACTGCAAGCATGTGGGTTTTTCCATTAACTTCAGCTGGACTGTTCAAATGGTTAAGTGAATTGTTGGATTGAGGCCTAACAGCAGTGAAAATCAAGAGTATCTCCGAGGAAGTCTAATGGAATTATACTAGTATAAGTGAGATCAGAATTGGGCCTAGTGTGTATACATAAGCTCATCTACATTTGAGCTCTGTGTCATCCTTTACTCAAAATTTGCTTTTATGTGTTTGTGTAGCATTTCCTACATCACTTTTTGAATTAGTGAAAATTTAGATAAATTTGGATAAGGCGTGATTTTTATTTTCTGGATATCTGTACAAAAGTCACCGTAGTTTTGTTGCTCTATTTTTCAGTTTCAGTCTGAGTAGTTGGGTTTTATCACATGGTATCATGTAATAGAGAGAAATATAGGTAAAGGTTAAAGATCCATATACAGGAAATCTGACAATTCAGAGAACAAAATGACCTTTAACCTAAGAATTCAAAAAGTACAGAAAGAATAGATTGAATTAAAAATGAAAGTGCTGCATTTCTCTCACTTTCCTTTTGCTTGTTGTTTGTGTGTTGTCTAGAAAAGTGTGAGTCACTTGAGAAAGGGACCTGTCTTCTCACATGTCTGTAAAATGCTTAGCACACTTTTAGGAATAAGAATAATATGTAATGGTGTTTTAGGTTTTGTTAGTAGGTCAGATACGAGGCTGTGAAGGTTCTATTTCTCAGGTCCAGCTTTGATGTGGTCAAAATATTATGAGATCAGGATTTTTTTGAGAGATTACGGATCAAACTGGTAAAAATCTCATGGGAACAGCTGCTGATTTTCCTTCATAGGGCCCTGCCTGTGGGTAGAAGCAGTTCAAGAAATATATCTTGAGTAACTTAGAAAACACAGAGGACCAAATGTTGTTGATGACACCAGTGGAAGAGTTGCTTGACTAAGGATCACAGAATTTGGACCCAAGTAATTTGCAAGTTGAAGGGGTGTGATGAGAAACAAATTCCCTGTACAGAAGTCCTAGAAATTGCTTTGGAAACACAGAAAAGAGTCCTATGGCACCTTATAGACTAACAAACGTATTGGAGCATGAGCTTTCGTGGGTGAATACCCACTTCGACGTACATGCATCCGACGAAGTGGGTATTCACCCACGAAAGCTCATGCTCCAATACGTCTGTTACTCCATAAGGTGCCACAGGACTCTTCTGCTTTTACAGATCCAGACTAACACGGTTACCCCTCTGATACTTTGGAAATGCCTGTCACTTGATGCAAGCTGCTGTATCCCAAAATATCCCTGTGGCAAGCTTTGTACCTCGTCAACCCCTTAAGTTAAGGGGGTGACAGTTAACCCTGCCTCTCTATGCCTATGTCCATTGTGAAGGCTAGAACTATAACAGCTTCCTCTGCTAGGAGGGAAGGATTAACCCCCTCCATACCAGTGCGGGGCCAATCTGCCCCATCACAATCCCCAATAAATATGTTTATTATGAGCTAGGAATAAAAGTTCTTGCTGACAAGTATTATTGTGCAACACACAGCATGGGGATAAAGTCCATTGCAGACAGGGCAATCTCTCCTTTCCTGTCTCCAGTTCCAGTACTGACATACAAACATAAATTCCTCATGGGAGCAGCAAACCGCGGCCACTGGGAGCTGTGGGTGGCAGTGCCTGTGGATGGTCATTGTAAACACTGTCTCGTGGCCCACCAGCAGATTACCCTGACGGACTACAGGTTGCCCACTACTGCTCTGTCTGTTGAGTTAGTGTGAAGGGATGGAAAGATGCAAATTCTTTTTTGTTTAAAGTATCACCAGATTCAGTCATCACTGGGCCTTGAGAGAACCCAATGGAATGCGGAAGTCCACAGGTTCTGGGGAGATTGGAATATGACACTTTATCAGAGAAGTGGAAGTAACGGCTGTGGGGGCTAACAAAAGTGGTTGTGTCTCCAATCAAGGGACAACTGTGTGCACAAATTTTGGGGAACAAATACAAAAAGGAGCAGTTCTCACTTCAGAATGACACGTGGAAACAAGAGCTCCTATTTTCAGCTTTTTTATTCAGATGACTTTACAAATTGTGCCTATGCGACAGCACTGGCTTTCTGCTACTAGTACTGTATATTAATATAGGGTTCAATTGTAGCTTGAAGTCAGCTTCTATTTAGAAGTTGCCAAAATGTTTGTGCACAACTTGTCTCGCTGCATGCTTGGTTCTAGTAATTACACATCATTTCTGTCTCCAAAAAGGAATTGCAAAACCTAGTAAATCTGGTAAGGTCTGGCTACTGTATTGTCTGTCTGAATGATGAATTGATGCAATGGCATTTTAGATGTAATGAGCATCTATACTCTTTCAGCTAACTGTAAGGTAAATAGACAATTAATTACATTGCTGTTTATGCTTCATTGTGTGATTTTTATATTGAGAGATTCCTAGTGATAGATGCAGACTTCAGATTAATTAATACTTGTAATTATTTCTTTTTAATCAAGTGTCCTAATTAGAATTTGATTAACTTGAGAAAATCTACTTGATAATTGAAATAGGATTTTTTTTTGGGGGGGGGAGGGAAAGTAAACTCTCAGTTCTCCAAACTCTCAAGCCTATAACACACAGTCCAAGGAAAAACAGGTTAAGCACTGTGCCTCCCAATGCTTCTGCTGGGGCAATACTAATTTACATCCTTACTTAGAGCTGTGCCTTTATAATGCAACCACCATTCAGTGTGTGTTACACAGCCTCTTTTGTGCCTTGTCCTGAAAGGATATTGCTCTGCTACAGTTCTTAGGTAAGGGATTTAGGTCAAGAAATAGAGAATTGTGCTTTTTAGTCATGGATCTCTGGTTTGATCCCTGGTGGTACCTGCGATGATGATTGTTATGAAAGTGGTGGCTTCTTTAGGATTAGAATTGTTGTGGGTCTGACATGGGGTGAGCGTCCCAGGGGAAGTATGTATGACTTTTTTACAACTTGTAGCTAGGGAATTTAGATCAAATTTGAAAAGTATTGGAACACTTTGTGGGATATTCAGAAGTGTGCAGGTGCCCAGCTCCTTCTGATTTCAACCTCATCAACTTCAATAGGAGTTAGGCATACAGCTGCTTTTGGAAAATCTCACTAGGCACCTATCTACAGATATAGGTGCCTAAATATCTCTAAAAATCTGGTCCTGCGTCCTTTAGCTCAGACTATAGATGCTTATGTTTTAGTTGGGAAGGTCTGGAATTCAGTTTAAGCCATCTTGTGTCCCCCTATTCCTGGATTGACTATGTGTCAAGCTACACCCATGGCATAGGTTAGGGCAGCCTGAAGGACCAGACTGGCACTGGCCTAAGAGGTCTCCTCCCCATAACCTTAAGGAGCCAGTATAACCCATTGTATTGTGATACTAAATGTAACCACTTTCAAGATGTTTCTGCAGTATGGTGTTCAGCAATACAACCTGATCATGCAGCAAGTCTTTTCCACAAAAGGAATCATTTCTACCTTAATTGCCAACTGAATTGAATAATTTCTTGTAACAACCAGCTAAAGATTTAGATTTAGAGTTCTAGATCTAGTTGCTGCATAAATGGACAAAATAATTAATGAATTTGTTTTGCCAGCAGCCTTGCATCATTAAGCTACAATGCACTGGCAGATTAATGAGTGCCATCACCTAGAATGCAGTGAATGGAGACATGGATTATGCACTGCATTCTTGTCCCAGTTATACAGATGCAGCTCCCGCTATAGTCTGTGCCTCTATCCTGCGGTTTCTATGAAGGCAAATTGCCCATTGACTTCAGTGGGAGAGCAGCTTGTGTAAGACAAAGTCGGGTCCCTTATAATAGGAATCGTTGTGGAGTAGAAAGAAAGGAGATTTCAAAAAAGGATAAGGGAGACAGAACTAAAATGAATACAAAGCATTTATTGAACTATGCATCATAAAATCATGCTTTATAAGACAGATGTGACTGTTGTGAGAAGGAAGAGTGAAGAGATTTTAAGTGGGAATCTTTTGTTGGCAAAACTGTGCATTTGTAGATGTGTTGTATAACGGTGTCATATTCTCGTATGAAGATTTAATAGGAACAGAAATTCTGATTAATATCACTGGGACTTTTCTGTTCTTGGCTGGCACTGATTTACACTTCCCATAGGTTTGTTGTTGTTAGTTTCTCAATTCTTTCTGTGATGCTTGAATTTTGAGATCAAGTGAGACAAATCTCGTATATTTAAGAAGCAGAATACAGACTGGTTATGGCAAAATGAATCCATCAATTGTTTTTGAACCATTTATACAGCAGCTCCATGTTTCAATGTCTACAGGTGCTGTGGAGTGTTGAAGATATTGCTGTTTTAACACAAGGAGTAATGTATTGTTATTAATAATACATGGGTTTTAAACCTTATTAATAATTTCCTCAGTTCCTCTTTAATTATTTAAAATAGTCATAGGGCTTCAACTTGTCTCTCCCCCCCACCCAAGAATGTAATTTGGGCCTTTACAAGTATATACACTTTCAGAATAAACTCTGAAGTGTGGGTAAATAAATTTGGTGGCAAACCTTATTAAGATTTTGGAGAGGGTTTCCAGCAGGTAGAATCTCTGTTTATCCAAGATTCAGCATGCACAGAAATTATTTTCATGCTAGAGCTCCAGTAAAGCTATCCACTAAAGGGGTGCTCTTTGAGATTCCATTCATTAGCTCTGAAATTTTTGTCTCTTGTACGCTGGCTTCAGGCAGAACAGGGAAAGCACCTCTAGTGAAGGACTCTGGATTTTTCATCTTGATCCATTTAAGTCAGAGTTTGTTATTATCTTGTGGATAGCTAACAAATATAGTTTAAAATAGAGCTGCCCTCAATTGTTTGCCCCTCTTGTCAGTAAGTCCCTCAAAGCTTTCCATTGTACTGCTGTTCACCCAGTAGAATTACGCTTCAGTGCAAATTTACATGTGTTCAGTAAATTGTAATGAAGAGAAAGTTAAAACATAAACAAAATGGTAAAAACAGTATAACCAGCACAGCAAGCTCAGAGGAAACGACAATATTAGCAAGGAAGGTGCGAAAAGGAGATCAATGGGCCAGGCCAAAATAGCATGTTAAAGGACAGATGGTCTCATGCAAAAAGGGTGATGGGGTGAGGGCTGCTTCCTCCTTCCCCACACAGTCTCACTCCAGGTTTCTGGGTGCTGTTCAATTTTGGAAATTTGTCCTCAAATGATTGCTTGTAAGGACTTTTGTTACCACATTTCTGAGATTCTTCAGGAGTTGTTCTTTTGCTTGACCTCTCCCTAGTAGCCTCGAGAATATGAAGTAGGGCTGGTAGAACAGAACTCTAGCTTCCAGGCCAACGGGGGCTGAGGGAAGCAGCACGGGCCAAGGGATGTGCTGGCCGCCACTTCCTGCAGCCCCCATTGGCCTGGAGCGGCGAACTGTGGCCAGTGGGAGCCACGATCGGCCGAACCTGTGGACGTGGCAGGTAAAGAAACCGGCCCGGCCCGCCAGGGGCTTTCCTTGGTGAGCCGTGTGCCAAAGGTTGTCGATCCCTGGTCTAGGCCATAGTGTTTCATTATCTGTTTCGCTGCTACTATGATTAAGTGTTAATTGACCAGCACAATTTGTTGTTTTGCCCTGATATCCACAGATGATGCACTGTATTACAAAGAATGTTTCATTTAGAGTGTGATGCACATTGAAGAAATACAATACCATGTGCCATGAAGCCAAAATAATGAGTAATATTAACTTTGGGATTCAAATAAAACGTTAAGATTTTCATTTGTTTGGATATTCAATATTTTAAGCAATGGTGCAAGAATTCTATTACAGGACAAATTCTTCTGCAACTTGGATTCAAATGAATATTATGTTAATCCATTATGGCATTTTTTATATTATAGTTGGGGTGCTTTAACTCCAAATCACAAAATCTACACCTTCATGCAGAGTAAATTAGAAAATTATCAGTGGTTTCTCCAGGAGTGCCGCCAGCCTTTTTGGCACCCTAGCTGGCGGAAGGTCCCGCCCCCGCTGACTCATATATATTACTTAAACTGCTGTATTTTACACTAATCCCACTTGGTTCACTGTTATCTTGTACTCTCTCCCTCCCACCCCCCACCCCCGCATCTATTTGTTGTATCCACCTTTTGACTCTTGTCTCATATTTAGACAGTAAGTAGGGACCACAATTTCTAATATATGTGTGTAGGGCACCACACACAATGGGGCCCTGATCCTCAACTGGAGTATCCATGTGCTACTGTAATACCAATAATGAATAAATAAGAATCAAATCTCAGTGAACTTTAAAACTTGGGGATAATTACAAAATAACAGTCTGACGCAAAGCACGGGCCAGAAGCAGGATGCTGAACTCTAGGGCAAAAAGCAACTTATGTCATCGAATAGTCCTTTATGGTGTCAGCCCAGGAGTGGCATTGTTGGACTTGAGAAATAAGCACATGTAGGCCATAGTGACCAGAAGAAAGGATCAGATGAATGGGGGAATGTTTGAAATCCTTCCTGATCTTGTCCAAGAACTGATGCTTGCTAACTGCCTTTGAGCACTTGTGGATTCTTTGGTCAAAAAACGTTATCTAATACAATTAATAATAGGAGAGAATATGGTCAATATACAAGATTATTTCTGTCTCTTTACCTTTATGTGCAATCTTCCAAACATACGTAAATGGCTGTAATCTGAGTCAGCCATTGTAGATTATCTCTAGAATAAACAGATTAGATTAAGCTGCTCTGTAACTGAATTGTCATTCTGAGGCTATACTGATACAGTCTAAGCCAAATGCTATAATGAATAGCTCCAGAAGTCTGCCATAACCTACATTAGAGTTTGTGACAATCAGATGCACATTGCATTAGATTTACAAAGTTAGATAAATTGGGTATCTAGTGAATAGATTTAAACTCCTGTTTATATATTCTGTTCACAGTCATACCTCATTAGTAATTCAGAAAAGATGTAATATGCCTTATAAACAAAAATATTCTGTTATATTTTAATCACTGAAATTTGCTCTCAAAAATGCAAATAGTCCTAAATCTATGGTACAACTTTGTTAAATGTGGTGGATTTGATTAGTAGAGATTATTGTGAACTTTTTCATTGTTTCTTAAGTGTTTCACTTTGCTTTTCGGGTTTGGACAAATCCAATAACATTGCAAAGCTGAGCGAAGCCCACAAAGTTTTGCCTGGTGTAGGATCGGCTGAAATTGTTTGAAGCCGCCAAAATTCACATGGGTTCCATCCATAACCATACTGTAGCTCAGTCCAGATTTCTTTGGAATCCAACATAGTTTTTAATGAAGCTTAGGCTGTGTTCGCAAAAATGCTTGTGAACTTCAGTGAGCCTAGCCCAAGTTTCAGGTTTGTAATGAAGTGGAAAATCTCCTGCATTGAGTCTGGTTTTGAGTTTTTGCTTATATAAATTTCAAGCAGTCATAATCTACAGTGCACTTGCACTGAGATAAGCTACGTATTTCCTCAGAGTTAAGGAAGAAAATAATAAAATGTGGACCAGCTGCCAGAACTCTTAAGAGGTCTATATTCACTATATGAAGGGCAAAGAGAGTGTTGGCCCTCTCTTCATACTGAAATTGCAAAAAAATAATGGGATCAATCCTAAAATCACCTCATTCTTTCTGACTGTCTCCAAGATCTGTGCCACTAAGTACTCCACACACTATGTGCTAGATGCTCAAACAGAAAATCTATAAACTGTGTACTGGTGTAAGCACATTTTTGGTGCTGGAGCTCCCTGGGTTTTCAACTGAAGGTCAAATAATTATAACAAGCAGTCAGTAGCTGGTCCTAGAAATCCTGCTGAAAACCAAGATTTAACATCCTTCTGACATTGTGAGATTGAATTTATGACAAAAGAGCTCCACAGTAATAATCAAATCTCTCTGAAGTAAAGGAAACGAAGTTTTTCTAATTCTTCATGTTCTGATAAAATATGTCTGTTCTCAGGGATTCTGAGTATAGTGCTAGGCTGTGTTCTTTAGCCCCTTTCTGTTTGTTAAAAGATTCCCGGGTTTGTGTGTGTTGTGCCTAGAGGCCATGGTAATGGGTGCACTATACATTATTAAAATAAACTAATAAATATACACAGTTTTCCCTTCAGTGCCAGTGGTTACTTCCTGATTCTAACTACTGAAGCTGACATCTACTGCAATGGTTCTTGCACCTTTTTAATATTGTGGACCACTTTTTAGTGCCAGTCTTTTCATGGACACCTCCACCCAATATCCCAATTCCACACTTTTCCTGCAGCAACTCTAGTGTTTGGCATTGTAAAAATAGATAATATTTGGACAATATAACAAAGACAGGCTACAGCTTAACTCATTGTCATGCAGTGGATCATGATTCCTTCGTTACATTCCCCCACCAATTTTGTATCTGTTAATTTACTCTCCTGAGTATAAGGCTCTACATTTATTAATAGGAAAGCTCCTGCATTGTCTGATGTCCCCAGTGCACTAATCACTGCCTGTAACATTGCAGTTTTCTTCCCTTCTCCTGTGTATTTACAAACCATTCAACTTTGGTGTTCTCAGCAAATTTGATTGTGGTTGAACTTATACGCCTGACAAAGAGATACTTGTTAGCAGACTTAAGTTCCATGCAGCAATCCAAATAGGCAGAAGTATACAAGGAAGCTCTGGCAGGGTTCTACCTGAAAACTGATGAATACATAATTGATACTTTCGAGGACAGTATGACTGCTTCTTACCTTCTTCACATGCTTCTTCACTGTAATGGAGGCAATTCTGTGCATCATCTGGAAGTGCCCCATGACAGCAAAAAACTTCAACTGCAACTGGCCAGAACGTTGCACCCCAGATTTCTGGACATGGAATTGGCCTTAGCGAGCAACACATTCAGGATGCCCAGCCTTGATTATTACTGCTCATTATATCTAGGAATGAAGCCACATGCCCTAATAAGCTCCAACTGATAGCTTCGGTCTGTCTGGTAACACAGATCACTGTAAACACATCATCCTTGTGCTCTGTTCCCTGCATTGGCTCCCCTATGAATACAGAGTTTAGTTCAAGATCTCTGTTCTCATAATCAAAGTCCTTGCTACCTGGGAGATCGCCTCTCCTTCTATAATGATCCTGGTCTTCTGCAACAGCTACATTGCAACAAAACAATGAAACTGCCTACGAATATAGGAGGTTCTTGAGTGCAGGATACAGAATTATTGCAGGAGTCAAATTTAGACTTTGGAGCTCAATCCTAAAAGATATAAGGAAGACCCCAAAATTATCTCTTCTCAGAATGAAAAGCAAAACTCATTTATTTTATTATAGTGTTCTCTTCATAATTTCTTTCCACACATCACCCCCACTCATGCACGCACACAAACGTAAGCAAATCAGAAAAGTATAAACTGATGAGGCTGTTTTTTCTATGGGTTGGGAAGAAAAGAAAGAGAGAGATGTATTGCTTCTATTTTTAAAAACTTGGGAAATGTTCAGTTACTACAATGGGGGGGTCATATAAATACCTGGAATTACCGCTAGGGAGGTCATTTGAAAACTTCTAATCTAAAGTATTATGGTTTGGCAAGCCCTTCCACCTCCCCCATTGTTCATTTGTCAAAGTCTGTCTGTGTAGGTACATGTACATGAATAGGAAGGGTGGGACATTGCTAATGATGCTCAACTATGCAGTCATTTTCTTTTTCATTTTAACCTGTCTTGGTTGCATCACTGAGTCAAAGACAGAAACACTAAGCTTTACAAATGAATGAGAGACTCCCTTAATAGATATAGTCACTGAATAGTATTACTTGTTCTGACAGACAGAAATAAGGAATGACAGTATTTTATGTCCTGGTGGTGTTCAGCTTAGAATTCTCAATAAACAGACACTCCATGGAGCTGAGCACCAAAACCCCCCGACCCCCTCATAGTCATTTACAGTATGTTTAATATAGATCTCCTCAATGAGATATTATGGGTTCAGTATCCTGGGGTATGTCTACACTACAAGATTATTCTGATTTTACATAAACCGGTTTTGTAAAACAGATTGTATAAAGTCGAATGCGCACGGCCACACAAAGCACAATAATTCGGTGGTGTGCGTCTGTGTACCAAGGCTAGCGTCTATTTCTGGAGCGTTTCACTGTGGGTAGCTATCCCATAGCTATCCCATAGTTCCCGCAGTCGCCCCCACCCATTGGAATTCTAGGTTGAGATCCCAGTGCATTATGGTGCAAAAACAGTGTCACTGGTGATTCTGGGAAGATGTCGTCACTCATTCCTTCCTCCGTACGGCAGACAATCATTTCGTGCCCTTTTTCCCTGGATTGCCCTGGCACACGCCATAGCACGGCAACCATCGAGCCCATTTTGACTTTTGTCACTGTCACCATATGTGTACTGGATGCCGCTGACAGAGGCGGTACTGCAGCACTACACAGCAGCATTCATTTGCCTTTGCAAGGTAGCAGAGACAGTTACCAGTAGTTCTGTACCATCTGCTGTGCCATTGTACATTGGTGATGAGATGACGGTTATCAGACGTTCTGTACCATCTGCTGCTGTCATGGGTGCTCTTGGCTGACCTTCGCTGAGGTCGGCTGGGGGCGCAAAGACAAAAATGAGAATGACCCCCCGGGTCATTTCCTCCTTTATGTTGTATCTAAAAATAGAGTCAGTCCTGCCTAGAATATGGGGCAAGTGTACTAGAGAACCAGTGTATCAGAGAACCAGAGAGCACAGCCATTCCGTGTCAGATCCCACAGAAATGATGAGCTGCATGCCATTCTAGGGGGTGTCTGTGCAACATCTCCACCCATTGCTTCCCTCCTCCCCCAACCCTTCTGGGCTACCATTGCAGGGTCCCCCCATTTATGTGATGAATTAATAAAGAATGCAGGAATAAGCAACACTGACTTTTTAGTGAGATAAAATGAGGGGGAGGCAGCCTCCAGCTGCTATGATAGTCCAGGCGGGACATTAAATGGTGGAGGGGAGAGGAGCCCAGCATCCTGCTGCTATGATAGTCCAGGCAGGACATTAAATGGTGGAGGGGAGAGGAGCCCAGCATCCTGCTGCTATGATAGTCCAGGCAGTACAGAATCTTTTCTTTAGACATGAAAGGGGGAGGCTGATGGAGTTCAGCCCCCAGTTGCTATGATGAGGACAGTTACCAGCCGTTCTGTACCATCTGCCAGGCATAACTGGGAGTCATTCCTATTTTTACCCAAGCGTCCCTGACCGACCTCACTTGAGGCCAGCCAGGAGCACTCACGGGCTGATGACGAGGACAGTTACCAGTCCTACTGCACTGTACCGTCTGCCACCGGGGAAAGGAGGGGAGAGGATGCTGCTGTTCATTGCCCCAGCATCGTGTCTACCAGCAGCATGCAGTAGACATACAGTGACATTGAAAAAAGTCAACAAATGATTTTTTTCCCTTTTCTTTCACAGGAGGGAGGGGGAGTAAATTGACGAGATATACTCTGAACCACCCCGGACAATGTGTTTGACCCTACAGACACTGGGAGCTCAGCCAAGAATGCAAATGCTTTTCGGAGAGTGCGGGGACTGGGGGATAGCTGGAGTCCTCAGTCCCCCTTCCCTTCCTCCATGAGCATCCATTTGATTCTTTGGCTTTCTGTTACGCTTGTCACACAGCACTGTGCTGTGGAGTCTGCATCATAGCCTGGAAATTTTTTTCAAATGCTTTGGCATTTCGTCTTCTGTAACAGAGCTCTGATAGAACAGATTTGTCTCCCCATACAGCGATCAGATCCAGTATCTCCCATACGATCCATGCTGGAGCTCTTTTGGGATTTGGGACTGCATCGCCCCCTGTGCTGATCAGAACTCCACTCTGGGCAAACAGGAAATGCAATTCAAAAGTTCGCGGGGCTTTTCCTGGCCAGAGCATCTGAGTTCAGATTGCTTTCCAGAGCGGTCACAGTGGTGCACTGTGGGATACCGCCTGGAGGCCAATACCGTTGATTTGCGGCCACACTAACCCTAATCCGATATGGTAATACCGATTTCAGCGCTACTCCTCTCGTCGGGGAGGAGTACAGAAACCAATTTAAAGAGCTCTTTATATCAATATAAAGGGCCTCGTTGTGTGGACGGGGGCAGCATTAAATCGGTTTAACGCTGCTAAAATCGGTATAAATGCATAGTGTAGGCCAGGCCCTGGATACTTCTGGTCTAGGAATATATAAAACCGGGAGCAGGTCTGTTATTTCCTGGATGATGGTGCCAGATATTATGAACAAAAAATGATTCAAGGCACTTATTAGTGCACATGAACCGCCACTCCATTATGGACCTGGGCTTTGGAGAAGTCTGCCTGCTAGCCCTTGTGTTGGGAGGGGTGACGGGGGTGGGGAGAGAAGAGAATGAAGAGGGGAGAGTTCAATGTTAAATGAAGCAAGAGAGCTTTCCATAGAATGGAGCTGTCCAGATAAGTGAGAGAGATGCAAGAATCAAAATTTGGGTATGCATATCAATCATTGCAAACGTCAGAGGTGTTCAGAACTGGGTTGTAAGGAGAGGAGCCATTTGCCGAATTCAGACATGAGCTCAGATTTTGGACACCCCTCAGGTTTGAGGGGAAGGTGTTTGTGTGATCCAGGTTGTCCCCAGTTCTGCACATATACTGAACCTTTTTTGTGCCCACTTTTGTCCATTGAGAGAGATCTGAAGTGCAGACATTGGGGGAAGAAGTTGCATCCCAAAGTGATTTCCCTTCTCTACCGATTCAAATGTTGCATGGTATGATTCAGACAATGTATTACTTACCAGTGCAATATGAACGGCACAGTTGAAATGACAGTAAAGCCTGCAAATTCATCCTTTTTTGTGCAAAACACTTGTGAAATAATGCTTGAAGGCTGATCACAGATGCCTAACACAATCCAGCTAAAGTGACAAAAGTACTTTTCAGAATAAGATACAATACACATGGAATGCAAATAGCAACTGTGTGATGGATGTACATTATGAATTGCATAATAAAATAAATGCTCATTATTACTCAAGTGCTCTATGTTCTTCACAAGGTACCATAGGTCTTAATAGCATAATTACAGTATCTGAAACTGGAGAATACTAGAACTTTTTTCCCCCACCATTTTGGCATAAATTGCTTGATTATCGGAATTTCTTGTAAAGCTCATTTATTGAAATAATTAGAAACAAATTGCTCAGATCCACTTTGCCAAACTAATCTCCTTTACAAATTGCCACTCTAATGTCATTCCAGCTTTTTATCCTGAAAACTTTATCATGAAGAAGAAATGCAATATAAGGTTTTTTAAATTAATACATGATAATCTTCTGATGAATGTTGGACAGCACATAATGAGCTTAACTACCATAGCTTTCAGAGGCAACTGACAGAGAAAATATGTCTGAAATGAAGGTTTTCTTTGCATATTGGCATGATACTGAATGATGAAATTTTCATTCTTTGAATTAACTTCCATAGTATAGGACGTTTGGGCCACTGTGATATCGAGTTCACAATTGAACAAAGCAACAATTTAGCCTGTGCGCTGATCTTTTGCAAAGGGATATTCAGCGAGTCTCTTGTAAGCTGGGTTGAGCAGAGACTGACAGAAACAAAATTTGCTACAAAGACCTAATAAAAACACTTAGTAGAGAAAACCTTGCTAGACACTGTGGGCCCAGACATGTAAGGAGTTGAGTGTATCAGGAAAGTTGCTGACCTCTCTCATGGCCTAGGGACTAACTAGTTGCAGCGCAACATCTTTGAAAGCCATGTTACTGTCTCTAGGAATAGGGATGCAGCAGAAACACATTGTAATGGTGACATCATCCCTGGTAATTCCTGTGGATGCCCAGCCATTTCAATAATTGGTGACCACACTCTTACCTTTTTTTTCAGGGGTCAGAGCTCTACTTCTGAAGGTAAAGAGCTACAGGGACTAAAGTGGACAGTCTGTAAGATTGAGTTCTTTTTGAGCAAAGATGTGCATAATGATCTAATATGACTGGTGCAAATCCACACAGGAATATTTTAATTAGAAAAGTTCCTGTTCCACATAGCATAGGTGAACTCTATCTATCTATCATTTAAATATGCAGTAAAGACTCTCTGATCTAGACTAGGGGGTTACACACTTTGTAATGTCCATAGGCCAAGTTCATTGCACACACCAGAGCTCTTTCCATCCTTCCAGTCCCACTCAATGAGGTCCCTGTATGCCACTCCCCCATCATTCTCTGTTTCAGGGACTCTCTGAAACTCCCTCCCTCCTTCCTCCCTTATGCCCCATTTCCCCCTCCTCACCAGGAGTTCTGTGTTCCCCCATTCTCCCTTTTCTCCATACCAGGGTTTTCCACTCTTTCCCCTACCATTCCAGGGCTCTGCATGTCCCCCATCTCCAAGCATTTCCCTATTTCTCTCCACCATGAACAGAGAAATGCCATCAAGTTGAAAGCAGGACCTTGCTTTCTTGACCAATTATTACACTGCCTTAGACCAATGTTACATTTTAAGGCTTTCTCCTCATTGACCTAACAGCTGGTCATGATTTTTCAGCCAAAATTTTATTGGAAGTGTGTTTTCTTTTAAATCAATATGTTTCACTAATATAGTTCAGTTTTATTACAGAATTTTCAATTTTTAATGAAAAAATTCAAAATGAAAATGTTTAGTTTGAAATTTTGTTTGGGTTTTCAAAAAGCAAAATAAAATGAAAATTTATATTTTAAATGGAATGAAAATGTTTGTGTGATGTTTGGTTAAAAAAACTGAAAATGTCCCCCCAAATTCTTTAACAAAATTGTTTTAATTAAAAAATTTCGTGGAAATAAAACTGTATTTTTCAAGAATCTCTCCCTGGCAGGTTTAACCAAAGAACCTATCAAATTCAAAACTGAAGTGAATGGGAAATGAGCATCCTTAAATTCCATTCCCATCTTCTCATCCACTAGGAGTGTCAAGGGCAGTAGACATCAGAGAAAAATGAAGCCCTGACCCTCTTTTGCAAGAAGTTCTATTCTTTGCTCCCAAAAGCCCACTAACAGATCAAAAACCTTCTCAGCCAGTCTTATCAAGAGTCCGTGTACCGTAGAGTTAGTTTTCTTCTCTCCTTTCCTATCCATTCATAAAAACAACATTCTCAATATTTTCCATTATGTACAGGGGAGCTTACTTTTTGCCGTTACAGTCCATCCTTGTTCCTCACACGTACAGGAAAGCAAAGGAACCTAAATATTTTTAGAATGTTTTTAGATTCAAGTTTCCAATGAAAATTAATTGAGCATTTCATAGTTTGTGGTCCAGTATAATCCCCAGATGCTTTTCAGTCGTGCTACCATCTAGCCAGTTATTCTCCATTTTGTAGTTGTGCATTTGATTTTTCTTTCCTAAGTAAAGTATTTTGCACTTCTCTTTACTGAATTTCATCTTGTTGAATTCAGACTAATTCTCCAATTTGTCAAGGTCATTTTGAATTTTAAACCTGTCCTCCAAAATGCTTGCAACCCATTTCAGCTTGACGTCATCTGCAGATTTTATAACCATATTATCTACTCCATAATCCCAGTCATTTAATGAAAATGTTGAATAGTACAAGAGCCAGGACTAACCCCTGCAGTACCCCACTAGATACGCCCTCCCAATTTGACAGTAAACAATTAATAGCTACTCTTTCAGCCAACTGAGTATGGTCTTTCAACCAGTTGTGCACCCACCTTACAGTGATTTCATCTAGATCACATTTCCCTAGTTTGCTTAAGAATATAAGAACAGCCATACTGGATCAGACCAAAGGTCTATCTAGCCCAGTATCCTGTCTTCCAACAGTGACCAACGTTGGGTGCCCCAGGGGGAATGAACAGAACAGGCAATCACCAAGTGATCATCCCCTGCCACTCACTCCCAGCCACTGACAAACAGGATAGGGACACCATCCCAGCCCATCTTGGCTAATAGCCATTGATGGACCTATCCTCCATTAATTTATCTAGTTCTTTTTTGAACACTGTTATAATCTTGACTTCACAACATCCTCTGGCAAAGAGTTCCACAGGTTGACTGTGCTTATGAGAATGTTATGCAGAACTCTTTCAAAAGCGTTACTAAAATCAAAGTATATCATGTCTAGTGTTCCCCTCCTATTCACTATGTCAGTAATCCTACCAAAAAAGGAAATAAAGTTTGTTTGACATAATTTGTTCTTGACAAATCCATGTTGGCTATTCCTTATAACCCTATTATCCTCCAAGTGCTTACACATTGATTGTTTAATAATTGCGTCAGTGTCTTTCCAGATATTGAAGTTAGGCTGACTGGTCTATAATAACTGCATGTGGACCCAAGGGATCCAGTGGATATAGTGTACTTAGATTTTCAGAAAGCCTTTGACAAGTTCCCTCCCAAAGGCTCTTACACAAAGTAATCTGCCACGGGATAAGAGGGAAGGTCCTCTCATGGATTGGTAACTGGTTAAAAGATAGGAAATGAAGGGTAGGTATAAATGGTCAGTTTTCAGAATGGAGAGAGGTAAATAGTCGTGTCCCCCTGGGGTCTGTTGTGGGACCAGTCCTATTCAACATATTCATAAATGATCTGGAAAAGGGGGTAAAGAGTGAGGTGGCAAAATTTGCAGATAATACAAGATTACTAAAGATAATTAAGACCCAGGCAGACTGCGAAAAACTACAAAAGGATCTCTCAAAACTGGGTGATTGGGCAACAAAATGGCAGATGAAATTCAGTGTTGATAAATGCAAATTAATGCACACTGGAAAGCATAATCCCAACTATACATATAAAATAATGGGGTCTAAATTAGCTGTTACCACTCAAGAAAGAGATCTTGGAGTCATTGTGGATAGTTCTCTAAAACCATCCACTCAATGTGCAGTAGCAGTCAAAAAAGTGAACAGAATGCTGAGAATAATTAAGAAAGGGAGAGATAATAGGACAGAAAATATCATGTTGCCTCTATATAAATTCATGGTATGCTCAGATCTTGAATACTGTGTGCAGATGTGGTCCACCATCTCAAAAAAGATATATTGGAATTGGAAAAGGTTCAGAAAAGGGCAACAAAAATGATTAGGGGGTATGGAACGACTTCCGTATGAGGAGAGATTAATAAGAGTAGGACTTTTCAGCTTGGAAAAGAGACGGCTAAGGGGAGATATCACTGAGGTCTGTAAAATCATGACTGGTGTAGAGAAAGTAGCTAAGGGAGTGTTGTTTACTACTTCTCATAACACAAAAACTAGGGGTCACCAAATGAAATTAATAGGCAGCAAGTTTAAAACAAATAAAAGGAAGAATTTTTTCACACAATGCTCAGTCAACCCTTGGAATTCGTTGCCAGAGGATGTTATGTAGGCCAAGACTGTAACAGGATTCAAAAAAGAACTAGATGAATTCACGGAGGATAGGTCCATCAATGGCAATTAGCCAGGATGGGCAGGAATGATGTCCCTAGTCTCTGTTTGCCAGGAGCTGGGAATGAGCGACAGGGGATGGATCATTTGATGATTACCTGTTCTGTTCATTCCCTCTGGGGCACCTGACATTGACCACTGTCGGAAGACAAGATACTGGGCTAGATGGACCTTTGGTCTGACCCAGTAAGGCCATTCTTATGTTCTCATAATTCTTGGGTCCTCCTTGTTCTCCTTTTTAAAGATAGGTTCTATGTTTGCCCTTCTCCAGTCTTCTGGGATCTCTCTCATCCTCCAGGAGTTTTCAAAGATAATTGCTAATGGCTCTGAAATTGCTTCAGCTAGTTTCTTTAGTATCTTAACATGAATTTCATCAGGCCCTGCTGACTTGAATACAATTAACTTATCTAAATATTCTTTAACTTTTCTTTCCCTATGATGGCTTGCATTCCTTCCTCCTGGTTGTCAGTATTAATTGTGTTGACTATCTGGTCATCATTAACCTTTTCAGCGAAGACTGAAGCAAAATCAGCATTAAGCACCTCAATTTTCTTTACGTCATCAGTTATTAGCTCCCTTCCCCTTTAAATAAAAGACCTACACTTCATCTTTTTCTGTTTCTAATATATTAAAATAACTGCTTATTTTCTTTATCTCTCTTGCTAGGTGTAACTCATTTTGTGCCTTAGTCTTTCTGATTTTGCCCCTACAAACTTGTGCTGTTCTTTTGTACTCCTCCTTATCAATTTGACTGTGTCGATTGGATTCCTTTTTTATTTTCATGTCATTAAAGAACTCGATGGACTCACATTAGCGTCTTACTATTCTTTGAGTCTTTCCTTTGCATTGGAATAGTTTGCAGTGGTACCTTTAATCTTGTATCCTTAAGGAACTGCCAGCTCTCCTGAACTCCTTTTTCCCTTGTTTTCTTCCCAAGGGATCTTACCTACCATTACGAGTTTGTTAAAGTCTGCTTTTTTGAAGTCCATTATCCTTATTCTGCTGCTCTCATTCCTTTCTTCCCTTAGAATCATGAAATCTATCATTTCATGATCACTTTCACCCAAATCACCTTTCACCTTCGGATTCCCTACCAATTTCAGCCTGTTGGTCAGAATCAAGTCTAATATGGCTGTCCCCCAGGTTACTTTCTGGAACAAAAAGTTGTCCTTGATGCATTCCAAGACTTACTGAAGATTTGTATTGCTCTACAGCTTGGCTAAACAACCCCACCCTATGATTCTAGTTTGTTTCTAGGTGTTTGGACAATGTGCTCTGGAAAATCAGATTCTCACACAGTATGTGCAAAGCATTTTCTACCTCATTTTTAATTGTTTCTATAGTATTATTTTTGCTGAAATTGTAAATGTAAGTTTACAAACCCTCCCCAATAGATGGCCTACTCTAATCAGCAGAAGCAGGGGCGGCTCCAGGCACCAGCACACCAAGCGCGTGCCTGGGGCGGCAAGCCAAGGGGGGCACTCTGCCGGTTGCCACGAGGGTGGCAAGCAGGTTACATTTGGCGGCTTGCCTGCGGAGGGTCTGCTGGTCCCGCGGCTTTGGTGGACCTCCCGCAGGCATGCTGCCGAATCCGCAGGACCGGGGACCTCCCGTAGGCAAGCCGCAGAAGGCAGCCTGCCTTCCGTGCTTAGGGCGGCAAAATACCTAGAGCCGCCCCTGAGCAGATGCTCATATTCTTCTGTACTTAGTTTAATTGTCCTTTCTGAAATGGTCTTTATTAGCCAAGTGGAAAGGATCTGATACATTGCTGAAGTGGAACATAAGCATTTCCAAGTACTAGTTAGTACTGCCACTTGAAAAAAAAATCAGGCCTACAGTTCCATTGGTGTACAGTTTCAAGAGGAGCTGTATCCGTGAATCCTTCAGCCATTAGAATTTAAATGTATGATTGATATCAGCTGTTAACATCACTGCCAACTGCACTGTAACTTTTAAAGTAAACAGACTTCATTAGCAGCTTTCAAATGTCTTTTTTTTTTTTACTGCTGTCATTTCATGGAGCCTAGTGAATCACAGAATAACATGCTGCTTTCTTCATTCACCACAGGCACTCTTCCAGTGTAGCTCTTGGATATCTTAGGCAGTTCAAATCTGACGTCCTTATTCAAACCATACACACTTATAGAATGGTAAATAAAGATATACATGTCACACACAATAAATTACTTGGGCACAAGTACCTAAAATTACTTTGCTTAAAAAAAAATAATCCTTTGTTGAATTTAGTGCTCTTCAAAGTTGCCAGAGGCACTTCTCTGAAGATTGAACTTCCTTGTTCAAAGAAGAGGTAAACACTGAGATTATGAGCATGGTATAAATACCTAGATGATAGTGCAGGAAACTTCCCAACACTGGGTATCCTCAATCTTGCTTTGGAGGGACCTGGCAAAGATAAGGACTAATGTCTGGTCAGAACCAGGGCCAGATTTAGGGGCAGGTGGCCTAGGCAACTGCCTGGGGTACCAGGCTTGGGAAGCACCAGGCTCTGGGGGTTGTTTTTGTTGTTAGCGACAAAAGGGAAAATAGAATGTTTGAAGTAAAATGTTTCAGGTACTCCGTATGTGGATTCATTTTCTACTAATTCCTAGAATGTTCCAGACCTTTGTAGAATCTCATAGAACTTTTGAGACTTTCTAAATACTACATTTTCCTTGAATCTCCTAGAATGTTGTCAGCCATGCCTTCGTGTGTATATAAGGGGCAGAGTGTTACCAGTCAGTTAGTGAGATATAAGAACGAAGTAAGAGCCCAGCTACGATATTGTGAACCTTGTTTTATTGTATAGTTATGAAAATGTACTTGTGTCTTAAGACTTGAAGAATGTAAGTAGCAACTAATAAAGGACGTATTTAATGAGATGCCAAAGATCTATTGAACCCCTATCTACACAACAATATAAAAGAAACCCTGTTACTTCTTTTGACTCGCAAAGAATAATTTGGCTTTCTAAGCTTGTAAGAAACATTGTTCACTGAACATAATAGTAATTTCCTCAGCTTTGGTACATCTCTGTGGGAAATAAGACAATGTCATGCATGAGCACCTATGTCAGATAGTTTGTAAAGAAGCTATGGACCATTATTGCAGGAAAACAACTCAAAACAAATTGATTGACCTTATGGCAAGGAAGGTGCTTGATAACATATTGATGCGCCTCGGCAAAGTGAAGTACTACACCATAATAATGAACTGCACTCCCAACATTAGTCACAGTGTGAAAAGATATCATTTACAGTAAGATTTTTTGTTGATGGGGATGGCTACATCCGAGTAAAAGAACACTTTATCTCTTTCTGGTCTCGGGATGACTCTACTGGAAAAGGCCTAACAGAACTGTTTATGAACATTTTGAATTAAAATAAAATAAAGTTTCAGAGCTGCCATGGCCAAGGCTACAACAACAGTGTGAATGTGAAGGAAAGAAACAGTGGCATCCAGGCAAGGATCCTTGCACTGAATCCAAGAGCTTTCTTCATGCTTTTTGGCTGCCATTCCCTCAACCTCTTTAAGTTAGATGCAGCGTCATCTGCTTTAGATTCAATATCTCTCTTTGCAATATTGAAGTGGTTCCCAAACTTTAACAACCTGTGAACCTTTTTCACTAAAATGTCAAGTCTCGCGAACCCCACTCCTAAAAAATGAATATTTCCAGGGATTTTCTCCTCTACCTGAGTAAACTGTAAAAGCAGAGATCTTGGAAATATGAAATTTTTTATGACATGCTTATTACACACTATTAATTATTATTTATCATTACAGTATTTTTATTACATTATGAAAACAGCAACGCTCTTCCAAGATCTCACTTTCATAGCTTGCATCACTTTGAATAAGCCTGTTATACAACAAGTCTCCTATGTTTCATCAAGGAGTATCAGATGTGAAACAGCATGAAGATATTTAAGAAGCCAACTCAAAGAGTTCCTCCTACACAAGCATTCAGGTCTTGAGCAGTCCAGGCAAACAATGCACGTTACAATAAAGCTTACACTTGTTCTTCATAATAATTTTTAAAACAATATTTGATGTCCAAATTTGATCCTGTATGTACATACTGACCAAATATGACAATTTTCCTCATGTATACAAACTTAATAACATTTTATTGAAATTACTCTCAGATCTTACAGAATATAATAAAGAATTATATCCCTTTAATAGGGTATTTGTGGAACTCTATAGCAAAATAGAATCCATATTAAATTCTATAAGATTAGAAAGAATATCATAGTCCATTACTTTCTATAGAATTTTTTATAGTAGTTTCATTCTTTAAATGGGGGGCGGGGAATGGAGAGGGGAAAGGAACATTAAGATCTGTTTAAGACATCAGGAGTTTGGGTTTGTTTTTTGTTTTTTTTACCACTAAGTATACGTTAGTAAAGCTTAAAATTGATTTCATTAACTTCTCTAAATTATGTAGACATTAATAGCATTCTTCTTATTAATTCCTTCAATTTGTTTATATGAGTATTTGATAGGATACTTATTATATCTTTTTGCTATTCTAGCTATGTATTAATGAGACTCATTAAACATAATAGAATTTGACAATTTATCACACAGATTAAAAGCCCTTTTCACATTACCCCCACTCACCCTTTATGTTTGGAGAAAGTCTTTGGCATAAATCAAAGACAGAGTGCAATTTCCCAGGTTTTCTTAGACAGAAAATCACAGAAGCTCTATGCATGAGTTCCCTTGACTCCCCTATGTACCTCAATGTTTGGCAACCATTCTTTCCCCTTCACTTATTAAAACAAAGAGCTAGTCCAGACTTATACAAGTGCTTAATTCGTATTGCAAAAAAGTTTTAAAAATTCATAATGTAATACAATAATCCTGTTGAGGGCAATAGCTGGCGTCATCTGGCCATATTTCATCAACTACCTCCAGAAGGACCATAGAGGTGCACTGTAAAGCTCTATTTCTCAGTACAAATGTAACACTAGCAATATAAAGAATAATGCATCCACAGCTGTGCATAATGGGGTTGTAAGTTCCATCAAGGGTTTTGGCAATATTATAAACCACGAGAGCAAACTCAAGTGGTTTTTGATGTCTCCAAAGTCAGACAATCAAATTATACAGCCTTAGGGGCAGATCATCCTTCCCAGTGTGTAGCAGAAGGTGGGGTAGGGGCCAGGAGGAAGAGAGTCAAAGCAATGCAAATATCAGCTAACCTGGATGGCAGTTGCTTAATATGGTGGAATAGAAGCTATGGAAGCATAGTTCAGAGTCTACAGACACTATGATTGGTGCTGTCTGTGTTATTTTTAGTGGAGTGGCTGACTGGAAAGGGATGGAGCTGAGGGTCTGTGTATGGTAAGATTAGGGTGACCAGATGTCCCGATTTTATAGGGACTGTCCCGATATTTGGGGCTGTTTTTTATATGGGCTCCTATTATGCCTCACCCCCTGTCCCAATTTTTCACACTTGCTGTCTGGTCACCCTAGGTAAGATCTCCCATCAACTATCAAGGAGTATCCCATAAATTCAACCAAGTGTACTGTTTAAAGGCTACAGATCTATATCAAGAATATTACCCAGTAGGTGAACGTATGACTCTGTGTGTTGTGATGACAGATCTCTATCTATATTATTCACCCCAAGGTGCACCTGTCCATCTGTTGCACTGTATGATTCTTTTACTTTTAATGGTGGTTTCAGGGATACTTAAGCAAAGCAAGGATCCCTAAAAATATAAATGGCAAAAGTGCTCTGAAGTAGCATAATAAAGGTGATGAGGCATGCTTACATGAGCCATAAAAGAGGTGATGTAAGATACAGAAATGGAGCAGGAATCTTTAAAGATGATGTCATTGTTCTTCTGAATCTGCACTTCTTTCCTGCCCTTTCCCACCAGTAATATTTGGATGCTAAAGATAGCACCTCTGCATTATCTTTGATAGCAGCCACATGATCCATGAACCATACTACAGATTTTATCTTTCCAGAGCTTTGGAAATTTTTAGTTGACTTTTGATCTATCACATAGGCTTCTGTCTGAGATTGAGCTTTCTGAGCTATATTAACCTTATGGACACACCTTTCATCCTAGCTAATTTTTTCATTCCCAGGAATTCTCACACTTTCACCCTATCTCCTCCACTTGACATGACCCATGGGTTCCCCTCCCCACCCCACCCCCCCAAAAAAACCAAAAAACAATACTGTTGAATTCTTTAGTCAGATCTTCCATGGTGGAAAAGTTTGATTCTGTGTTCTCATGGTCGCTTTCTGTGTAAATATGCATGCTCCCTTAGATTGTCCTGAGTCCGAGGAAGGCAGGAAGTTGTTAGGTGGGGTGAAGAAGGAATAAACACATGACCTTGCTGGGAGCTAAAGCTAGACCTCCAGCTATTGTACAGCCAGAACTGGATAGCTTGAATTGCTTGTGACTGACATGCAGTAATCAGTCGCATGCTTTCCTGCTATAAAAAGATACACAAGTAGCAAAGACAAGTAAGTTGTTTCAGAGCACTGCTGATTAGATATCTTTCAAGTGCTCTTCAATAAAGTGTGTTTAGTTTGATCTATCCCTTCATCATAAATATTTTTTAAAAAAGTAGATAATGTCAGATCATGGGCATTATTTGAAGACATTTCAGTCAGGGAAAATAATGAATTGTGTAGACACTTGTTATGGTTACCATGAGATGCTGGAGTCTAGATTTTGCATAAACATTACCTAGTACAATCATTACCTTGTACAAGTTCACATCCCATCTGTTTAAAATGAAGAGAACTTCTCGGTCTCTGAGCTGAAGACAATAACACTAACTTTGTTTATAAAATTTATTTTGTTGCTACCGAGCAATCTATGCAGGTAGTTTCTTCTAATCCCTGAGGGAGAGAGAAAAAAGATTCTAAGGTCATTAGTGTGCAGAATTATCTCAAACACAATAGATTTTCCTCATGACAAATCACACATAATCTCCATAGCAACCTCACATAATTATGCATAAGATTTCAATGTAGTAACAAAAATATGCATGGCAGGAATTGTAAAGAATAGCTATATAGGGTGAGACAGATGTGGGGGTAGATGGTGTATAGAAAGACTGAAAAGCGGCTGTTCTAAGACTTAAAATGAACAAAAGACGAAAAAGATTGCCTGCTTTGTGGTTAGGAGAGTGGTGTTATTAAGTCAGTACATTATCTGGGAATTGGATACCAAGGGCTGAAATAACTACTAGTAATACAGAGGTTCCTAGTGCCACAATAGTTAGTGCAATGTCACCAGCCTTTTATTATAAATCCTACTTTCACAGGATTATGATGCTGTAAAAATTTTCTCTAGGTTGTAACTTGGCATGCAAGATCTAAACACACTAGCAGTTTTATATCTTCAAATCTTGTTTCGGTCTGTTTGGACATCTTTGACTAATGGGAGTGCAAAAATAATATGTATAATTTTGTTGTCTTTTTTTTTAAAGACTTTAGAATTCAAACACTGTTTGTAACTAAAACGTACATTGTGCAGAGTGGTAGCTCAAAAAGAAGACTAGAACTTTTCAGTAGCTCCCCTCCAAACCCAGCATGCACAAAATAGTTACATATCTAAATGTTAAAAGTAACTACTCTTCATTCACAAAATGTACAGTAATACTTCAAAGCATGCAAGTAGGATTTCATTGCCCAGTGCCGTGTATTAGTATCCAGTCCTCATTGGGGGGTAGTTAGTGTGCGTAGGTGTTTGTGCATTAGCAATACAAGTAAAAACATAGATTACACAGCATATGCTTGCAGATTCCAATACTTGTGACACAATGAACCCAATATAGGAACCAATTCTTCAAGGTACTAAATGTCTCTTTGTGAGGTGCTAAGCACTCTCAACTTTCATTGACTTCTATAGCAGTTGAGAATTTTCAGTAGTTTTGAGGATCAAACTGGCACTCAAAAGGCTAATGCTCCTATATGAATGCATTGCTATGGTTTAAAAATTCTGTCATCTCAAGGATTTAATCATGATGGGCCTGATCCAAAATTCAGTGTCTAATCTGGCAATCTGGTCCAGTTCTAAACTGAAGTCAGTGCAAGTTTTGATGATGTAATAATGTAGAGCTGGAAGGGACCTGTAGAAGTCATTTAATCCAGCTCCTGCACTGAGGCAGGACCGAGTATACAACCATCCCTGATAGGTATTTGTCTAACCTGTCCTTAAAAATCTGAAATGATGGGGTTCCACAAACTTTTAGTAATTTATTCCAATGCTTAAGTATCCTTATAGTTAGAAAATTTTTCTAATATCTAACCTAAATCTCCCTTCTTGCAGATTAAACCCATTACTACTTGTCCTACCTTCACTGGCCATGGAGAACAACTGATCACTGTCCTCTTTATAACAGCCCTTAACATGTTGGAAGACTGTTATCAGATCCCCTCTCAGTCTTCTTTTCTCAAAACTAAACATTCCTCCTAGGTAACCTCATCAATCAGGTTTTCTAAATCTTGTAGCACTTTTGTTGTTCTCCTCTGGTTCAATCCATCCACATCTTTCCTAAAGTGTGACACCCAAAACTGGACACAGTTCTGCTGAGGCCTCACCAGTGCTGAGTAAAGTGGAACGCTTACTTCCTGTGTCTTACACATGATACTCCTATTAATATACTCCAGATTGATGCTCGCCTTTTTTGCAACTGCATCACATGATTAGTGATATTCAATTTGTGATCCATTATAACTCACAGATCTTTTTCAGCAATATGCCTCGTCGGTTATTCCTTGTTTTGTATTTGTGAATTCTATTTTTTCTTCCTAAGTGTAGTACTTTGCACCTGTCTTATTGTGTTTCATTTTGTTGATTTCAGACTAATTCTCCAATGGAGCTTCAGTGGCCTCTGGGTCAAACCCTATCAAAATGTTGCATTCACTTCAATTAACATTTTGGCATTGTTTTTTTAAAGTTAAAAAGGCAAAATATACTAATGCATAAAAACTACTTTCAGCTAATGCTACATACTTGATTTAAACTCAAGAATTCAAGAAAATTCAGAGATAAAGAATCCAGCAAAATTTAAGCTCTGATGGAAGTGGCTAAAACTGCATAAATCCCAGTGTAGATACACACATTTACACCATGTTTAAATTTCCTCTCCATCTATAATTTTATTCACTGTGACTATCTGTTAAGGTGGGGGTGTGGGAGAGATAAGTGTGCTATTCTTGCATTGAGGGCTCTGCTTTTGTGTGTGAGATGCCCATTGACAAAAAGGGACATTAAGCTGGGTTACTGAAGCACCTCCATTTTGGTCCACAGGTGAGCAAAAACTAGCAGTTTACCAGCATTCTCAGACATTTTGCTTTTCTTTGAGTTACTTTTTCATGCACTACGAACCCAAAGAGTCTATGTGAAACTTCAGGCAAACTTGATGAGAATCACCAGTTTCATCAACAAACTGGCAAGTTACTCTATCCTCCCTATCCCAAAGCCTACCTGGAACCTACCTTTTTCCCCCTATAGGTTCTCTGGTTCCTCCCATTCTCCAACAGGCATTAGAACTCTCCCCATTCTTTACCTCTTACTGTTTCAGGGGGTTTGTAAACCTGAAAACTCCTCTCTTGTCTCTCCCTACATTGAGTGGCAGACAGTTGGCCTATTCCTACATCAGCTGCATTGTGGTCATCAGAAGGAGGATCGCTACACTGTAAACACCACAGCATATTCTTGGGGGCTGGCAACCTGCCCAGCACTCCACCCTTTTTGAGTAGGAATGGGGGCAGGAAAGAGGATGCCTTAGGAGACTGATTTCAGTGAGACTCCTTGTTGTCACCTGGAAACTAGCAAAAAGAAGTTTCTGGGACCATATCTCTTACCTCCTTTCATTAGCTTTATACCAGTGTAATTCCACTGACTTCTTTGGGGTCGTTCCTGATCTACATGGGTAAAGTGAGTCAAGACCATAGTAGTCTTGGTTCCAGATAAGTCAGAAATAATCCACTTTCTTGTTGTATTTCAGTTACTTTTGCTACCAGTCCCTGCCAAAATTAGAGAGGGGTGAATTGTGTGAAAACAAAACAAACAATTGAACAAACTTTCTAGTCTGTCATAAAAGGGGTGGGTAGAGTTCATGTTCAGTTCTGAGTGAAGGATTAGGTGGTTTCTTATTTCATTTGAACTGTTTCAAATATCCTTAGTTTATTACCTTGTGGCTATCATCAGATCCATTATATCACACGTTAGCCAGTGCATAGGCACAATAAGTAATTTTGAGGACAAAGCTTAAGCCTGGATTTTGTACTTCCTTCATGAGTTTAAATACAGTGATGACCAGTGTGTATTGTGCTAAATAATGTGGGATATCCTCTGACATATCATAATGAATTATGTTAACCACAATCCAATTTTCTCCTGAGATATAATGGCTTTTGGTTCTGAGAACTTGTCCTAAAATGCACTAATGGTTTTGAATTATCTTTCATAAAAATCTCTGCATTATTTTAGTATACTCTTATTTTTTGTTCAGATAATGATCATCATTCAAAATGTTTATAAATATCAGACATTATTAATACACAGTTGCAAAATCTACATATTTTCATGTATGAAATGTAATAGATTGAACTACATTATTAAAATTCCCTTCCAAATAAAACAAATATAGTTAAGGAAAATAAAAGAACTGTAGCTATAACTAAGATGATTTCATAGAAACAAGGAAGCAAGTATTGCATCCTGTTGAACTCTATTAACATTTCATACCACAAGATGTTCTCTCTGATAATATAGAACATAATAAGATGATTTGTCAGTAGATATATGCTGAACTTTTTATTCAACTCTCAGTATATTTCATTTGCATATAAAGTGGCACATTTACACTCCACAATAACTAGCCCTGAAGGAGCAATGTTTAATAGAAGAATATAATTATTCTACTCAGCTTATGAACATTTTCTTTGGGGCAGTGGGCAACCATTTAGGACAAGCTTCATAATCATTCACTTAAATTATCTTAATATTACAAAACTGAGCCAGGAAATATTTAAGTTGCAAAAATGTTGTGATTTTGTTATAATGAAAGATCTATATTTTCCTTGTATGACAAAATGGATGAGGTAATATCTTTTATTGGACCAACTTCTGCTGGTGAGAGAGACAAGCTTTTGAGGTTATACAGAGCTCTTCTTCAGGTCTGGGAAATGTACTTAAGAGTGTCACAGCTAAATATGAGGTGGAACAGATTGTTTAGAATAAGTAGTTAACACATATTTCAAGGGACCACTCAAGGTTAACACCTTTCTAGCCGCGGGGTGTGGGGGAGGAAGAGAGGGAAAAAAACTGGGGGAAGAGGGGTAGTGGGTTATAGATTGTTGTAATAGGCCATAAATCCAGTGTCTTTATTCAGTCCATGATTTTTACTGTTTAGCAAAGTTATGAATTTAAACTCCCATGCTCATCTTTTCCGTATCAACCATTTTAGAAGTCAGGTTAATAAAGGTCAGTGTGCTCACTACCTTTTTATGCCTGACTATGCATCAAGGGTCTGTGTTTTAAGGATACATATATTACGTTCATAGGCGCCGACTCCGTGGGTGCTCTGGGGCTGGAGCACCCATGGGGAAAAATTAGTGGGTGCTCTGCACCCACCAGCAGTCAAGCTCCGCTCCCCTCCCACCCCACCTCCTCCCCTGAGTGTGCTGCGTCCCGTGTACCTCTCAGCGCTTCCCACCCGGCTGCCGCCAAACAGCTGTTGGGCAGCATTTGCAGGCTCCAGGAGGGAGGGGAGGAGCAGTAACGTGGTGCACTCAGGGGAGGAGGAGGGGAAGAGGCGGGGCCAGGGCGGGGATTTGGGGAAGGGGTTGGAATGGGGGCGGGACAGGAGTGGGAAGAGGCAGGACAGAGGCAGGGCCTCATGGAAGGTGTGGAGTAGGGGCAGGGCCAGAGGCAGAAGGGGGTCAAGCACCCACAGGAAAGCGGGGAAGTTGGCGCTTATGATTATGTTTGTGATAATATTATGTCATATACTGTATTATACAGAAACTGATTATAATAAAGCTAATTAATTATTCTAATGTTTCTAAAGGGCTTTTAGTAGGTCTGACTGAATACAGAGCATGTTCCTAAGGCATTTTCATGATGTTTTATTTTTTTAATTACACTGTTTCGTGTAAAGTTTTACTATCTCAATATTTTTCAGAATTTTAATATGTGACCTCAGTCTGAAGGAGGGAGAAGAAACAATGAAGTTAATTGGATTGGGCAATGTGTAATTAAGGATAGAATTTGGCCCATTGTAATGCCTTAACCTCTTCTTGTGTGATGTGGGATTTTCCTTTCTTCCTTAGCAGATACATCATAACATGTGGTGCTTGTGGGCCAGATACTGATTGTATTTACACAATCTGGATGAACACCATTAATTTTTAGATGAATTGCTCCAGATATATACCAGCATAAATGAGATCTGAATCTGACTGATTGTCTCAATATAACATTTTCCATGTTTGCTAAGAGGAAGGGTGCTTTATGTTAAGCTCTGATTTTAACTTCTGACCCTTTACCTAAACACCAGCACCCTGGTCTACAACCAGTAATTTAACTTCTGGTAGGAAAGGGAGGAAGAGTGAAAGGCTCTGAGGGTCATCCAGTTTTCTGAAGGTCAGCCTGCTTGCTCTTTGATCCACAAGGCTGCAATCTCTCCAAATGGTGATAGAGCACATCCTGCCTGTTCTGCTTTCACTTTCTACCAATCATAAGAAGAAGAATCCAATGCATATGTCTTGAACTCAGGTCTCCCACAATGAAATACAATGCACGACTACTGCAACAAAATGTATGATCTTTGGAAAGGCTACGTTAGACTGCTTCGAGTTGACCTTTATTAATTATATCTTAGTGGTGGTGGTGTTATTAAGCACTCAAATTTGCACCAGACACTTCCCAGAAGACATGGTTCCTGTGCTGAAGAGTTTATAACCCGATGACCATGGAAGGCAGGGGACAGGCTGAGTAAAGACAAATATTATAGCAGGGCAATCATATGCAACTCAATTTATGCATACACATATCTTGGCAATTCTGTAATATTTTGAAGTGGAAGATAATAAAGGTATTATTGACTCACAGAGGCCCCAGTAGAGTAAAGTACTTAAGCACAACTTAAAGTAGGGAGGGATTTAAGCATGTGCTTAATGTTGACGTTAATGACAATAATGTCATTTTATCCCTTGTTTGGCCTTAGAATTCTGTTTTCACTTAGAAAGTAGGGGGCGAACTACACCTCGCTCAACTCCCATTAAATTCAGTGAGTGATATTTATGATGGCACAATCTGGCCATAGGTAATTGTTAGTTTCATAAATCTTATATTTAAAAAGTACTATATAAATATTTCTATTTTTATTCTTAATTCCACAGTACTTTAAATGAAAGTGGTCAAGGGGGAAAATGGCAATTTAAGAAATGCCAGAGCTCCAACAAGTACAATGGCTTTGAACGTGTTTTTGTACTATGATATGACATATTGTGTATTGAAAAAGACAGAGACAAATAATGATCACAAAGGTAACATTTAAAAAACAATGGGAAATCACCAGTCTGCATTACTATGCTTATCTTTTACAGTAAGACAAACGGAAGAGTGGAAGACAAAAAGAGCATCATACTTTTTAATTAATGTTTATTTCTGTAAGTAGCTGAAGAAAATAAATACATGTATTTAGCTTATTCTCATTTTCCATTCAAAAATGAAAATCATGCGGATGTTTCAGCTACAGAAAGCTGTTCATCAGAATTTCAAACTCAGATATCTAAACTTAGGATCAAAGAGGTTTTAATTTCATCCTGCCTGAATATTCAAACAGTTCCAAGTGCAGGAGTCAAAGGACTTGCTGAAGAAGAAGATTAATTTGTCACACTCTCATTATCAATGCACTTTGGCTTTGAGGGGAGCAGGGCTCAGTTAAAGTTTGAGAGACCGGGAGGAAGGAATGGTTGTGCGCCTGTGGGGTGTGTAGAGGGACTGGTGTCAGAGTACGTGATGGGAGCATGTATTTACCATATACAAATAACTTTTTTTTCTTGGTAGTTTCTTACGTAATGGTCAGGCTTATAATCAGTGAAAGAGGGGATTTCACAAAGAGAGAGGAGAAGAGTTAGGGGAGCAAAAGATTGGCATGAAACTGCACTTTTTAAATCAATGTGGCTGATGGGTGGATTGGTTGTCTTTGAAAAAGTGTTTTATTTTATCAGACTTAACAGCAGCAGGGCTTGAGCCTAAACCAAAAGGAAAAGAGCACCTTGATTGTGTATTTACATTGGATATTGGTCTCAAGTTATAAGAGTTTTTTTTTAGCATATAATTTTGTTCACCCTGTGAGATTTTCAAGCTCTCACGATTCTAAAGAACTTTGTCCTAGGACTGTATGTATACCTCAAAAGATGGTGGAGTGATAAATATTCATCATGCATGGTTGAACAACAGGTAGGCAGCCATGATACTATTGAGTCTACTATTCTGGTATGAAGATTAAAGGTCATTACAGCCTCTTTAGAGCTCTTTTCTGACGGAGCAAAGTTTTACCTGCCTATTCCACAGATCCTGGACATAGTTGGGACATAGCTGGAATGCAGTGGTGAAAGCTATTAGAAGACCACAGGGTGGAAAGTAACTGAGTTTTCTGTTATTCGCATCTCTATCCCAGTAGAAATTCACAAAGTGGAAGTTCTAGCGAAAGTCAAATGCGTTGTACTGATGATGCTGTCTCAGAAGGAGGCTTTATGTCTGCAGTATGACAGGAGCAGCAGTGGCCTATTGGTCACTGGGAAAATCAGTGACTTGGCAATTGTGTCCAGAAAGCTGCTTCTGTTAAGTGCAAACTTATCGCTGTCCCAGGCAGATAATAAGAACTGCTCCATTCAAATGGCAGAAAACTCTTTCAAGATAGTCCTAGAGCTGTAATAATAGACTTTGTTTCTGGAATTAAACACCAGATTATTTAGGTGATCTTCAGGGAAGAGAAAGATTTGAAGATAGCAAATGCTATTCCATGGACTTCTACTTTTTGTTTAAGTTTTTTTATTATTATTTCTTACAGAAGATCCTACGGTCTCTAGGGTGACCAGACAGCAAATATGAAAAATCAGGACGGGGTGAGTGGGTGGGGGGGTGGGCAATAGGAGCCTATATAAGTAAAAGACCCAACAATCAGGACTGTCCCTATAAAATTAGGACATCTGGTCACCCTAACAGTCTCTGAAATATATGAAGGCTTCTCAGTCACACAGCCACAACAAACAATGTATGCCAATTATTCAACTATCTATTCACAAACAAGAAAAAGGAAAGGAAGAAAACCAAAGGAAGAAAAAATCCAAAGCAACTCCACTCCATGATCAAAAACTGAAAAACTGCCTGTGGAGGAGGCAGCTCATTTAATGAGCCTTCTGGTCATTGCTAGCCCCAGTTCTCCCTCCCACCAGAGCTATGTAACCAGTGGTAGATACTACAGCCCTAAGAAAGACGAGACATGCCCTTTGTGGGCTGGTTTGGGTTCCTTATTAAAAAAATAAATATATAATAACATGATTCTATGATTCTGTCTCTTGGGAATGACTCCTGCCAAATTACAGGATAGGGCATTTTGAGGGTCTTATCCCTGGTGATGGTCCACCCCATTACTTTGTGTATATGAGACTCATCATGAATAAGTCAGTATGAAGTATTTGGCTAGGTTCCGGAAACCAGCTGAAATCCGGGTGGGTTCAGATTCTATGCTACCTGTGAAAAATCAGATCCGAATTTTGTCCAGTACAGCTGGCTCAGATCTAGGCCCCTACTCCCATCCCTTGCCAAAAATGCCTTCTCCAGGATTCTCCCAAGCTTTCCTTAGTTGTTTTCTTGTGAGGTGGGACTATGGTCTGATCCCAAACCATTCCCTCCTGAAACTAACTGTCCCCATCAGGCAGAACTTGGGCTGCTATCCATGTCCTTTAGCTTCTTGGGGCTCCAGGAAACTAAGGGCCAATGACTCTGAAATCCACATAGGAATTTGGTGAGAGAAAACAAGCTGACTTCTTCCCCCGTAAAGCAGCCGGAACTGAGAATAATTCCTTGTAATGTAGTTGCTACATTGCCTGCAGGGACTAGATGCTCCATAAGACTTGGTGAAGTAGCTAGGGAACTTTGCAGGGTTCTTAGCAGTTGTGTGTTAGGAATTACATGCCATGTAGTTGCTAAAGGACCCAAGGGGTTTCCCTAGCTATATTACTAAGGCTTATGACTCTCTCTCTCTGTGCCCTACAGTCAGTTTAACCATGCTGATCAGAAAGGTTGTTAGGTTACTCCTCAAAAAGAAATTAAAATGTTGGGGCATCCAGGCATTAAGGGCTGCTCAGAGAAACAAAACCTGAAGGGCGCACCCACCTCTCCTTGATAATGATTAAAAGATTCCCCTGAGATCTGGCTGATCTGCTTTCAGTGCATTTACCAAGTGCTTACCCTTTATCACCTTCCTATGATGCTCCCAAGGCTCACAGTGAAATTTGTTCAACTGTTTGCAATCACACCAACCCGCTCATCCATCTCCATCCAGTCACGCAGAAAAATTCCAAAATGTCAAAAGTCATAGACATTTTTCATTAGCTTCAGAATCCAGAACTCCTATGCCAGCCCTGGTCTTATTTATAACTTACAAGGAGAGCAGTATATTCTTTTTTTTTATTACTCAAAAGTTTGTTAGATCAGTTTTAAAACAAAACCTAAAAAATGCACAGGAGCCAAAATATCTATCATTTCTGTAATGTTAGATGACTCTCCCACTAGTCATAATACAATTGGCATGTTGCACTATTGATGGTACATGCTAAACATGTCAAGCAGGTTAAAGGTGGCCTGTTAATTTACTTTTATCCAACCTTCTCTCATCAGTGGTCTAATACACTCTCTTGAACTATAATAATGATGAATTGTGTGGTTACTTTAAAAAAAAATTGAAACTACTTTTCATTAATCAAGGGCTTTCTCTTTGCAAAGTAGATTTTTGAAATATTTATGGCACAGATGGATACTGCAACTGTTGCTACTGCGCTTGCTACTTCAGCCCTTGTGTGGAATGACTCTTGGTGTACTGCAAGTTAATGAACAGATTTTCTGTCAACAAAGTGCAAAACATAGACCCTTGATTTTTTACTATTAATTATGGCATTACTACTTTTCTATGTAGTTTTGCTTAAAACATTTGTACTGAGTCTTTATTTAATATATTTAACATAGCACAAGAAACCACCATGATAGAATTAATTTTATTTTCTTTCTGCTTTTGGTTGATAGGCTTTATAACTCATATTACCACTTTCATATATTTAATGTTTGTTGTCATAAAATGTGTTTAAAATAGAGGGAGATCAGCAGTATATCCAAATTGTTTGAAAACATTTAAGTCTTCAGGAAAAGTTTCCAATGGGCCTCTAAATTTGCACCATCCTACAACTGGATGCCCATGGGTAGATCTCTGTATCTGTGCAGAACCCATCGAATTTAGTGGGACTTCACACAAGGATCCATCGGCATGGATTCGTTTTGGGGATCGGGGTTAAATTTGTGAATATACCCTATTATTGTAACCCTCCACTTCTTCCCTATCTCCTCCATCCTCTACCTTTCTGGCTCTATGAACTGAGGTTGTGAGTTCGTCAGGGCACTGACCAGGATCAAGAATATAAAAAGTGACTAGTCATTTTGGATGCCTAATCTGAGACACCTTTATGATTTTCCTAAAGTGCTGAGAACTCATCATCTAAAAATCAGGTGCATTTAAGGTATGCCAAGGTGAGCACTCAAAAATGGAGACATCAAAATCCCCAGTCACTTCTGAAAATCATTACCCATGTTTTTTTTTTCTGCAACTTGTGTAAACAAAAACCTGCATTTTCACCAGCAGATATACACAATTGCACATACAAATCCCTCATCATTGGATTAAAAAATGTGTTTACTTATTCAAGTGCAAGGATTCTCTGCCAAGAGTTGGGTACATAGGCAAATTTTGCTGGCTTGGTTTAAAAATGTGACGTTTGGTTGGTGTGACAAAGTTCCTCCTCTACCTTGCTGGATCCTGCACTTATTGGCAGATTTGCTCACCTCAGTGATCTTCCCCACAGACTGGATCAACTCCTCCTGTGTCTGATCAGGAGTTGGGAGGTTTGGGGGGAACCCGAGCCCACCCTCTACTCCAGGTTCCAGCCCAGGGCCCTGTGGATTGCAGCTGTCTATTGTGCCTCCTGTAACAGCTGCATGACAGCTACAACTCCCTGGGCTACTTCCCTATGGCCTCCTCCAAACACCTTCTTTCTCCTAACCACATGACCTTCCTCCTAGTGTTTGATAACACTTGTACTCCTTAGTCCTCCAGCAGCACACCCTCTCACTCTCAGCTCCTGGTGCCTCTTGCTCCCAGCTCCTCACACACACTTCCTCTCCTCTGGATTCTCCTCGCCTGACTGGAGTGAGCTCCTTTTTAAACCCAGGTGCCCTGATTAGCCTGCCTTGATTGGCTGCAGGTGATCTAATCAGCCTATCTGCCTTAAATGGTTCTAGCAGGTTCCTGATTACTCTAGCGCAGCCCCTGCTCTGGTCACTCAGGGAACAGAAAACTACTCATCCAGTGACCAGTATATTTGCCCTCTACCAGACTCCTGTACCCCACTGGTCTGGGTCTGTCACATTGGTTGCAGATGTTTGCACAGTAAAATGATCTTATGGACACTTGCAGAATACAATAGAAAGAAAATCTACAGAAAATACAAGTCTTCCCACAAAACACTTCGTTTTTGTATTTTTGTACAGCACTCGTCAATGGGTTTCAAAGCAAACCAGGTTCCAAACAGACTAAAAAGAAACACTCTGTGAAGGATGTCAGTATAAGGAAGGATCTTTGTGTTTATTCCTCCAATTTGCCTTTTAACCTTTAGTAATAACAGATTATCCCTAGACTTGTCACAGTAGGTGAAAACCATGGTATGCTGACACTATGGCATCTGCATTTAATTCAAACTTTAGCCAGATTGAGTGGCTCCAAAGGATAAATAAAGTCCTTCAACTGCAGCCATGTGCAGTAATAGATCTTTGAAGAGATTTAGTTACACTTACTAGCATAAGGTTACATTTTTCCTTATTTCATTGAAAGCTTCTTCCAAACCCATAATGAAAACAACAGAAATTATACTCTTGTGACAATGTCATATACAGTCTAGCAGCATGTGTTGAATAACACACAACATTAAACAAAGAATTTGAAGTTGAGCATCCCATTTATTTTTTTTAATAGATTTCTATCCTGCTTTTCACAGCCCCCAGGAGCCATTATTGTTGTTGAACTGGAAATATTTCTTATAATTACTAAACTTAGTAAAGAAGGTCTTAGAGTTTTCAATAATTTTCATGACTGGTAAAATATTGGTTACACAAATAATATAAATAAGCAAAATATTATTTATATCAATTTAGATTTCAGCCTGGCAAATGCTTAGGCACCTGAATAACTTTATTAATGTGAGTTCAGTCAAAGACATATTTAAACAATCAGTTTTTTCTGGCATATAGACTTACAAGATGGCTGCAGTCTGAACCAGCACATGACTATTAACAAGGTGTACTCCTGCTATTGTGCTTCATCAAAATAGGACATGATTCTTATGGCTGTGTAACTGAGCAAACTCAGGGATAGAGCTAGGTGGGAAATGAATTTCAAATTTTTGCCCCATTCTGCAGAGGGACAAAGCTGAGACCTTTCAAAAATTTTCATGAAAAATGTGTGGGAGAGGTCCACCCACCCACTAGTGTGGTAGTCAGTGAACTTACCTGTGTTATGGGAGGGTAAGGTTGAAGTCCCTGCTCTGAACAGAACTTAAACCTAGATGTAGCTGTCTCACATTCCAGGGAATGCCCTAACCCCCAGGCTACTGGCTGTTCTGGGGTAGGGAACCCTCTCTCTCAGAAATTCCATCCGGGACCCTGAGAAATTGTGTTGCTGAAATTGATGCTTTCGTGTGAAAAGTTTGTTTTGATGAATGAGGGATTTTCTGTCAAAAAAACACACTCCATTTTGTCAAAAAAATCCTAACCACGTCTACTCAGGGAGCTTTTGTGGGCTAGTAGCCCTGGAAGGCATTGGGCCCTCTTGTGTGCTTTTGGCATGAGACATGTTTAGTTCCCTATGCAAAGGATTGTCTGTTATATATGTTACATATTTCTGTGGACTGATATATATAAAAGAGGCCACTTCCATAGTAGTTCATTTTTGAGTGTTATTATACAAGTCCAGTATATAAAACATATGCCATTCAGAATATATAGAATTGACAGTTGCCATATATTCTTGTTCTGCATGGAGTGGAGCAAGCTGCCTCATATAGAAGGCTTGTTCAGCAGGCTGTAACTGGGTTGGACAAATTCCACGTTTTCCACTTACTGTGAAATGTATAGAGATTTCATGTCAGTGACTTTCCCTCTCTCTTCCAGTGCCTGATCCAGGAGTGACAAAAACTATCCCTCTGCACCAGCATGACACAGTTTTATCATCCGAAAGTTAATCCATCTCTAAATCCATTCCCCACAGATGCAGATTGCCAGCTGGATGCCTGAATCCAGCTGGTAACATTTGCATTGCATTACAGTATTAGATGGACTTTCGTGCTTCTTTTCTTGATCAGAGCCTGTACTGGTATGTCTCTGATTACAGACTTTTACATGGCCATTGTCTGTATTAGGTGAGTCTAGAAATCCTGCACAGAGGGAAAGGGGTCACAGAGAAAGCTAACAGATTGAGCTGTGTAGCCTAAGGAAGAGAACCTTTTCTATTTGTACAGTTATAGATGTAATTTAACCCTGAGTTCTGTTAGCTTAAGCCAGCAAATGCCAGGCTACAGATCCCTGGCAGCAGTAAGTCTGTATGTAGAGAGGGTGCAGCAGTCAAAGTTGCCCAGGCCTCATTCCTATTGGAGGTCTTTGGTTGGTGCAACTCCCAAAAGTTTGTGGAGCCATCCTTAGAGGGGGCCAGGTCAGGCTGGTGCAAGATGCACTAATTCAATGCCTCTGCTGGACAACCTGCAGTAGAGAGTCTTGGAGTCCCTGGCCAGGAAGAGTCTAGTGGTATCCTGAGAGGAAGGCAGCAGTGATATCTGCTCAGTGGTAACTCTCACCTATGGCCCAGCTGCTCCCCACTCCACACAAGGCAGGGAGGGTACAAATTACACACCACACTGTCCAAAGGCGTGAATCTGAATTTATGGAGCTGAAATTCAGAAAACTGCAATAGATGATGTACATGCCATGTAAATCCTGATTTTTGCTTCTTGATGGTGTCATTAGGGAGAGGCATGTGCTATACTTAAACATATTAGACTGAGAACCAGAAACTCACAGATGCTTGCCCTGGTTCTAACACCGACTCTCTTTGGGACATTGGGCAAATCACTTAACTGTTCTCTGTCTTAGTTTCCTCACCTATAAAATGGAGATAATAATACTTACGAGGATTAATTAGTTGTTGAGTGATATTGTGCCAGTGATTTTTTTGTTTTTTTAAAGCAGACATTGTTTCCAATGGGGGAGTTCTGCTTGGAAATCAATGGCTTGATGGTGGCGTGAGGTTTATAAAGCAATTCTAAAATGTGAAGAGCTGTATAAGTACTTAGTATTGTTATTCATAAGTAATCAGTTGTTCAGCTGACAAGTATAACAGGATTCCTCTTATTTACACTTTTGATTTTAAATGAATAGAGGCCAAAATTGCATGACTATAGAAATTCTGCATTTCATCTGGGAGCAAGTATATGAGAAAAGCAGCTACCCGAGGCTAGACTAACGGTATCAGTACAGAAAGGGCTAGTGGCCTGATGCCATTTGTCATGCACTGCTAGGAAAAGAAGCAAAATACAACAATTCCTTTCTATAGTCTCCCAATACACAATTGTTGTGGGTATTATAGTGATATCTGTTCTGATTTATTATGAGGTATGCCTCTAAGAGATTACAAAGCAGAGGGGACAGCGGTATTTGTAAGAGTTATAGTGAAAATACTGAACTTTTCAATCCATTTACTAAAGTGCTTAGAATTCTCATTCCAGAGCAGGTAAAGCTATAATGAATATTGGATGAAAAACTTGTCTACCCAGACCATTTTAATGCAAGAAAAAGCAAAACAATAAATAAATAAAATTCATGTATATGCTGTGGATTGTGGCTACCCTTCTTACAAAATGAAGGGGGTGGAAGGGAAGGTGGGAGAAGTGCCCAAACTGGTCATGTTTTGTATTATCACTGAACCTTTTGGTATGTCTCAACTAAGAGCATATGCTCTACTTATTTTCAAAGTCATGGTTTAAGAAAGAAAAAGATTTTATGGATCAAGCTGCAGAATAGTGCTTTATTTCATGGACTGCAGACTTGAACAGCTACCAATGCACATGCCAGAATGGTTGAAATTGGCAGAATGCTAAAAGCCCTTGTCTCTAGCAGATCATGTGAAAAAACGATCTGTGGAATGTAGACCTCTGTTTCTACTGATCTGTTTCTGGCCTTCTGAGCAGTAATTTTTTAGGAAACTAGATAATGATCACTGAAACAGAAGAGAGGAAATGTACTGAAGAACATGAGGTTGCTCTTCAGCATGGCAATTTTCCAACATTCTGTCCTAATAGCTCCATAGAAAATAAATGCATTGCAGCACAGATACTTGTTTTTTCCAGGGAGAATTTTTCTTTATGCAAGGATGGAGCTCAGAAAGTTGCTAAATTATTAAAATAATGTTTGAGAAATAGTTTCTAATGATAAGCATCGCTGATTCATTTGAATTAACACTGATTCTGAGAAAAAAGAAATTGGCATAATTATGGAGAGCTTAATGAAAATCTTTGCTTATTGTGTAATGATGGTCAAAAAAAGAGTGAAAAAAATTGGAATTAAAGCTCACTGGGAAAAAATTGTGGAAAATTTAGACTTTTTGTCAAAAAACATTGAAAACTCAATTATCCATTGAAAAACAGTTTTGGTAGATATTTTTCAATCAGTCCTAGATCGGCATTATAAAGAATGGGGTAGAAAATAATTCTGAAAACGTTATAATGCTTTTTTACAACACGTGATTAGCCTGTTGAATTAATTGCCACAAAATATCACTGAGGCCAGGAACGTTATATGATTTAGATAGTTATATGGATAGTAAGTACATCTACAATTACATTAGGTAGGCTAAAAAAATTTGAAGACTAAACATAAACTCTCTTTCTTTAGGTATAAGCCAAATAAAACTTCTCTGTGAGAAGATCATTCTATAGTTATCCAATTTTGGTGTTCTGTACCTTCCTCTGAAGAGTTGGTTCTGGCTACTGTCAGAGACAGGATATAGGATTAAATAGACCACTGGTTTGATCCAGTATGGCAGTTCCTATATTCCTCTGATGCTGATTTTTAACTTATTTACTGAAGACAATTAAAATATCAATATGATGGATACATTCTATATATAGAATTTTGCAGTCCACCCAACACTGGTACATAGATGCCACAGGGAAATACTTTAGAAATGCCTCCAAATAGATAGGTTTCAGAGTGGTAGCTGTGTTAGTCTGTATCATCTGATGAAGAGTGTTTTAGCCCATGAAAGCTTATGCTCAAGGTACCATAAGGACTCCTCATTGTTTTTCCAAATAGATAGTCCTCAATAAATACTCTTCTCATATTTACCATTACTTTATATATTACAAATGAGCTGCTGGAACTAGGCGTGCTGGCAGTGCTGCCGCACCCCCTGGCTTGAAATAGTTTCCATCATATGCAGGGTTTACCATTTGGTTCAATGTCTCTCAGCACCCCTACTATAAAAATTGTTCCAGTACCACTGAAAAAGAGCAGCATTTATGATTGTCTATTTGTATTCTTATTGTTGGTATTGTCCCTTGTGCTGTGTTGGGAGTGTGTGGGAGGGAGGCAGGGGAGATGTAAATAGAGAGTGTTTATTTGCTATGTCCTACTGGCAGATCATGCTAGGTATATTTGTAGGTTAGCATTTGTAATAGATTATACAGTTTTAAACTTTAAAGTCTTCTTAGTTGTGTTTAGGACAAGTACCTCTTTTCTGTCAATAGGGGTATTTTTAGGTCATTTTATAGAATCGTAGGATATTAGGGTTGGAAGAGACCTCAGGAGATCATCTAGTCCAATCCCCTTCTCAAAACAGGACCAACACCAACTAAGCCAAGGCTTAGTCAAGCTGAGCCATGAAAACCTCTAAGGATGGAGATTCCACCACCTCCCTAGGTAACCCATTCCAGTGCTTCATCATCCTCCTAGTGAAATAGTGTTTCCTAATATCCAACCTAGACTTCCCCCACTGCAACTTGAGACCATTGCTTCTTATTCTGTCATCTGCCACCACTGAGAAAAGCCTAGCTCCATCCTCTTTGGAACCCCCCCTTCAGGTAGTTGAAGACTGCTATCAAATCCCACCTCACTCTTCTCTTCTGCAAACTAAATAACCCCAGTTCCCTCAGCCTCTTCTCATAAGTCATGTGCCCCAGCCCCCTAATCATTTTTGTTGCCTTCCGCTGGACTCTCTCCAATTTGTTAACATCCCTTCTGTAGTGGGGGGACCAAACTGAATGCAATACTCCAGGTGTGGCCTCACCAGTGCCGAATAGAGGGGAATAATCACTTCCCTCGATCTGCTGGCAATGCTCCTACTAATACAGCCCAATATGGCTTTGACCTTCTTGGCAACAAGGGCACACTGCTGACTCATATCCAGCTTTTTGTCCACTGTAATCCCCAGGTCTTTTTCTGTAAAAAGGGTAGGTATTTTTTCTCCTGATCTACAAAAGGCCTTTCAAAGATGAATGCTTTTTAATATTATAAGTGTCCTTTCATGGATAGCCTAGAGGTGATCTTTCTCATATTCAGACATTTTAGCTTTTTTCTCTTTCCCTGTCCTGTATTCAAGTGTGTCCTCTTGTGTGCATAAATATGTACAATTAATACTATTATTTATATGCTACTCTACTGTTAAAGTGCATTGTGACATATATACAGTATGTACTGAAATCCAGGGCTTTGGAGCTGTGCTCCGGCTCTGCTCCAGCTCCACGCAAAAACCTGCAGCTCCACTGCTCCAGAGTTGCTCCATTCCCCAGCTCCAGGCTCCACTCCAAAGCCCGGCCAAAATCTGACTTCCTTTATACATATATCCGTATACTTTTTCATTTGCGTGCATGCCAATCCACACATTTAAATATACCTTTGGTTCTTTTATTGCTTCTTGCCGCCTGAGGGATCTTGCCACCACCAGCAAATGTAAACTTTCATGTCGTTTTAAGTCCCACTTTGATTATCAGAGTTGTTTTGTTTGGCAATAGTAGCTTCCATTGAGAAATAATATCTGACAATGTGCAAATAAAATAGCGGTTCTTCTTTCAGCCAGGTTTACAGCCATAGAAAAAATACATAAAAGCAAGAAACAAACAAAAAAAAAAACCAAACAAACAAACAAACAAAAAAAATCAGGGCAGAGACAAATCTTGCTTGAATAAGAGTAAAAAATATAATGGGATTGGTGGAGAAAGAGGAGGAATCTAATTTTTTAGAACACAAAGTCACATATGCAGAAGCTGAGTGCACATCATTCATGTTTACTTTTGATTGATTAGTCATAGTTACTGGAAGGGCGCGCAAGTTTGGCATCTTTCCCTACTCTTAATAGGCACCTAAGGTGATATCCACTGGTATCCCAGCTGGTGTCTCCACCTGTTTAACCTCTTAAAACTGGCACAGAGCATGATGCTTATATATTTAAGTGGTAAAGCGTACAGAAATAGACCCAAGATTTAGTGAGAACACAATAATTGCTTTCCTTTTAACAGCAGGTGATGCATTTCCCACCGAGGAAAATATAATCCTGCTGCTTTAAGTCATAGTAGGAGCAACAGGGGAAAAATGCATGAGGAAACAGGAAATGTCACAGAGCTAGGTATTGGGAATTCAATTTGCAGATACATACTGACAGAGCTTCATGGTAACATGAAACTGTTAATTGCTGGATTTAGTCAAACTGCCAGGAAAGTCATCAGATGATGTTTAATCACTAATTCAAATTTTTCAAAGTACAGAAAGTGGTAACAACTGTTCACTATTCTGTCTTCTCACTTCTGTTGCCCTGGCAGCTCTACCTACAGTTGGCAGTGAAAAAGTTCAAAGTATGAATACTCATAACAGCTTCAAGGACTAATCCAAACAGCATAAATGTGTCAGTTACAGTGTTAACATCAATTACATTCTGCAAGGAAAACTACCATATGTGCTTTTCTGTAATTTTAATACAGTTGCATAATAACTTCTCCTAATTAATTAATTCACCCACGAAAGCTCATGCTCCAAAACGTCTGTTAGTCTATAAGGTGCCACAGGATTCTTTGCTGCTTTTACAGATGTATATAGAACATTTGTACAACCCTCAACTCTTGCTGTCTAAGGTCTGATCTTGTAATCAGACTCTTGAACTCATAAGGGGCTTCAATGATATTAATGGGGCTTTTCATGGATGCAGGTGATCTGACTGCAGCACTCGGGCCTTGTAAGCTCATCAGAGCAAGAACTGTGCCCTCATACTATAATGTGTTTTTACAGTAACTAGCACAGTGGGACCCCAAATCTAATCGGGCTTCTGGAAACTAGTATAACATAAATATTTAATAATAATAATGTATATTGATGGTACAAACAGGTTAATTCTCGATGAAGTCTGATCTTCTGAGACTGTTACATGAGTAAGAATGATGCATCACAATGTTACCGTTCCACTGGAATTACAGTGTTACCTTTTGGAAGATTTTATATTTTATTAACTTTCCAAAAACTTTGCCAGAATGCAAATAATCAGATATTATCACGGCACTAGTTAGTCCTGCTCTAAAGATTACATGTATGTAAATTCCTTTGGGTTTGTAAGACTGTGAGAGCCAGGAGGATTTCCTTTAGGTGATTATTGGAATGTGTACTGAAACACTGGTGCATGTAACCAAGGGCTATTTTTCACATAAAGCTGTTATGGGGTGTCAATACTGGCAACAAATTCTCACATCTTTCAACAAAACAGTACATCTCAGCATTACTCCAACTCCCAAATTAAGTTTAGAAGGTACTATATCAGTTCAGGTCTGAATGCTGACTTTCTTTAACAGTGCTTCCACCATGTAGCACTGAGCATAGTTAGGAGACTAATTACATTATTGTGAAAAGCAGAAATCTCAACCTTGATTAATACCTTGGCACAGTCTGAAAGAAATAGCTTCAGTCAAAAGAGCCTGATAGGGGATAATCTGGGGAATCTAGGCACTGATATGTAAAAGGTACAGAAGCCACAGAATGAGTTTAGATCCATCAGTAAACTAATAATCGACAGAAAACTCATTAGTATCTGAAACCTGTGTAAACTAAGCTGGCTGTGTAACTCTATGTTGTAGAAATTCTGGCTCCCCTGAATATAATTTTGCTACTAAGGTGAATATTAAAGATCAACAAGTGCTTTCTGAATGATTTTCATTGGTTTCTCTTCTCTATAATATTGCACAAATATATCTGGTTTTTGGATACCTGTTTAAGAGGAAGAATGGTGCTGTAGTTAAGGCACTGGACCATGTTTCAGGAGATCTGGGGTTCTAGCGTTGGCTTTGCCCAAGTCTTCCTGGGTGATCTCAGGTAAGTTACTTAGACACTCTGTGCCTCAGTTTCCCATTTTTACGGATAAAATAATTTGTCTTTCTGAGGTGCTTGGAAACTATGGTGTCACAGAAGATCTTATCAGTAAGCATTTGTGGCGTTTTTGTGAAGCTAGAGTGTGCAGTCTTCACTGATAAGATTCCATTTGCCTTCTTTTTATCCTCTTCTTCCTCCATATTTTCTTTGTGGCTAGACAGTCACCTGTATATTCAGCATGCCTTTCTGGCCCCAGACATCTGATGCATGAGTGCATTCTAACATGATCATGATTTTCAAATATGTGCTTAGGATGTTTTGTTTTACCATACAAGGTACAAATGTAAATATCAAAGAAAAAGAATTTGCATGTTGCCCTTCTCTATTCCCCTCCAATCCTGGAAATCAAAGAAACACTGTCTGACACATAAGAAGTAGAAATGAGCCAGATTTTTAAAGGTGTTTAGGTGCCTAAAGATGCAAATAGGCACCTAAATACTTTTTTAAATCTGACCCTTTGTTCATTTGTTTCCTCCTTGATGTAGGGATGGCTAGCATTGAAACCCATATTAATAGACTCAGTCCATGCTGACCTCTTTGGGAGACCTGCCTGAGTAAGAAGTGCAGGGTCAAGCATAGTAGGAGCAAAAACTGTCCGAGAGCTCATTGTTACAAAGACTTAGGGCCTGATTCTCATTTAGACTAAGGCCATTTTAGCACTATTCTGGCAGTATAAAGTGGTCTTAATGCGTGCGTCAGTTATTTTTGCACCCTCCTTAAGGTCCCTTTCCATGACTAGAGCTGTGTAAAATGTTCTTAGGATAAGTGAGAGACGGGGCCATAATATTTTGAAGAAAGTAGGGAGAGACAAAGACAAGTGACTGCTCAACTGCAACTCTTCTCTCTGGCCCAGGCCCTAGAGAATATTGTGGCCCATTTCCTTTCTAAGGCAATGTATTTTGACCTCATAATTGATTGCTGACTCCATTTTAAGGGCCAAATCTTGTTCCCAGTGGTGCCAATGGCAAAAATCCCTTTGACTCCAATAAGAGCAGGAGTTGGCAGTACGGGTAATGAGTATATTACATCCTGAAACTGATGGATTGTTTTGGCGGGAAGTTATCGATGCATGCATGATATAGAACTGTGAAATAATTAGAAAGTCTTTATACTGACTAGCCTGGATTTTCTCTTGAGTTTCTGCATGTAATTTATGAAAAAGTGTTATTTTCGTTACTCAGACATATATACAAAGGAAGCAAATTATCTTATTACGTTCTGCTGCCAATCAAAGGAACAGTTAAGTGGACCATACCCAGTTCTCTTGAAACATTGATTTCCTGTGTTGTCTTTAATTTCCATGATAATGAAATGTTGAAAATAGCCACTGGGTATTATTGTATGAAAGATAAATTAGATCATTCCAGTTAGATAGAAGACCTCTCTTAGGGTTGTCATCAGGACATGATTACTGTAAATTTTTCTATACATGAGAAATGCTAATCTTTGAAAGCATTTCCTGCTTGAAAACAAGCAGTGATTTTTCAGGATCTTTTGTTTTAAATACTGTCAAGCTGATGACAATGGAAGTGCTTTTTAAATGAATGATTAGGTACTGTATTTAATGTTTAAAAATGGCTTTTTTTCCCTAACTGGGCTTACTTGTAAGAGCTCAGTGGAACTTGCAGATCGATGTTTAGCACTTTGCAGAATCAAGTCATATAAGATTCCATGGGCATGCCTGGTTGAGTGCAATGGCTTCACTTGTATAGTCACCCACAGGTCTGTAACACTTTACATTTCATACTTTCTTGTGCAGTAGGCTTTTGCTTTATAGGGAAGAGGTGAGACTTTGAAAAAGGCCTAACCTCCCTGTAGCTTTTAGTGGGAATTGGATAAAGAACTCCCTTTGGTGGGAGTAGAATCCTATCCATGGTGCGCAGTGTATATTGTGGAGGGAAAGCGCAAAAAGATTCTTCTGTCTCCTCTTATCTCTGCCTTGCAATTGTAGTGTTTTCATCTACCTGAGTGCAAGAACTATACACAGGTTGTGGTGTGGGCCATGCCAAAAGAGAATCGAAAGAGGGGACCATACACCCTATGGTCTGGCACAGACCACATTCTCCTTGTGTGCCAGGGAACGCCATTACACAATGGCTCCTGGAGCACCTGCTAGGGCACGAGGTACTCTTCCAGCCACAACACAGGGCAGAGCCTGTAAGATATAAGCCAGCCCTTTCTATAGAAATAGATACACGTTTTTTGAGGATTTTTTTAGGGTAGAGGGAGGTTTAAATTTCTATCCGTTTCTAGAATGGACTCTTTTGGAACATTTTTGAAATATTTCAAAAAAAGTATGTTTCATTTTGGAGTTTCTCACTAAAGCTAATTTAAGCCTTAGAAGGTTCATGAAATTTGGATATGCATCTGACTTTCAGACCTTTTAAGAACCATATGGTATATTGCCCATGATCCATGCACAAGATGCATGTGTGGATCAAATACAGTGCATTGACCTCAGATATGCATCTTGTTCGTTACCATTATTTTTGAGCACCCCAAAGCACAAGAGTAGCTTTACAGGTGCTAGTTGCTTCTAATGGACCACTATCCAAAGAATGGTTATATACAATAAATAGTACAGTAAAAATCATTTTAAAACAATGTTCACTGTAAAACGACAGAAGAAAATTGGCAATTTCAGATACTCCAGAAGTCTTTCTTCATGTTGGAGTGATATCATCTGAGTAATTTGGTCAAGAGTAAAATGACTTCAAGGTGAAGCTGAGTAATTCTCTTGCCCATACTCAGACTATGGCATCAGTCTGATGTGGAAAACGAGGCTTTGGGGCACATGGTTAATATAGTCTAAAACAGTTTCAGGGTTATTGTTTTTTAATTGTCCCTTTTTTTCCTCTCCGTCTCTGAACAGTGAGAACCACGACTTCTGCAGAAAACTCTGATGGTATTCCCCCACTAGAACAATTCCAGTGGCTAAAACTTCTCAAAACCTCCAGTTCAGTAACATGACTCATAACTCATAGCCCTAGATTTTCCAGTTGATCATGATAAAGATCTTTAAAATGTTTGTGCTGTAATTCAGGTAAATATTATACAAGCATTTTTTCCAGTGAGTCAGATCCAGTGATGAGAACAAGTCTAGTGGAAGCCTAAAGGCTAATGCTTGCTTGCTCACTGTTTAAATAAATCACATTAAGTTAGAATTAAATCTCCTGCAGACTGAAAGGATCATATTTAAGACAAATGGACAGTAAGTATTATACTGATGTATTTTAGACATAATGTAGAAGGGATACTTATTGTAAAGATATATTTTTGGAATGTTCACTTGCAATATGTATTATAAAATGAAAAACTAGCATGTAAGGATAATCTGAATTGTCACCATATATCCTAGTTGCAGTCAATTCACAAATACTCATCTAAGCCTACATTTGTGAATACATTGAGCCTTCTTTTCTACAGCTTTGTGTATGGTTCAAACTTATTAGAATAAATAAATCAATAGAATATTTTGCAATGAGTTCTTAAAGAATATTTCTAGGCATGTCACTTTTAGGGTGTGTTTTCAACTCAGTATGAGGAGATTTAAGTACACAATTGTCATTAGTATTACTAAGAGAGAAACAGCTAGAATTTCATGACTTCAGCTGAGAAGGTATCTTCTTACTGTGTACTAGCTCTATACCTTACTGCATCTGTGGATACAAAAATGTGGCGCTAAATTAAAGTTCTCAGTTTAAGGTTTTTCATAGAGGAAACAAAATTAATTTAACATTATTACTTTTTATTTCTTGTTCAATATCCACAATATGTGTAATGAAAATCACCGGTAGAAGTCGCAAGGCTGCACTGGGGATAAGTAATGCATTGGTCCTTTTATGTATAAAATTACATTATGTGCAAGCAGTGAGGGGGCGGGGGAGAACTGTGTGATTTATTTAACTATAAACCAGAGAGAAAAATTACTCATTTCCACATTTTCTTCGACATGCAAAACCTGATTAAACTGGCTTTTTGCAAGTATTCTAGGGGAGATCTATCAAAATTCATCTTTACCCCATCCTACGAGAGGGGAGGATGTGGAGCTCAGTGTAGCTCCTCTTCAGCCATTACTTTTGACTAAAGGCTGATAATAGTATCTGCTGCCCCTCTGCACCTCTTCTATGTTCCAAACCACTGTATCTACTGTCATCATAAGCATGGATCCAATTGTCCCTCTCCTGGCTTACCACCAAAGCAACCCTTCACAATTGCCTATCATGAAGTGGTGCATAGTCACCTCACCCGCACACAGAAATCTGTTCCTGCATGGTTCCCAACACATCTATCCCTTATTCAGGGCTGCTGGAGTGTTGTAGAAGCACAGAATGTCTTGTGTAAGACCCATGCAATGGGGTGAGTTGTATCCCAGTGACACATCCCAGTGCCTGCTGTTTAAACCCATTGACTTCAGTGGGACTGAATCGGTGTACCAAAGAGCACAGTTTGACCCAAAGTGTTCAATAGGCACAAATATTTCAGTTTTAATTTCAGACCCATCTGGGACTTTGTTGAATTTTCTTATTATAGCTTGACATTAAAATTTGGCATATTCCTTTTGCTAAATCAGTATCTGTATCTTCAGCTAATCTGTATCTTCAGCTAATGCCACATGATGCTGTCTAGTCTATACAATCTTTAGGAAATGCCAGACTTCAGATGATTAATCACATGAATAGAGAGGGCTGGATTACACTGTGCAGTCTATTGTCTCATGTTGGAAATGTAAACTCTCTCTATATAAAATGGAGTCCCGGGTTAGTTTATTGGCTATACTGCAGCTATTAGAGCTGGTTATCAGCTATGTGATTTGCAAACCTGTTCTGCAACAAGTTAAAATTTGTTTCCTCACCGAAATTCATAATTCAGTTGCCATCTATAAGAGAGTGCATTACAGGTTGCACTGTTTTTTTCCATTTGTGGGAAACAAATAAAACAGGGACCAATCCTGTAATCTTTACTGGGTTTTATTCACATAAAACTTTCACTGAAGTTAATGGGAATTCTGAATTAATAGGGAGAGTGTGATTTGGCCCACATTTTAGCACTGATCCTTTCCTTAGGCTCAGTCATATTCCATAGTCACTAGCCTGTGTTGAGTGCATTGAAGAACTCCAGCACTCCTGGGTGACATCTGGGAGTAAGGGCTACACTAAAAATTTAGGTCAATTTACAGCCACTGCATTGGTTCATGTCCACGCTACCCTCCTTCTGTCGGTGGTGCACATCCTCACTAGGACTGCTGTTTCCACCTACTTCAGAGGGGTAGTGTAGGGGTCTGAGAGCCCAGGCTGTCAGGTCCATGCAGCTCTCCACCAGGAGCTTGGCTCCCACCCCCACTTTCACCTCCCCGCTCCCTACCAGGAACCTGGCTCCCACCCCACCCCCCGCCGGGTTCCTGGCTCCCCGCAGGGAGAACAGCAGCTGCCCAGGTTCCCAGCTCCATGCCCTCTGCCAGGAGCATGGCTGCTGCCAGGCTCTCAACAGGGAGCTCCATGCCCAGAGCCCAGGTGGCTCCCAGCTGGGAGCGGGGAGCCTGAAGGGCAGCCAGGCTGGGAGTGGGGAGACAGGACCTTGAGGCCAGCTTGTCTCCGAGTGGGAAGACTGGGCATCCGCCCAGTTGGGAGTCGGGAGACGGGAGCCTAGAGGGCAGCCCGGCTTCAAGCAGCGAGCGGGGAGCCTAGGCAGCATGCAGCAGCCCAGTGCGGAGCCAAGAGTCGTGGGAGAAGGAGCATCTGACACCAATGACAGCCAATAGCTGATGTAAGTAACCCGCAGTGTCTGTTTGGTCGCCTTAACGATACCGACATAAGCCCTATACCTCTTGTGGAGGTGCCGTTATTATGTCGGTGTAGTAGGGCACTTACACGGGCGGGAGCAAAAAAGTACACTCACATCATTAGGTCAATGTAAACTGCCTTATGTTGACCTATCTCTGTACTGTAGACTGTGGCGAGTTGGATCACAGAACCCACCCTGGGAGCTGCCAACCGATGTGCCAAGACTACTTCTATCCCTGTTTTCCCTGCCAGCTCAGGACTTCAGCACCCTGTCTTGCCGAGCCAGACACTCTTGTCTACTTCAACAAAGACCTAGAGTCTGAATTACCTGCCCCAAAGCTGCAGGTTTACCTGAAAACAGTTCACAGAAGTGTGCTTGTCTTTAGCAACCCAGACCCCAATGGGGTCTAAACCCAAATAAATCTGTTTTACCCTGTATAAAGCTTATGCAGGGTAAACTCATAAATTGTTCGCCCTCTATAACACTGATAGAGAGATATGCACAGTTGTTTGCTCCCCCAGGTATTAATACATACTCTGAGTTAATTAATAAGTAGAAAGTGATTTTATTGAATACAGAAAGTAGGATCTAAGTGGTTCCAAGTAGTAACAGACAGAACAAAGTAAGTTACCAAGCACAATAAAATAAAATGCGCAAATCTATGTCTAATCAAACTAAATACAGATAGGATCCTCACCAGTTCCAGAATGCTCGCTTTTACAGGCTAATCTCCTTTTAGCCTGGGTCCAGCAATCACTCACACCTCCTGTAGTTACTGTCCTTTGTTCCAGGGTGGGTGGAGATGCTCCTTCTTTAGCCAGCTGAAGACAAAATGGAGGGGTCTCCCAGGGGTTTAAATAGACTCTCTCTTGTGAGTGGAGACCCCCTCCTCACCCTGTGTAGAATCCAGTCACAAAATGGAGATTTGGAATCACATGCCCATGCATGACTCAGGACTTGCAGGCAACAGTCATTACTCACATGCTACTTTGAATGTCCTCAGGTAGACTTCTTATGTGGATTGGAGTCTTCCATGCTCTTTTGTCTGTTAAATGCTTCTTGACTGAGCACATTCCTTTCCCAAGAAGTGACCAAATGTTCTAAATAAGGCTACTTAGAAATCAAGCAATTATACAGCCAATGTTCATAATTTTGAACACAGAAATGGTGCCTGCATACAACTAGGATTGACATAACCTTTACATAGATATGTTACATGGCATATGTAGCAAAACTCTATTCCAGTTATATCATACATACGTTTATAAGCACCTCCACCCCATGAAGCCTTATGGGGTACACATAGACCAGGGCTTAATCTTCCCGAGGGAGGAAGAATACTTCTCAGAGCTCCTTGAAGGCAGGGTAAATACACATTACTGCATTCCTTTGTGTCTCCAGCCAGCTCAGCTGGCCAGGCACGAATGGAGGACATGGCTCCACCTTCACCCAGAAACTCCCCACAGCTATTAAAGTGCTTCCACTGCCAGGGTGCTTGCAGGGAGCATTCCTGCTCTCCAACATGTGGCTAAAATGAAGGGACACAAGATGAGATGTTTCTTACATGACTTCCTTCAACTTGAGCACCCTCAGGGGCAGCTGGATTTAATATGGCCCTTTGCTTTAGAGCCCAATCCTGCTCCCATTTAAATCAGGGGTTTTCACTGACTCTACTAGGAGCAGAACCAAAGTCATGGTGTGTTTGTGTGTGCATGTGTGTATAATAAAATAAAATAAATTACAGGAGAAATTTGACTTTTATTTATTTATTTATTGGATTTGATTGTTCTATTTTCAGTAGATTGTAATGTGTAAAGAAAATGGTTTCATAGGACACTCCCTTCAGATTGTATTGCTTTTTTACTTTTTGTTTCTAGGTTTGTGTTGTATATTCTGTATATAATATATGTACAGTGGAATATATAATAGGTTACATAGGTGCGGGGCAAATTTTCTGCTGATGCAAATTGAGGTAGCTGTGCTGAAGTCAATATTTATAAAATAACTGGAGTGCTATTATGCATGTGCAAACCATTTCAGCCGAGCTGGCCACAGTTAAGCAGATGTTACTTCAAAAACCTGCCTTAACAAGTTCAGTTCTCCTCTCCAATCAAAAGTTTGTGGCTAGAGCAGAGCGTCCTGTCAGACAGGCGAAAGAAAGACAGAGTGATGGCAAGAAACAATGAAAGCAAGATTCCTTTCAGCAGTCTCAGCAAAAGGGAGGCGAGGGGGAGGATGTCTGGAGTCAAGGAAACCTCACCACTGCACTCATATTGCCCTCTCATTGCTAATCTTCCACTTCTCCGTTTTTATGACAGGCATCCAGTAGCTACTGTATATGGCTTTGCAGCTATTTTTTTTATCAGTATTGCTTTTGCTAGATAACAGACTAACCTAGTGATTAGAACTGAGATGCTGAAAGCTGGGAATCCTGGCTTTTTTTTTTTTTCCCTTCATGTTTTGCCACTTTGGCAACCTGGGTATTAGACATAAAATCTTGGTGCCTCAATTATTATGGATAATATAATGCTACTTGTCTCCTTCTCAGGGCTGTTGTGATTATGTATATGTAGCATTTCAAAGGATTTTGTAAGCTTCACATTGAAGGCACTATAAAGTATTTTTTAATATATTTCTATAATGTAGCAGTCTGCCAGGAAATGCCAATGTGTATGTGAGGGTGGTCATGGTAGTGAGAGGAAGGAAAGAGGACAAAAACATCCAGTTTGGGATTTACCTATTGCTCACATGGATGACAATTTTAAGTTATACGCTGCAGTTATTTTGAGTGAATGCACGGGTTAAGTAGCCCTTTATGCAACCACAGTAGTCTTCGCAAATGAGCACTCCACATCTGTGACAGCCACAGAAACTCCTCACTGGATTTCCCCAAACCTTCAAATGGATTCTATGAATGCTTTTCCATCCATGCTATAGCCCCTTGTCTCCTTCAATCCATCACTTCCATGAGTCACATGCAAGTACCATATGAATAAACAAGTCAGATGTTTCCAACCAACACCTACTTTCAGTGTGTTCTGGTTGATTTATACTTATAAAAACAATGAGAAATTATTCAGAAATTGTAATTACCTGAGAAAGTCAGAAGTTGATTAATTAAAGGCTTCAATTTATATGTTGCATTTCTCAGAATGTTAACATTTCTCGACATATGGCATCAGTACTTATACAGTGTGTTGTTTGTTAATGTAAATTGGATGTGACATAAACAAGATTATAGCTAATTATTTCATTTAAAAAGTGTATATTGTGAAAGATAAGTTCATAAATATGTTCCATGGTATTTAATTTACAGCTTTATTTACTTGACTGTCTGCTTTTGCTATCCAGTAAACTTTTCTCAGTTTCAGCAGCTACCTTTTCACCCATGACATCTTTAATATACAAAGATTTCTGTCAGATAATTTCTTCCCTTCTAAAATTACACTTAGTCATTAACAATTTAGAAATATCTGAATGTTTACTTAGCTCCTAAAACTTAGATCATTCAACAAAAATAAATGTTGCCAGATTCAGTTGGGCTGTGCTGTTATGTAGAGATCTTGTACAGAAAAAGGACCAGGTTCTCTCCTATGTCTGACCACTTTACACCACATCTCGGGCACAAAAGAGCCAACCTGACATGACTTAACCACTTTGCTGTAAGAGAATCCTCTGGTGAGGTAGAGACAGCATAGTAGTTCCTAAACCACAACCTATCACCATTCCTTTGGCTGGCACTAAGAGCATGTCCAGAACTTCCCTCACCCAGCTATCTGTGGCTGCTGTAATGGCCTTTGGCATCATTGGCAGTTGGTGCAGGTTAGAAGAGCCCTAGAACTACTGCTTTTACTTATATCAGGGATCAGCCCAAGTAAGGGAAAATGCTATAAGCTGCCTTTGCAAACTTCCTCCTTCCCCACTTATGTTGCATTTTATACTCCTTGGCTACAACTGAGGATCAGGGCAAAAAAAACTCTGCTTAAACTTAATTCATAACAGGCCACATCCTGATTTACTTATTATTCTGTTCTTATTCAGGAAAATCTCATATTAGTATCAGTGGGAGTTTCATCTGAATAAGGACTGAATACAAAGTGAGAGAGGATGTCCAGATTTAACCTCTAATAATAATGAAAAATGGATGTCTATTTCTATAAAGGAGACATAATTATGATGCTATCAATACTATTTATCTTCATATGGTCTAGTTTTGATAATCACATTGACAGCATATATATCTGATACACTGTTCTCCTGAATTGGGCTACTAATACTCAGCAACTAATTCATTTAGAATTCAAAATTCAAACTTTCTGGCGTTATATCGATCATTCTTTCCCATCTCAGGTTAATTCCAGTAAAGGCTTAAAGTACTTTATTATTCTTATTAGCCATACTCTCCCTGATTTATTTCATCTGCAAGAAAAGCAAGCAAGCAAGCAGCTCTGTGTCTTGAATTAAATACAGTTGGTATGTCATCTCAGGACAAAAAGCATTTACTTCATTTTTTTATTCATGCAGCCAAACAGAATAGCTTGCTCAAGATTGAAGAGGAAGAGATACCACTCCCCTAAGCAACCACCACCAGGGAGATTTGTGGCCCAGAAGGAGTGCTGATTACTAACTTTTTTAGATGCTTGGGTCAGCAAGAATACTAAGTTCTAGACACATTCATTTCTAGACACATTTTCATTTCTGTTTTCCTCCCCGCCCTTTGATATCCCTTCAATTTGGAATTGACTCCCCCCGCTTTCATTCATATCCCGTTTATGTATCCACTTCTTCTGCAAAACCTTCCACCAATAATCCATCAGATAAACAGATTAGAATAGTTATGTACATTTTAAATGGACCATTGGCATATTGGTCCCCCTCCACCACTGTGTCTTGTTTCTAAAATTGTGCTGTCTGTCGAACTCAGTCATTTTGGAATTTTATACTGCCACTCATCACCATAGTATCTGAGCACCTTCCACCTAAATCAACAGCAAGAGCAAAGTCCCTAGTTGTCTCCATGGAGTCTGTTTCCTGCTTGGGGTCCAAACTCTGCTCTTTCTTTGTTTTTTGAGGAAGAGGTAGTTGGTAGTGGTTTGGGAATAGAAGAGATGTTGCATTGTGAGCATCACTTAGGGAGGAAAGACTTCCTCAAAGAGGAAGATTTTGTAACATTTCCTAAAGACGGCCAGACTGAATTCACCTTAATTCCTATGTGAAACGGTTCTACAGTCCTTGACCAAGGATGCTTTGTCCTGAGCTCTCAGGTGCTTCATCGTGAGCCTTGTGATCTGTATTGTTCCAGAGAAGTGCAACTGTCTCAATGGTTCATAGATTGAAATGTGGTCTTTGTTGTAGTGGGTAGTTGATCCATTAGTTGCTTTGAAAATTAGGAACAAGGCATTATAATGGCATCAAACGCTGACTAGGAGCCAGTGGAGGGATTTGATGCTCACAACAGCTTAAGCCAGGGAGAAGGCTGTACCAGCTGGAGCCAGTGCATTGTCTTCATATTCAGCTTCAGATATCATGAGCTGCAGTAATCCAGCGTGGAGATGACACATGCAGTGATCAGTGTGGGCACTATCTGGTCCTCCAGATTTAGCGAGGAGTAAAAAACAGAACTTTGAATAGGGCTCTAAGTCTTCAGTAGAAGGCATAAACAATGTCTTGATCAGCTCTTAGGGGGAAGTTCTTAGAGTCAATATGATCATTTTATTATTCTCTGTTTGTGCAGCACCATACAAACTTATAGAACTCAATAAATAACAATTAAAATAGTTACGTCTTGAAGTCAAGGGAGATATGCTTATTTATTGCAGTTGAAGAGCCAGCCCTCTGTTTTTCATCTGGATAAGCCATGGCAACAGGATTCCTCTGGGGATGCTGAAATGTTTCTATTTCTTCCTCTTTAGCTTCTCCCTTTCACACTGTAGCACCAGTAGGGAAACTCTGTTCTGTGTCCTATGTAAATGCTTTTTATGAGGTTTTTTTTTTTATCACACTCTTCGATGATTAGGATGAGGGCAAGAAGGGATTTGTAGGGTAAATCATCAAGTTAAAATTAATTTGATGAATGTGAGCAGAATAAATTGGTAAATTGCGTTACCTTTTTGACCACCTTCTCCTCCTCCATTTTCAGATCATCTTACTAAAGGCCCATCTCAGAGACATAATATCTAGAGGTGAAGCCTGTGAGGGAGAGAAAACAAACAAAACTGTCAGTGTCCGTTAACAAAAAAAGTATGTTTATTCTCCAACAAATTTCCTCCAGATGAGAGATCTGGATAGAATTTGTCAGGATCACTCCTAAATTAGCCAGTACATAGCCATATGCTGCTCACCTTCTTCATTACTTCTGCACATGAGGGCAAAGTGCCATTAGAAAATACCCACTCTCCAGCACCCCTGGAAGCAAGAGTCCAGGCCTGAGCTTCCTGCCTTGCTCGATGTCCAATTTGTTACCCTTAGCTGATATAGAGTGGCATAAATCCATTGAACTGTGTTACCCCAGCTGAGAATCTGGCCTCTGTCCTGCAATCCTAACTCATGCTGAGTTGTAGTTCCATGAGTAGTTCCACTGAGTTCACTGTGTCTACTCATCAAGACTGAGGGTTGCAGGATCCCTTTAACTATCTTGTGCTGTTTCTGACTTTATTAAACTCTGCTGTGGCTAGTGACATCTGAATGGGTGCAAAGCCAAAAGTAGGCAGCAGCAGAAATGAGACCCAGCTGATTTTTATGAAAATAACTGGCTTCAGAAGAGTTGGTAAATCAGTTTTAATCACTTCAGCTGAAATTTAATATGAAATGTTCACTCAGGCTTAAGTAATTTTGAACAATTAAGAAATCTGCTCAACATATTTGTTAAAGCCATCATTACTGTTTTCACCAGAATGTTCATAATGCACACAGCATGCGAAGAAGGCTCTTGCCAGTTTCTTGCTCCACTGAAAGAGTTTTAAAATATGCAGTTTGGTTTTAATTGCTAATAAAATTAACAGTGAAACTACCATGTTGAAATCACATAGGAAAATAGTAAATTGGTGAAAAGAGCCATTTTAAAAGATCTTCCTTTCATTGGCTTGCACTGTTTAGCAATAGCCATTATTTAACACTAACGGTGGGCAGTTTGGCACCAGATGCAGTGCTGAAGGAAGTGACAGAAATACTTAATACAAGGAATGTTTATATTTTTTCCATGTGATTTATTTTAGTGCACTGCTGAATAGCTCACTTAAACAGATATGTCACTTAAATCCCCCATTCTCCTACACTTGGACACATGTAAAATATGCAATTCAGACAGGGCCATGTACTCTCTCTCTCTCTCTCTCTCTCTCTCTCTCTAATATCCTCAGGGGCTGTTGGAAAAAGCCTATTCCATCAGCAGTTTATGTAGCAGGATGATAATGAAAAATAATTTTTTTTAAACATTATAATATTCTCCAGAGGAGCTGTCCTCAGAACTAGAGCTTAACCCCAGGGCAGCTTTCCAAAGACCTTCAAAGATGAACTACTGCCTCCCCACATGGGATCATAGCTTAGGTCTTCATCTCTCAGGTCAGCATCACTATCTACTTCTGGCTTCTGCTACTGTAGATTGGTAATTTCAACAGAGTCTACTGACTAACTTCATTATTATTATTTTTTAAATATTTCCCTAGGAGAATAGGACTTTTAGGACTTGCCATGTTGGAATAGGCAACTAGTGTGTCTAGTGTAGACCATGTCTTTGATAATGGACAATCGCCTGACAGTTCTGAGGAAAATGAAGCCACCAGGCTTCTGGACAATTGTTGCTTTTGTAACTTTCAAACACCCAGGTGACAAAAGTCATATACCCTGAAGCATGAAGTTCTGGATCGACTGTGAAGTTATCCTAGTTGGTTTAAAAGGCAATGTTACTGGGTGAAATTCACCATGCTGCAGAGTACCACCAGAAGGTCCTCTACACTACTCATGCTCCAGGTGGAGTTATTGGTGGAGCAGCTGTATTGGAGGGGCCATTCTGGCCCAGCTTAGGCCTGCTCTGGAGGACAGTGATGGGGCCAGGCCTGAAACCCTCAGAGGGGACAATCACAGTTTTGAGTCCTTGTTCTCAGGTGGGTGCACAGGGAAATAACTGGCATTAGATTAGCCACAACAAGTGGATTAGGAAGCGGTGGAGGAGATGGAGTTATATCCTTGTCCCCTCCTTCACTGGTGAGCAAAGCTGTGGCTTGCCACAGCTGACAGTACACACTGCACTACCTTAAAGAGTGTAGCTGGGCAAGATTGCCTCTGGATGGCAGAGTTCCTGATGGAGTGGGATGGCTTAACCCCAACTGCCACATTGGTCAGAGCCCACTGGCCCTACTTTAGCAAAGCACTTAACTATGTGCTTAACTTTTAGCACATGAGCATTTCCATTTGTGAGGCAAACTAACAACCAAACCAGGGCTGCTCACTCAGCTGAAGTGGAGAGACCATGTCTCTGGGCAGAATTCCTCTGGGCCACGTCCACTGCATGGATGGCGGGTGGAGCTCCCCTTCTGAGAGGCTAGCCTCTGGCTCTGCCCTTTCCACATGTGTCCCTCATCCTCCCCACGGCCAGAGCCCTTGCATCCCTGAAACCCCACCCCAGAGGAGCCTCAAGTCCCACCCCCTTGTCCAGAGGAGCCCCGGGCCAGCCAGAGCCCCCTCTCCCGCCCCACAGCCACGCCATAGGAAAATCTCTTGTTTCTTCTCTTCGAGGAGAAGAACTTGAGCTTTTGATATGCACCATGCAGGTTCCAGGATGGCTGATGTGTTACTCAGCTTCCCAGGGAGATTACTGATGAACCTGGGAAGCTGAATAGCACATACTGCCTCCTCAGCTGCCCCAGAACCTGCATGGGGCATAAGAAATCAAAAACTTCACTCCAAAACTCCGACGGCCGTGGCAGCACCAGGGGAGACTTAGGTTAGTGTACCCTGGCCTATTATACCCGCCACCCATGGTCAACTGACTCCATGGATGCCTTCGAGGAGCAGTGGGCACTGTCCAGGGATCTTGGCTCATTGTCACCCTCTGACTCCCTGCTTTTGACCCTATGACCCTCACTCCTGTCCGTGTTTTATCTTTTGCTGTCCCCAGTATTTAACTGAGACCTGGGACTGGTAGACTAGATAATGGGAAGTTTTATTAGGATTTTCTGTTATTTTTACACAATTAGTGAAAGTGTTACTATAAAATGAAATGGTTTTGTGCCATCATATGAGACTTTATGCAGTGGATGAAATCCTGGCTTCAAATAAGCAAAAATGTCCTTCCAACAAAGTTGTGATATAACACTACTAGATTTTAAAAAGTAGACTCTAATTATGGGTCCTGAGCTTCATATAGCTAATAACTGAATTTCAGAAGTATTGAGCAGCTCCTGATCCCATTGACTCAGTTTAAAGTTGAGGTGCTTAGAATCTCTGAAATGCAGTTGGGCACCCAAAATTATAGCCCGCATTTGAAAAAATAAATCAAAGTTCTCCAGGTCCTTCTCTACTATCTATTCTACTTTTCTAAAATGATTATAAATAGCTTTTGTATCAGTAATGTTAATCTAAATGGTTCTCGTCACTACTCGGTAACTGGTGTTCCTTCTCTAGTGCTTACGGGAAGGATATTTTTTGCAGGGTCTGAGCCTTATTGCTTTGCAGTGTAGACGCAGCCTCACTTGACTCAGGTCCTGGGAGTCATCTGGAAGTATCACACAATTCCATGGAATAACTTCCTTAGTCCTCTCTATCCCAACAATTTGCTATCCACTCTATTGAAAATGGAAGCCACATCCCCTTTGCAAACAGCAGCAGCTCAAGTCAGCATTAACCCATTCAGTTCTGACCACCAATCTGCAAGCACACTGCCAGAGACCCTCTTGCAATGGAGGGTGAGCTGATCAAGCCTTTTGCAAAGCAAGCTGATTTCTGGTAATGTGCAGGGTGGGCAGTAAAGTTTTCTCATGGTGCACATGATATAGTCTATGATCCTAGGGCTAGAGTGGCCACATTTTGGTAGTGAGGCACTAGGGACTCTGGAATATGGTTACTTTGACTTGGGTCTGTGCACTGCGGTGTGGATGCCAAAGCCCTAGGTTAGAGCATGAGTCAAGTATCAGAGGGGTAGCCGTGTTAGTCTGGATCCGTAAAAAGCAACAAAGAGTCCTGTGGCATCTTATAGACTAACAGACATATTGGAGCATAAGCTTTCGTGGCTGAATACCCACTTTGTCAGACGCTGACAAAGTGGGTATTCACCCACAAAAGCTTACGCTCCAATACGTCTGCTAGTCTTTAAGGTGCCACAGGACTCTTTGTTGCTTTTTACAGCATGAGTCTGAAAATTCTAGGGTTAAAATACAGTGTAGACACTGAAGCCCAGGGTTCCCTAGCACAGGTAGGCTGACTCAAGTCCCACTAACCCTGGGCTTCTATTACAGTGTAGACATATCCTCAGAGTTCAAACAACCAAAAAGATGGGAAATTTTTCTGTGGTTTTGTTTTATTTCCTTCATTCAGCCTCCAAGCCCACATGACTGAGCTTTCTTGCACATAACACTTCGCAGGTGCGGATAGGTCCAGTAACGAATCCTTTGTATTGCAATGTTCCTTGATGGCCCATCTGATTTTGATAGTTCTGGGTTGGCGGGGATGGGTCGGTGGGAACTAATCCTATGCCTGATTTCACAAGTTGGGAGCAAACCTTTTCAAAAACAAAAAATTTTCAAAAACAGACCCAAATGAGAAGCTGCTGAACTTGAATTAATATGCAAACTAGATACCATTAACTTAAGTTTGAACAGAGACTGGGAATGGCTTGGTCATTACACTAATTGAATCTATTTCCCTATGTTAAAGTATCCTCACACCTTTGTGTCAACTGATCGAAAAGGGGCAGCTTGATTATCACTTCAAAAGTTTTTCTCCTCTGCTGATAATAGCTTCTCTTTAATTAATTAGCCTCTTACAGTTGGTATGGGTACTTCCACCTTTTCATGTTCTCTGTATATATAAATATCTTCTTACTGTATGTTCCATTCTATGCATCCGATGAAGTGGGCTGTAGCCCATGAAATCTTATGCTCAAATAAATTTGTTCATCTCTAAGGTGCCACAAGAACTCCTGTTCTTTTCAAAGTTGTAAAACAAAACCTATATTTTCTTATACCATGGAATACAGACAAGTGAGCTTAATGCATTCAGCAACCTGCAAGCATTTCATAAAGTCTAAACACTAAGTACATTCTTATAAAACTAATACCTATTTGAGCAAAACTAACGTGGAGGTGAATTGGTCTGCTCTCCAGTTACAAGTTTGTTAGTGTTTAGCTAATGCCTGCAACTTGGGCAAGAGATGGCCTGCCAGCATCACACCTGATCCAAAACCCACTGAAATCAATGGGCATCTTTCCGTTGACTTCAATGGGCTTTGGATCAGGCATTTATGAATTAGACTGTTCATTATCTGATAAATCAAATACCTCAAGCTTCTCTTCTTCAAGTGTCTCTTATTAGAAGGCAAGTACTGTATTAATTTCTCAAAGACTCAGTAAATATTATTGGTCTCCTTCTGGCTGATCAGCTTTTGTTCTTCCCACAATAGTCTTACCTTGTCTATTTGTACTTTTATTACTGAAACCACATCCTGTTATATAGTTCTCTCTCCAGCAAAATTTCCACTTAAGTTCATATGGCTTTTTCTTGACTACAGAATTTGATCTATTCTGATCACAATTAAATAATTTTTGAACATGTCATGACTAGATCTTTAGAGAGACAAGGTGGGTCAGATAATATCTTTCATTGGACCAACTTCTGTTTGACAAGCCTTCAAGCTACACAGAGCTCTTCTTCAGCTCTGGGAAAGGTACTTCAAGCGGCACTGCTAAATGCTAAGGTGGAACGGTTGTTTAGCATAAGTAGTTAACACATATATACTAAGGGACTATTCAAGGCAGAGTGGCCTGTTAACCGTCTGGAGTCATAGGACAACAAAGAAGGGGTGAGTGGGTTACATATTGTTGTAATAGGTCCAGTGTCTCTGTTCAATTCATGATTTTTAGTGTCTAGCAGAGTTATGAATTTAAGCTTCCAGGCTCATCTTTTGTTTTGAAGGTGTTATGCACACTATTATTTATACCTGTATGCTGACTACTTACACTAAACAATCTGTTCCACCGTGCATTTCACTGTGATGTTTGGAGTACCTTTCCCAGACTTGAAGAAGAAGAGCTCTTTGTGGCTTGAAAGCTTGTCTCTCTCATCAACAGAAGTTGGTCTAATAAAAAATATTGCCTCACCCACCTTGTCACTCTAATTTCCTGGGTCTGAAACAGCTGCAACTACACTGCATAAATATGGCATTTGGAAATGATTCTCTTTCAAGTGAAACTTTTTTAAAGGCTGACTCCTACTGCTATCCCAGAGCAGTTCAGAGTGGTTAGATCAGGGTGGGCAACCTTTTTGGCCCGAGGGCTGCATCAGGTATCGTAAATTGTATGGAGGGGCAGTTAGGAGAGGGGGTCGTGGCCCTGCTCCCACCTCCTATCTGCCCCCCTGGGACTCCCGCCCCATCCAACCCCCCCTCCTTCCTGACTGCCCCCCGAGAAGCCCTGCCCCCATTTAACCCCCTGTTCCCCACCGACCGCCCCAACCCCTATCCACACCCACACCCCTGACCACCACTCCCAATGCCCCTGCCCTCTATCCAACCTCCCCTGCTCCCTGTCCCCTTACCGCGCTGCCTGGAGCACCGGTGGCTGGTGGCGCTACAGCTGCACTGCCCGGCTGAAGCTGGGCCACGCTGCCACCACGTAGCTCAGAGCACTGGGTTAGGCCGGGCTCTGCAGCAGCACTGCCCCAGGAACTCGCAGCCCCACCGTCCAGAGCATTGCGTGGTGGCAGAGCAAGTGAACTGAGGCTGTGGGAGAGGGGAGACAGAAGAGGAGGAGTCAAGGGCTAGCCTCCCAGGCCAGGAGCTTGGGGGCTGGGCAGGATGATCCAGTGGGCCTGATGTAGCCTGCAGGCTGGAGTTTGCCCACCTTTGGGTTAGATAGATTAGTACTAGATAGGGACCAAATCCAACTGCTGTCACATGTGCAGGTAGGAAAGTGGGCAAACCTAGGTTTGGGAGTACAGTACTTGAGTCTTTGACAGCAAATCATTGTGTTGACCCTTTTAGTCACAGCACAGATGAGATGTTTTTGCTAACCACAAAATGAATATTTGAGTTGTGCTTGATCTTCATGCCATACTGACAAATCATCTGCTGCTGGCTTGCAGACCTCTGAGTAGAAATTGAATCGTATTTCAGGTTTGCCATGGGAAGAACTTGACATTAAGGCAGAAAATATACAAAATAAATATATATTTTCTTTTTCCCAATTGACTTTGTGCACTTGACCATATTTTTCACAAAAATAGCTACAAAATTAACTTTTCACATTATTGCAGTAGAATTGTGTGTAATAAAACTATTGATTCTCTTGGCTGCAGGGCAAAATGCACTCAAGTATAAACCGGGAGTGATTCATATTACAGTAAAATAAGAGATAAAGGGGTTATTAATACTAATTTCTGTTATACGTTATCTAGTAAAAGCTATTCATTACAAGGAAGTTTGTTTCAAACAACTTGGTACCACAAGTAATCATCATTATGCAATTGCATACTGTAGCTTTTCTAAGCCATAACATAGACATTCTACACAATGATTTTTCTCAGTTTAGCTTCAGAAAAGCTCACTATCTCATTTACATGATGACTGTACTTCATGCAAAATTTAACTCTATTAAAACAGACACAGTACGGACCCAAGATAAAGCCAATGGGTCAGATTCTGATTTCCATTGCAGTGGTGTAAAACCTAGATTAATGCCACCGAGTTGATGGAGTTTCTCCAGTTTTATATTATTGTAACAGCACAAAATCTGGTTCAAGGGAAGTTTGGTTAAGTAAAGACTGCATAATCTGTCCTTATATTTGGAATCTACTATTGGGGGTAGAAATTTGGGAAAGAAAAGGAAACTAGTGGAAAGCTTCATAATATTAAGTTCCTTAAAACCAATGCCAAATTTCAACAAAATATTACTGAGATTGTTTCCATTTGCATGGAACAGGTGTCTACTATTACCTACTTCAGAGAATTTCTATAAGAGGAATTTTTGTTGTTTCATCAACCAGTGTAACCTCTGAAGAGTGAATGTAGCTTTTTATTAGAACAACAAAATAATCACCATGGGCAGAAACATATGCTAGAACATTTAATCATATTCTCATTGTAGCAATCCTGCCAATAATACTATTTCAATTGACTTAACCATCAGGCCCCATCTATGTTGCCAGAGGTGCAATTGAAGAAGTCTCCTTTACTGAGAATTAATTGCAATTAAAAATGTACAGTAGCGTGTGCACAATTTATTTTGGTAATCACATGGTTATCTATTTGATTGTATGCTACTGAATTTTTCATAACCAGAAATAGGTGTTTGTGGATAACTATTGCTATACTTACATATCTGTAATTGTATATTGAGTTGTTACTATTGGATAGTTTCTACCTTAATTTATTTCTTTTATCGGAGGGGTAGCCGTGTTAATCTGGATCTGTAAAAGCAGCAAAGAATCCTGTGGCACCTTATAGACTAACAGACATTTTGGAGCATGAGCTTTCATGGGTGAATACCCACTTCTTGAGATGCATGTGGTGGAAATTTCCAGGGGCAGGTATATATATGCAAGCAAGCTAGAGATAATGAGGTTAGTTCAATCAGGGAGGATGAGGCCCTGTTCTAGCAGTTGAGGTGTGAAAACCAAGGGAGGAGAAACTGGTTCTGTAGTTGGCAAGCCATTCACAGTCTTTGTTTAATCCTGAGCTGATGGTGTCAAATTTGCAGATGAACTGAAGCTCAGCAGTTTCTCTTTGAAGTCTGGTCCTGAAGTTTTTTTGCTGCAGGATGGCCACCTTAAGGTCTGCTATAGTGTGGCCAGGGAGGTTGAAGTGTTCTCCTACAGGTTTTTGTATATTGCCATTCCTAATATCTAATTTGTGTCGATTTATCCTTTTCCGTAGAGACTGTCCAGTTTGGCCGATATACATAACAGAGGGGCGTTGCTGGCATATGATGGCGTATATTACATTGGTGGACGTGCAGGTGAATGAACTGGTGATGGTGTGGCTGATCTGGTTTGGTCCTGTGGTGTAGATATGTGGGCAGAGTTGGCATCGAGATTTGTTGCATGGGTTGGTTCCTGAGCTAGAGTTACTATGGTGCGGTGTGCAGTTACTGGTGAGCATATGTTTCAGGTTGGCAGGTTGTCTGTGGGCAAGGATTGGCCTGCCACCCAAGGCCTGTGAAAGTGTGTGGTCATTGTTCAGGATGGGTTGTAGAACGTGCATGGTGTTCTGCACGACTTAGGTTATGAGGCAAGCGATGTTGTTTTTCCACAATTTCTGCCTGTGCACGTTGGCAGAAGCATTCAATGTATAGGTCCAGACTGTCATTTCGACTCTCAGGAGGAGTCCATGTGGAGTTCTTCTGTCACGGATATAGCTGGGAGTGCTGGTGGCATAGGGTCTGAGTAGAAAGTCCACATATCCAGACAGTCCTTCAGTGAGAGTGCCAATGCCCGAGATGATGGGGAGTCCAGGATTTCCGGGTTTGTGGATCTTGGGTAGTAGATAGAATAACCCTGGTCGGGGCTCTGAGGGTATGTTGATTTGTTCCGGTGTTAGTGTAGGGAGTGTCCTGAGCAGATGCTGTGGTTTCTTAGTGTATTCCTCAGTGAGATCTGAGGGAAGTGGCCTGTAGAATTTGGTATTGGAGAGTTGTCTGGAGGCCTCCTTTTGGTAGTCAGACCTGTTCATGATGACAACAGCACCTCCTTTATCAGCCTCTTTGATGATAATGTCTGGGTGGTTTCTGAGGCTGTGGATGGCATGGCGTTCTGCACGACTTAGGTTATGAGGCAAGCGATGTTGTTTTTCCACAATTTCTGCCTGTGCACGTCGGTGGAAGCATTCAATGTATAGGTCCAGACTGTCATTTCGACTCTCAGGAGGAGTCCATGTGGAGTTCTTCTTCTTGTGCTGTTGGTGGGAGGGTACCTGTGTATCAGTGCGCTGTTCAGTGTTGTCCTGAAAGTATTCTTTGAGTCGGAGACGGCGAAAGTAGGCTTCCAGATCGCCGCAGAACTGTATCATGTTGGTGGCGGTGGCAGGGCAGAAAGAGAGTCCCCGAGATAGGACAGACTTTTCTTCTGGGCTGAGTGTGTAGTTGGATAGATTGACGATATTGCTGGGTGGGTTAGGGGTACCACGGTTGTGGCCCCATGTGGCAGGTAGGAGTTTAGACAGCTTACAGTCCCTTTTCCTTTGTAGAGAGGTGAAGTGAGTAATGTAGATCTCCTGTCTTATTTTAATGAAGTCCGTTTGTATGGAAGTTTGGTTATTAATGAGAGTCTCCAGGTTGGAGAGCTCTTTTTTGATGTTTTCCTGTTGCTGTATAGGATGCTGATCAGGTGGTTCCTCAGTTTCTTTGATAGAGTATGGCATAATCTCTCACTGTGGTCTGTGTAGTATGTAGATAGCAGTGGATTTTTTACCTTTAGTCCATTTGGTATGATGTCCATTCGTTTGCATTTGGAAAGGAAGATGATATCTGTCTGTATTTGTGCAAGTTTCTTCATGAGATTGATGGATTTCCACTCCATACAGCTAAATGCAGTGCCTTGCATGGTGTTAAGTTTCAGAGGGGTAGCCATGTTAGTCTGGATCTGTAAAAGCAGCAAAGAATCCTGTGGCACCTTATAGACTAACAGACTTTTTGGAGCAAGAGCTTTCGTGAGTGAATAACCACTTCGTCAGATGCATGTCACATTAACACCACCCTATACCGAAAACCTACCGACCGCTATGCCTACCTTCATGACTCCAGCTTCCATCCCGGGCACATCACATGATCCTTGTCTACAGCCAAGCACTGAAGTACAACCACATCTGCTCTAACCCCTCAGACAGAGACCAACACCTATAAAATCTCCACCAAGCATTCTCAAAACTACAATACCCGCACGAGGAAATAAGGAAACAGATCAACAGAGCCAGACGTGTACCCAGAAGCCTCCTATTGCAAGACAAACCCAAGAAAGAAACCAACAGGACTCCACTGGCCATCACATACAGTCCCCAGCTAAAACCCCTACAACGCATCATCAGGGATCTACAACCCATCCTGGACAATGATCCCACACTTTCACAGGCCTTGGGTGGCAGGCCAGTCCTCACCCACAGACAACCTGCCAACCTGAAACATATTCTCACCAGTAACTGCACACCACACCATAGTAACTCTAGCTCAGGAACCAATCCATGCAACAAACCTCGATGCCAACTCTGCCCACATATCTACACCACAGGACCTAACCAGATCAACCACACCATCACCGGTTCATTCACCTACGAAAGCTCATGCTCCAAAACGTCTGTTAGTCTGTAAGGTGCCACAGGATTCTTTGCTGCTTTTATTTCTTTTGTTGTTATTTAAATCCAAAAATTATTAAAAGTTTAGCTGTATTCCTGAGAACCGTCTATTCTCACCCAACGCTAAGCCCTATAATGTTACACAGTTGCTTAGAACAATTTCAGTCCTGGAAAATGGAAACTACATTTTATACATAAAATATGATGGTTGAATTCTTGTGACATTTATCGTCACCTTGCGGAGAGATGGGATAATGTACTGTCCCCATTGTAATACCGCCTTCCATTGCTGAATTATTAAGATAAATGGCTGAACAAAGACCAGCCATTAGGCAACATGCACATAAAGTAAATAATACTAGACAAGCAACCGTAGTACACAAGGGTAGGGATGGGGCTTGCCAGTGAGTCCATAAAAAGAAGAACCTTTGTCTCCAGAAACCCAAGTTGGAATTTTCATTAGATGTTGCCAGAGAATCATATGGTTGATAGTCTGTCAGATTAAAAGTACTATGGCTGTACTGAAGCTACTGCCACAGTAACACAGCATATTATGCTATATGTTATTCTGTGGGGTCTTTCTGAAATATTTTATATAAATATCACTCTAGAGTTACTTTCATCCTGGAAAATTATTTTTCTATTGCTGAAGTAAGTGTTTCTCTAGAGAAATAAATTTTTGTTTAAAGAACAGACAACGGTATTTCAGCAACAGAAAAATAATTGATCAATGATTTTTGTTCTGTATCTGAAATTGCACTTGACGAAAAGTACTGTAGCTTTCATGTGGCTGATAATATCATACTGTTATTGCACCTGAAAAAGTTGAACTGAAAAAGGATCCTGGAGCTCAATTGGCTTGATATTCAGTTTTTGAGGTTTCCAAACTGTGATGCAAGCAACAAAATTAACCTTTGGGTCAAATCATGGTTGCCCAGCAGACACAGCTTTATGCCAGAAACCCCAAGACCTGAAGAGAAAACATTATCTACCCCAACTCTGATCAAAAACCTACCACCAAGAGACTTGGAGGAGAATTCTGGATATAATGTGCAGATTCATGCATATACATACCATGATACCTATGCATCTTCTCCAATAATTTCAAGGGGGATAGTTCAGTGGTTTGAGTATTGGCTTGCTAAACCCAGGGTTAAGAGTTCAATCCTTGAGGGGGCTATTTAGGGAACTGGTGTAAAAAAACCCAAAAACTGGGGATTTGTTCTGCTTTGAGTAGGGGGTTGGACTAGATGATCTCCTGAGGTCTCTTCCAACCCTGAGATTCTGTGATAACAATTGGCTTTATAAAGGGTTCTTCCAGCCCAAATATAAGCCTCCATTAATGTTGCTTTTTTATGTCAATGGAAGTTTTATGTGTTGTAGGATTCCATTTGGTCCTTCACCCTCACAGAATATCTCTGTTAGTTAGTCAACATTTTACAAATGTTATTTTATATATATATATATATATATATATATATATATATGAAAAACAAATATTTTGGTCCTTTTCTTTTTAGGAGTATATGGACTCAAATAAATACATAGAACACTTAGTAACTCAGCTAGAAGAGCAACGCTGGAACCTATGGAGGCAAGTACAATTTATATGCATATATTTGTTTTGGAAAGAGATATGATATTCCATAGTTTTTGCTGCTGACTTTAGGTAAGATGGACACGTGTTGAACTTCCAGATCTGCACTTCTGTTAAATACCCACCCACAAACATTAAACTCTCACATGAGTTTTAACCACAGATGAAATAATAGTGAACCACACATAAAGTCGTCGCTCTGGGAGTGGAAACATATCCATGGCCTGTCAAGATTGTTAAATATGTCTGCAGGTATCCCTGTCTGTGGAAATACTCTGTTTTCCAAGCATTTGCTATGCTTATCCCTGCTTAGAATTATCGTCAGTTTCACTGGAGTGGGTTTACCAGGCAGTTTGGTCTCCTTGAATATAGGAGTCTCTTTCAAATGGAATATGAAAGGAGTAACATAAGTGACCGTGAAGTGGTGATAACATGGCAACATAAGATATTCAGAGTTCTAAAACCCAAACTAGCAATGGTTAACAAGCCTGCTGCAATGAAAGGTTGTCTCTCTCACCAACAGAAGTTGGTCCTATAAAAGATATTACCTCACCCACCTTGTCTCTTCGGTGAAAAAGAGGCAGTCTTGATGCTCTAGTAAGCATTTTCCATATCTCCTGCTTTCACATTGATTACCACTGGATGTCCAGACCCAATTTGCATATCTATAAAGTGATGATTTACATTTGCTAATATATACCCATATATAATATACCTATATGCCTGGGATTTCTGCTCCATCTTGATCAACTGAGAAATGTGCACGAGCACTTGAAAATCCCATCGAATTCTGTGTGCTTAGGCAAGTTGGATGCAGGAGAACTTTGAAAATTCCCCTGCATGTGTTTTCCTTAGAAAATGTAATCATCTCATAAGTTATCCATTTACCTAATTCTGCTGCAATAAAGTAGCTATTCAATTCTAAATACATTTTCCCTATGTGTGCCTGCGACTTGATTGGATAGCTTTACTTGGATGGTTTTACTAAAGTGTTCCCAATGATGCCAAATACCATGGCCCATCCCCATTATGTAAGCCATACTACTATGCATTTTTTTGCAACTCTCTAAAGTTACTGAAATATCATTCATAAAAGTGACAACTTGCAACATGAATGGTTTTGGTGCTGTATTGTTTTTTCTGAAGAATTGTGCTCTGTAGGTTGTCCCAGGGCTGCCCTGGTAAAAAATGGCACAACCATCCCAAAAGGCTTTTTCTCTGATTTTTTTTCTTTTGTCTCAACAAATCCTATTTAACTTTAGATGAATCATTCCCTCTATAAGTGGATAACTTATTTGGTCAGATTTTTATTAGTTTGTGAAATTGCACCAGTTTTTTTATTTATGTAGATTTGTAGTTGTTACACATGACGTGACAACTAAGTAGCTAGAGGAAAACACTTTGCAGGCTGTATTTGCTGCACAGTTTTTGAGCATCCATTATCTCTGTGATAAATGAAAGGGGCTGGACACCCAGCCAGCTAGTTAGCTATAAAATCCCTCTTAGTAGTTGTTCTCTACTTGCTTTACCTGTAAAGGGTTAAAAAGTCTCCCTGCACAGGTAAAAGGAAGGGAGTGGGCATCTGACCAAAAGAGCCAATGGGAAGGCTAGAATTTTTTTAAAAATGGGAAAAAACTTCCCCTTTGTCTGTTTGTGTTGTTCTCGGGGAGAGAGGGAACAGGGCAGAACTATGCTGTAAAAAACTTGGACCACGTGTGACAAATCATCAGCTCATACCTAGAAGCTACTTATTTGAAACCCCAGATATGTAAGCAGATCAAGCAATGTCCAGGAAGATGAGATTAGGTTTATTTCTTTTATCTCTTTATGGCTTATGGATTCCTCTGGGCTAACCCCAAATGCTTTTTCATAGAATCATAGAAGATTACGGTTGGAAGAGACCTCAGGAGGTCATCTGGTCCAACCCCCTGCTCAAGGCAGGACCAACACCAACTAAATCATCCTAGTTGCGGCTTTGTCAAGCTGGGCCTTAAAAATCTCTAAGGATGGAAATTCCACCACCTCCCTAGGTAACCCATTCCAGTGCTTCACCACCCTCCTGGTGAAATAGTGGTTCCATCTCCAACCTAGACCTCCCACACTGCAACTTGAGACCATTGCTCCTTGTTCTGCCACCACTGAGAACATCCAAGCTCCATCCTCTTTGGAACCCCCCTTCAGGTAGTTGAAGACTGCTATCAAATCCCCCTCACTCTTCTCTTCTGCAGACTAAACAAGCCTAGTTCCCTCAGCCTCTCCTCATCAGTCATGTGCCCCAGCCCCCGATCATTTTCATTGCCCTTCACTGGACACTTACCAATTTTTCCACATTCTTTCTGTAGTGGGGGGCCCAAAACTGGATGCAATATTCCAGATGTGTCCTCACCAGTGCCAAATAGAGAGGAATAATCACTTCCCTCGATCTACTGGCAATGCTCCTACTAATGCAGCCCAATATACCGTTAGCCTTCTTGGCAACAAGGGCAAACTGCTGACTCGTATCCAGCTCATCATCCACTGTAATCTCCAGATCCTTTTCCGCAGAACTGCTGCTTAGCCAGTTGGTCCCCAGCCTGTAGCGGTGCATGGGATTCTTTTGTCCTAAGTGCAGGACTCTGTACTTGTCCTTGTCAAATCTCATCAAATTTCTTTTGGCCCAATCCTCCAATTTGTCTAGGTCACTCTGGAGCCTATCCCTACCCTCCAGCATATCTACCTCTCTCCCCAGCTTAGTGTCATCTGTGAACTTGCTGAGGGTGCAATCCATCCCATCATCCGGATCATTAATAAAGATGTTGAACAAAAAGGCCCCAGGACCGACCCCTGGGACACTCCACGTGATACTGGCTGCCAACTTTTGTTTTGCTTGTAACCTTTAAGCTGGTCCTCAATAAAGTTGTTTTGATGCTTTAAAAGTGGTTTTTTTTAAAATCTAGCAATAGTCTGAGTTTTCAGATATATTTTCTTTCTTTTTGTTTTAATAAAATTTACCTTTTTTAAGAACAGGATTGGGTTTCTGTGTCCTAAGAGGTTTGTGCACATGTTGTTTAATAAGCTGGTGGCAACAGCTTATTTTCTTTGTTTTTTTTTCTTAGCTCTTCCCCGAAAGTGGGGGGTGAAAGGGCTTGAGGGTACCCCACAGGAAGGAATTCCCAGGTGCACCTTCCTGAGTTCTCAAAGGAGTTTTTCAACTTGGGTGGTGGCAGCATCTACCCATCCAAGGTCAGAGAAACACTGTACCCTTGTGAGTTTAGTACAAGCCTGGAGTGGCCAGTATTAATTTTTAGAATCCTTGAGGGCCCCCACTTTCTGCACTTGAAGTGCCAGAGTGGGGAATCAGTCTTGACAATCTCACATTTGTATAGGCATAGGAGCCAAATTTATATCTGAACTAACTCTAGTGTGAAGCCACTCGAATTATACCAGGGATGAAGCTGATGCAATATTTACCATCCATATATTTTTTTATGCAATATTTGATTATTTTTTCTTTCTGCATATAGAAGGTTCATGAATATGAGAAGTCCTCCATTAAGTCTGAAGACAAGTATAATTTAATTTTCTTAAATAGGTTGAACCAGTGCACCTCAAACCTGCTCTTAGGAGAGGAATAATTAAGTTCCAATGATTGTTCAGTTGAAAACTCTGTATACTCAAAAAAGGTGGATTTTCACATTGCTCTGATGATCATTCCTGTCCTCTGGGATATAAAATTGGATTAAAATAACATTTCAGACATGGGTTTAGCCTCCTTTAAAGCTAGACTACAAAAGTTTGTGGCCATTCAGTTCCCATTTTCTTTTAAAATTGAATTATTATACCAGAAGAAACAAGGGTTTTCATGTAAAATTACAATATTCAGTAAAATGCATTTGATTAAGAATGAAGGTTAATAGTAGCATTATAGCTGAATAACAATATTATGAATAAATGGAAATGAATAGTAGAATAAAGAAAATGGAAAAAACTCCTTGAAAACCAGCAGATATATAAGGACTTTATTGAATTGTGAACTGACATTCAGCTAGTCCTGAAAACTGAATGTTCTTTGCAGAGTTAAAGTCAGCACTTTCTTTTTATTATTGTTTACAGAGTAACACTGAGATTAAAAACTTAAGAATGACAATGAATACTATAAAAAAAATCCTCTCTGGTTTCGATAGACTATCTTGAATGCTTTATTATAGATTTAAAAGAGAGAGATCTGTAATATGCTAAGGATCATGGGAATAGCTCATGCTATACAAGAGCAGTACTAGATTGTCTAGAGTCAGACAGATGCCCTAATAAATCAGCATAGACCACTTCTTAGACTTCATTATGCCCTTGATTTGTGGCTGCCACAATTTTAACCTATTGGGTCATTGGGCATTGAACCTGACATTGAACGATAGCCCCTGGTTTACTCTAGGCTAGCTAATAAAAAAGACAGATACAAATTCTGAACATTTAGCTCCTTCAACACTGCTTACAGCATGGGCTGATTTATAGCAACCAGTCTGAGACAGAAGAGACTAAAACTGATGTCACTGCGCTCATATAGAATGTCTATGGTACCACATGTACAACAGCAAACTAAAAGGCACTTAATTAGATGTGGGAGCAGAAATTTCTTTTTCTTCTCATTTTACAGAGCTTGATATATTTTACTTTCTTCATGTGGCATAGCCATCTGTTGTGGAACATAGAAATTTATTGCTGTAATCATACTCCCAAGAGGACTGGTTATGTTTAGGTCATGTTTCGTAGCATGCTACTAAAAGAGACCTCCAGATTTTCAGTTTCTAAAGAACTTCAGAAGCATAAGCAGAGCTACCTCAGCAGTATCTGAAAGTACAGCTGTTTTTGACCACCACCGTTTTCTTACACTAAGAACCTCAGACAGCTTATTGTTATATGAAGAATTAAGACAGCAGTAAAGGTAGAAATTCACTATCTGAAACAAGATACGTACACACACTCACACACTAGTAGCTGAAAGTCCATGCTGTCACACAGGTATGATTTGTAAAGTCACGTGTGTAAAAAAAGACAAAAATAGCTGGGAACTTAAAGATTAGACAGTAACAGGCCGTGAATCCAAGTGATGATTGAACCTGATGATATTCTAAACAAAAACTATCATCCTTGTAGCTTTTTCCAGCTCTTTACACTGACTCAGACATTCTAGGCTTCTGTGTGATGCTCGAGGTTATTGTGTGTGCTGATTGTGTTGTTGTTCTGGGAGATTTGTGTTGATTTGTGCAGGTGCTGAATGAGTGATATATGCTGTGGAGAGGAGCTATGTATGTATGAGGTTATAGTGTGTAATGCTTGCAGTGGTAGCGGGTGAACTTTGGGGCACGTGAGCCATAGCAGAGAGAAAAAATAGAAAAAGTCTGGTCATCTGAGTAGCCTACCTGGGCCCTGGAGTCTGGGGCAGTTGCACTGGGGCATGTGAAAACTAGTCCCTGCACTCTGAGCTGGACTGAGAGGGTGGGACTTGTAGAGTCCTCTAAAGAGCTGTGCACCCTGTAGACCCTGTTGGTGTGCTCTAAAAGGTACCTAGAGTGCATAAACGCAGTCCGGTTTGAAACGGGACTACATCAACATCAACTTGCATAGGTGTAATTCATAAGTCAGAAGGACTGAGAACTTAAAATTGGATGGTAACAGATCACAAAACCCGGTGACAATTCAATCTAGTGGTAGGCTGAACAAAAAGAGCCCTCCACCATGCTTATTGCTGTTTCCATGGCTTCACAGTGACGCTACAGACGTCATAGTCTTCACAGTGGCACACATAGTGACAACCCTGGAATATTATATTTTGAGGTGGGGTTTCTTTTTTAAAAAAAAGTCTGTATGACTTTTTGTTTTGTGTTTTACTTTTCTCTGGCTTATTTGGAAAAAAAAACGGTAGGGCAAATTCAACGCTGATTTAACTCCATTGAAGCTATTTTAGTGGTTACACAGTAATGAATTTGTCTCAGTAGATCAACATGCACTGGAACATTTGGGATTATTTTAGGGTTTATTCCCTCCTCCCACTCCATCCTGGGCCTATAAATAGTATCAAAAGTTTGGACAGAAAAGATTTTTTTCTCTGCACTGGTATTTTCTCACGTAGTCAACCAGTGCTGTTTCATATTTGGCTAAAGTTTATTACTATATATAATTTTAAGGGCAGAATAATATGAAGAAATAATTGGAAAAGTAAGGGTTTGCTCCTGCAGTCTTTGCTCAGTGACCCCTCAGGTTTGCATCACTAACATCAATGTGTAACGATTGCAACAGTAGATCTTAATTTTGAATTATTGACATTTGGGCCCCTAATTGTAATTCACTTTTTCCCTTAACAGAAAAAAGAATTGGTATTGAAGCATAGTATGCTTTCCCAGGTATAAAAGAGTCTGCTCTTGTTCCTGCTAATGTCCGTGAGAATTTTATTATTGACTTGAATGGAACCAGGATTGGAACTTGGTCCCAGAATTTTTGGAAGTCTTGGGATGTTCTAGACTTCAAAGAGTACAATCAGGAAACAAAACAAAACAAAAGCCAAACATGTATACTACAATGATGTAAAACCCTGAGAGATGGAGAGAGAGAGACAGTATATGGACTCCATGGCATTTTTCTAAGGACAAGTTTTAAAAAAGAGGCTTTCTTAAATAACTTTGCTATACTGTCATCTAGAGTATTAGCACGTCTCTATGCTCATGGGTTTAATGCTTGTAAACTAAGGAGGTGCCAAGTATTCATGAGGTTGCTTTTGCTGTAATCATAAACTTCCACTGGGAGATCTTAATCGGTAACAAGTAAAATTGCTCTGCAAGAATTCTTAATGGTGAGCACAGATTAAAATAACAACCATGATTAGTTTTAAACTGCTTGACTAGAAAAAGACTAATCTTTTGGGAATATGATACATGGCAAACAAATGGAAAACCCTGTGTACTGTGTGATGTTAAGGCAGGGCAGGCTTTGACAAAAATATCTAATGCTGTACCAATGGAGCAAAGGCATACTCCACACGCATTTCTTTTTCTGTGAGGTCTGTCTGTAGCTTGTCTGAGTAGAACTAACATTAAAGCAGACAGAATCTTGGGGACCTTCATCATTTTAATGCCACTTTAACTCTTCCTGTAAGATTTCCAAATGAGAGCTATATCTTCCAGCCAGTGATGCTGAATGGGATTTCCTTTGGAATCCATCATTGTTGCCCATTGGTCATCTGGCAGAGATTTTTGCAAAGAAATGCAAAGGTCTCCTCTCCGCTGCCTCCATATGAGGAGAGATTAAAAAAACTGGGACTGTTCGTCTTAGTAAAAAGATGATTATGGTGGGATATGATAGAGGTCTAGAAAATCATGAATGGTGAGGAGAAAATGAATAAGGAAGTATTATTTACCTCTTCATATAGCACAAGAACTGGGGGTCACCAGGGCCGGATTAATGCAGGGACTTTAGGGGCTGCAGTCCAGGGCCTTGGGCTAAGGGGGCTGGAGGATGTGGCCCTCTGCTTCCTTTCATCTGGTCAGTGGCAAGTCTCTGCACCATGGGTCGGACAGTCCTCGAGCCTCAGCACCCGCCCCCCCATGGCACTCCCCCGAAGCTGGAGCCGTGAGTGACAGCTCGCCGATGTGCTCTTGAGGCCCCTAGGCGAAGGGCATTCAGGGAATCTCTGTGCACTGCCCCTGCCCCCAGTGCCTGGCCCCTCTGCCTAGAGTCCGGACTCGCCAGCCACATCAGGGAGCAGAGCAGCACGGAGCCAGGGCAGGCAGGGTCCTGCCTTAGCCCTGCTGCGCCACCAACCAGGAGCCGCCTGAGGTAAGCACCTCTCAGCTGGAACCTGCACCTCATACCCCCTCCTGCACCCCTACCCTAGCCCGTAGCTCCCCCCTGCACCCAAACTCCCTCCCAGACTCCACACCCCCACCTGCACTCTAACCCCCGTCCCAGCCCTGAGACCCTCCTGCACCCAAACTCCTGCCCAAAGCCCACATCCCGAACCTCCTGCTGCACTCCAACCCCCTGTCCCATCCGTGTCCCCACCCCAGAGCCCCCCCCAGCTGGAGCTGCACCCCAATCCCCTGCCCCAGCCCTGAGCCCACACCCCCATTCCAAACCCCTAGGGGCCCCACAAAATCTAATAGCCCACAGGAGAGTTAATCTGGCCCTGGGGATCACCCAATGAAATTAGTAGGCAGCAACTTTAAAACAAACATAAGTAAGTACTTCTTCACAAAACACACAATCAACCTGTGAAACTCATTGCCAGGGAATGTTGAGAAGGCCAAAAGTATAACTAGGTTCAAAACAAATTAGATACGTTCATGGAAGATAGGTCCATCAATAGCTATTAGCCAAGATGGTCAGGGACACTACACCATGCGCTGGGTGTGTTCCTAAATCTGTGACTGCCAGAGCTGGACCTGGATGGCAGGGGATGGATCATTCCATGAATAGCTCTGTTCTGTTCAATCCCTATGAAGCACCTGGCATTGGCCGTCATTGGAAGACAGGAGACTGGGCTACATGGACCATTGGTCTGTCCCATTATAGCCATTTTTGTTCTTATGTTTTTGTGGCTCAGTATTCTACCTACTCAGACTTCCAACGCCTGCCAGTGGATAAAAACAGAATGAAATGCAATTTTAAGATGCCAGATGCATATACCTAAGTTGCTTATTTTGTCAAATTATTTAATAGCCATGTTCCTTCGAGTCCAGGAGAGTGCTAAATCTGAGAAAGTGTTACATTTGTAAATCTGAAGAACATGTGGTACAAATGTGGTGACACATTCCCTTTTTTAAGGGAAGCCCTTACACTCCTTCAGTGATGTGTGAGACTGTAACTGAGGGCAGAATTTGGCTCTTGGTGTTCATTTGCATTATCTGGGTAGCTGCCAATTAAAATAATAAAGTAACATTTTTTTCTATTTACGTTTTATGTGATTTCTGTTATTCATTATAGTAATGAACTAACAGAACTTTCTTGAATGAAACTTACAGAGCAGACAAATCTTGCACTGTTTTTTCCAACACAGCTGACAATGCCTCAGTCCTAAAATACATCATATGCTTTATTTATTATGTGAACTCATTTCTTCTATGAACCAGCATTTGAAATGTGGGCTCAAGAGGGAAAGTCTATTAAGAACATTTCTAATATTTGATCAAATGTATATTTCTCTAGATGAGTGTAAATTTGGATGGTTCAATGAACAGGGAATATGTGGCCACTAAGACATTAAAAAGCACTACTATTGTATTATCTGTGAATTAAACAGGCTTTCTTCCTTTCAATCTCTGGTACAATGCCCTGTGTCACATCACAATTTTAAAAAAGGTCTTTTCCATGATTTTAAGCTGGCTAGGTCAGTATTGTGGATAACTGACAGACAGAAAAAGGAGGCATTTTATTGTCTGCATCTTATTGTATGAACTAAGAGATCACAGAATGCAGTGAGATAATCCATTCTTCTACAGAGATATACATTAAAGGGGACATCTCCCTGAAAAGCAAGACACACAACAGGAGACTGTAAAAATAAATTCAAAGACTGCACTAAATAGGTAATGGGTTAAAGATGACAAATGTACCAAACTACACAGATCCTATATAGTACATAAACAAGAACTCTTTAAACAACATTACTCCGATGAAGAAGACTAGAATGTTTACATATTGGCTAAAGGGGGTAGGGAAAAACAGTTCAGTGCTTGTTTAAGATTAATATTATTTGTATCAAAGTTCTGTTTAAATCATATTTAAACTAACATTACAGTGGATACCTTTTAAAAAATTATCACTTATTCAAAAGACGTTACTATTCTGTCAGTGTTCCTTCTTGTATATAGAAGAAATATCTCACAAACTGATAAAAAATTTCTGCCAGTTAGTCATTTATTTAAATGCAACTACTGTATCCAATTAAGAAATTAATATATCTCTTTAAACCAAAATTGTCACGGTAAATTGTAAATTGTCACAGTAAATTCTTTTGATGGAGTATTTTCTAAATTAATTTGACTTATTTTAGCAAAGCATAGCTTGATATTCTGTAGTATATAAGAAATACGAAGCAGTGTGTATGATCATGACACAATACATGCAAAGTGAATATTAATTTCTAAAAGACTGTGGATCTTGCCCAGCACTCCTCACTCAGGGAAAGCTGATAGCAGTGGCAACTGGAGTTTTGCCTGAGTAAGGAGGGAAGTATTTAAGTAATTAGGAAAGGGATTTTGAGCTTTCTCTATACAAAGTATTTTCCATATCATCAAATTGCTCTGTACGTATACTCTGCAATCCCCATTAAAAATTTTAGATTGACATAAAGATCTTAAGAAGACTACTTTCACAGTTATAAAACTAAAGAAATTAGCCAGTGCTTAATCTAAAAATATTTTAATAAAATTGTGTAATGAATTAGGTTGGGTTTTTTTTTGCACAGATGTACGGCCGTCTTAATAACAAGACTGCCTGAACCATAAATTGATTCATTTCTCTGAAATTAAAAAATAAAGGCCCTGAGCAAAATCTATTCCTTAGATTTATTTGGTGGAATAAAGTTCATAAATGTTCCCTACTAAGTTGAAAGAAGAAAACTCCAGCAGGGAAGAGTGTGGAGGTCTACTTGACATATGGATGTTTGTTAAATGTAAAATGTATGAACAGCCCAGAGTGAATGCTCCTCATTTATATGCTGAGAAATGAAATGTATAATCTTGGAATGGTTCACTATTTGTTTTACATTTTTATAAAAATGCACTTTTTGTATATTCAGATGTGCTTCTTTCTTTAGTTCGTATTTAGGGTTAGAAGAATTTGGGAATTCATTTTACCTGATCCCATCTGTTTAAGGCAGATGGTTATTGTCTGGGTCTCCTGAACTATGCACTGTGGTTCAGCTGGAGGGCACTAGGCACAGCATGTATGTATATACAACTGTATCATTGCATGGGTGAAACGTAGGTCTACAAAGAGGAATGTCCCCTTTGGAAAAATATTGGAGCACTAGCTAATCTGAAAATCTGTCTCAGCTTTGGGTTTGGGTACTGAATCAGGTCACTAATGACAATTTACAACACTTGAACATGCAAATACATGTAGCTGCTGCCTTACATGTTGAGCTCTGAAGCTTCTGTCAGGTTCGCAAGTTCTTTTTAAAAAAATTAAAATGAGCTTCAACCTTATTTAAAGGCATGAAGAAATTAAATACAAAATAGCACATAGAAATGTTTATTTCTCCATTCTCACTAATAGCTATATTCTGCCATACTTCTTTTATAATGAATTGTACTTTACTCTTCGAAGAGTCCCACTGATCAAGGAGCAAGGAACAAAGAGTGACAGGACCTGACCTTAGATCTTTAATAATTATGTACTCTGAGCCTCAGATAAAACAAGTGTACTTTAAGTTTACATACTCTCTCTTACATATAAAGTATGTGGGATGGCTTCTAGTCTCAGTTACACTGGTGTAAATCTGAATTCCATTAAACCCAGTGGAGTTATCCTGGATTTATAAGTGTAAAAGAATCAGAATCTGGACCTAAATAAACAGCCTATTATATTGTAGTATAGTATAGAAATATGTGTGGCAGATAAGCTAAGTCTGTGGAAACTTTGGTGACAGGTTTATCTTAAGTATTTTTTTGTTTTTTTTCTTGTTATGTGCGGAGATACTACGTAAAAGTGAGAATAGGATTGCAGAAAAGCATGTCTATTGTCTATTGTCTACCATGAACTTCGACATGTTGTTTTCTTTGGAATTCTTTGAGGAAATATCCTAAATGAGTCATTTTTCTCAAGAAACTTATGAAATAAGTTGGAAAGCTCAGTGCAGCCCAGTTTTCCCTCTGCCAGCTATAAGTATTTAACACTAATTCAATAGGCTCTACAAGGCCATCTTTCTGGTCACCATCAAATTTTGCACCGCCTCATGGCATCCTTTTTTGTAGTTGCAGAGAGAGGCCAATGACTGAATGAGCAGGGCAATCGAATTATTCTCCCATCTCTAGGAGGAAAAGGAGCCAGCGAACCCTAAAAGGCTATACTGAATGACACTCTAGCTATGTGGGAAAGCTAGCACTGCTACTACCAGGCCATCAGGTAAATAGGACTTTGATCTACCCATCTTTCCCTGAAAACTGGCTTCATTTATAGAAGATAAATTTAATAACCTAGCTTAGCGTACCTGTTTGATTGTATATTGCACCAGCATTGATATAGTTTGCTCCATCATTATTATTGATTATCATTTACATTAAAGTAGCACCTAGAGGCCACAGCTGAGATCAGGGTCCCATTGTGCTAGGCCATGCACACACGTACAGTGAGAGACAGTGTATGTCCCCCTGGCCCCAAAGAGCTCACAAGCTAGATAGGTAAAGGGCAGGAGGAAGGGAGTAGTAGTATGCCTATTTTTCAGATGAGCAACTAAGTCATATAAAGAGAATAGGTGACCAAAATCATACAGGGACTCTGTGGCTAAGTAAAGAATTAAACTCAAAACTCTTGAGTTTCAGCCCAGTGCTTTCACCTCAAGAACATCCCTTCCATCAATACACAGTCCTGTGCCCTGTCTACCTCATCTTAGAGCATGTGATTAGTTATCAATTTCACTGACAATATGTAACATTTTTAAATGTTCTAGGCCTCAGGATATGTTTATACTGCATTTTACAACTCACAGCAGTGAGTCTCAGAGCCCAGATCTACAGACTAGGGCTCACACTACAGTGCTAAAAACAACGGTGTATGTAGACGTTGCACCTTGAGCTGGATCGTGGGTTCTACCCTGTCCTCAGGCTTCAGAGCCTGAGCTCTAGCTCAGGCCTGAACATCTACACTGCTATTTTTAGTGCTGTAGTTCTAGCCTACAGAGATTTCCCAACACCCCCACCCCCAGTGATCAGCCAGTTACATACAGTATTGCCAATTTAGTCATTGGTTGGAAATTTGAATTGAAATTGAAACATTAATACACACTTTGAAAGCATATACAGCAGTGGTGGGCAACCTGCGGCCCGCCAGGGTAATCTGCTGATGGGCCACAAAACAGTTTGTTTACATTGACCATCTGCAGGCACAGCTGCCCACAGCTCTCATTGTCCATGGTTCGCCATTCCTGGCCAATGGGAGCTGGGAAGTGGCGCGACTTGGCCACTGCTTCCTGCAGCTCCCATTGGCCGGGAATGGCGAACCACGGACACCGGGAGCTGTGGGTGGCCGTGCCTGCGGACTGTCAATGTAAACAAACTGTGTCATGGCCTGCGAGTGGATTACCCTGATGGGCCATTTCCACCACTGATATACAGTATATGATAAAATACTTGTACCTGAGACGGCATAATGGGTTTGAAAAGTATGAACAAAGACTAGCTTTCTTATAAAGCTGTTGTTTATGACAATGTCAGTGCATTTGTTTCGGCTATGTTGGCCAACCTAATAATTTCAAATTATGATTTGTAAGCAAGGTCTGAATGAGCTCTCCCCTGACAGCTAGTGATGAGCCAGGAGTAGGGCTAAAGGCTTCAGGACCTGACTGTATTTACATGAACACACCTACTCTACCTCGGTATCCAGCAGACAGAGCTGTGTTGTTCAAGTGATCAATTTTGGTTGGTGCTAGGTTACAAATCACTTTAGTACTGAATGCTGGGGTAATCAAATGTTATCCTTATTGCAGAACTGTGCTTAGCCTGCCTGAATGAGGGAGGTCTCCCTCAGTGCTTAAGCTGTGCTAGGGCTTGCCAGGACTGAGCCCTGGCACTCTAGGTCTGGCAGATCATATCTCTGGGACCTCTGGCCTTGCCACATCAGTTATGAAAGTAACAAACTTGCCTGAGTTCTGGCACCTCTTTCATTACAAATTAAGCACTGGTCACCTCAACCGAACTGACCTCGCTAAGCTGGGGTTCTGGATGCCAGATCCCAGTGGGAAGAGAGAGGGTGGGGTGCAGGTGTTTTGCTTGCCGGTGTGGGCTCTGCCCAAGAGTCACAGGCACTATTTAACTTGCCCCTCGACCCGTTTAAAGATAGAGCTGATTAGGCTCCATAGGGAGTCTTTTGGTTTAAGTGACCACTAGAGCTGAAATCACTGATAATCAGGTCTAAGTACTTAGCCCTGCTGTGGGACAGTGTTTCTGTGGAAGAAACTGCCCAGCCTGCAGTAGCAGTGAGGTTCCCCACTGAGAGCTGAAATCACTGCGAGCTGGGTGGAACCTCAAGAGTTTGACTGGCAGAGGTCACAGTGGCACATGGCAGCAGAAGGTGATGGCGCAGGGCCATTGGGGACAGAGTGATGGAGTGAATGGCAGCACGACAAACAACATTGGCCAGAGTGTGCAGCCAGAGCAAGTGAACAGCCAGAGCAAGTGGTAAGTGGCCAGAGTGAGTGGTGAGTGGCAGGAGGAACGAGCAAGATGTCTTCTTCCCTCCCCCTCCCCTGCTACAGCTCCCAGGATGGGAGATGAACTCATGTGAAAGCACCTCTGAACTCTGGGTCTCCACTGACCAAGGACAACATCTATGAGTGGGGTGGGGTGGGGTGGAGTGGAGGGAGAAGGGAGGGACTCATTAAAGAAGCATTTGTTTGTTGGACTATATTTTAGTGACTTTGCTCCAGAATGCTAGATTTGTGATTGGGAAACTTATATAAATGTATGTTTCCTAGTAGGCTAACATTTTTAAAATCCATTATTTGTAGGGTTACCAGATAGCAACTGTGAAAAAAATGGGACATGCTAGGGACACTCAAAACATGGTGTTGCATCCCTGCTCATCCTGGCTAATAGTCATTGACGGACCTATCCTCCATGAACTTATTTAGCTCTTTTTTGAACCCTGTTATAATTTTGGCCTGCACAACATCCCTGGCAAAAAGTTCCACAGGTTGACTGTACGTTGTATGAAGAAGTACTTCCGTTTGTTTGTTTTAAACCTGCTGCCTATTAATGTCATTGGGTGACCCCTGGTTCTTGTGTTAAGTGAAGGTGAAAATAACACTTCCTTATTCACTTTCTCCACATCAGTCAAGATTTTATAGGCCTCAATCATATCCCCCTTTAGCCATCTCTTTTCCAAGCTGAAAAGTCCAAGTCTTTTTAATCTCTACCCCTAATCATTTTTGTTGCCCTTCTCTGTACCTTTTCCAATTCCAATACATATTTTGTGAGATGAGGTGACCAGAACTGCACACACTATTCAAGATGTGGGTGTATCATGGATTTATATAGTAAAAGTGGAGGAGCTTGATTTGCCAGACTGATCAGCCAAGCCAATACTGACAACTTACATGAAAAGGCTACAAAACGCCATGCCTCTGGACTGCATCAAGATGCAGAGTCTTATAAGCCAGTCACTGTCAAAGCCAATTTTAGAAGTACTTAATGAGGCTGTTAAGAATGCTGGAGACAACTCAATTTATGTGAACCAAAATGGCTGTCGCCTCATACTTTCTATTTAAGCAAGAGATACCACACACTACAAACTGGAGAACAATGTTAAGTGCATTGTCACATGTTAATCCTGAAGTTGGATATTGGTTTCAAACATGATTGGCAAATGCTCGCTATCTTTCTGCAAAAAACTCAGCTAACTGGCTAGAACCATGCAGTGCAACAGTGAAAGACGCAGCAGTCGAAAAAGCAAAGAAGTCTCTCATCACATTCAAAAAATGTGCATACATGGCTGGTGAATGTACCAATGCAAATAGACATCAAGTATTAATTCATTGGGTACATTATTTTGATGTCCGTGGTAGGCCAGTAGATGCATTCTAGATGTTCAGGTTATAGAAGACATATCAGCTGCATCTGTGACATTGTAGAAGAGTTAAATGCTTGTAAATTGAACCCCAAACAGATGTCCACTTGTGCATTTGAGGGAGTGGCAAACTTCTCTGGAAGACGTAGTGGAGTACAAGCTTTTCTTAGAGAAAAGTGTAACCCTAATCTCTCCTATACACACTGCAGAGACCATCTACTCCAACTAGCACTATATGAGCTGAAGAATCTTCAAAAGACATTTAAAAAGCCATCAATTTAATGGCTTTGTTATACTCTTTTCTTCAGCAAGAGTCCAAAAGAACTGAACATCTTGGAAACAAATAGAGGATACACTAGGACTGAAGTTCAAATTAGTCCAACCTGGAAAAACTTGCTGGCTTTCTCATGAGTGATCCTTGGCTGTTGTCTGTAAATTACTGCAACCATTATTACTAGCTTTAGAAAGTATCTACTGAGATAGGAGAGATCTAAGTAGTGCAGCTAGTTGACTACTTTTGCTACTAAGTTCAGAGAAGATTATTGCCATTCTCTCTCTTGTAAGTCTACTGTTAAAACCACTTGAGTCATTAAACAATGCCATCCAAAAATCTACTATATCAGTCGTAGATGTTTGTCCAGCAATAGAAGCTACCCTTGGATCAATCAGAGAGATATCCATTGAAAACGTACTGGAAGAAGCAAAGACTTCAGCCCAGAAGTTGACAAATAAAGGCACTTATATTGAATCCTTAAGTGAAGAGGACAAGAAGCGTTTGTTAAGCCAGCTGAAAAAGAACACAGACTTGATTCTTACAAATCTACAATAGCAATTTCTGGCTTCTACTTAACCACTATGTCTTATAAAACACTTACAGCTGAGTAGAGTGAGGCACTACCAGCTATGGAGCTGCTATGTGATCAGAACAGAATAGAGAATTTTGAACCCAGAGTGGAATATCATACTATGAACGAATGAAGATTCAACTTCAACTTCTTCCTTATCATCACTAGTGGTTCGACCCAATCTTTGTTCTGTTTCCTAGGATGAAAGAAATTGGAGTTCATCTATTGCTACTCCCAGTCACAGCAGCTATAGTTGAGCATTCTTTTTCTTCATTGAATAGAATTTTGTGTTCTGAAAGAAGTCACCTTCTGCCTGATCATGAGCATATCATGAAGGACTGGAGATAGTGGACACACAGAAAGCCACCAAACTTCGAGAAGTTAGTTAACAGAGTTGTGCAAAATTACAACAAGAAACCACGAAGGATGTAGATGTAGTGCTTCATAGTAGGCTTGAGTAGCCAACTTTAATTTGTGTGATGATTTAAAAACATGAGTTAAATCTAATAAAATGGTCATAAAACATTTTTCAGTTTTTACTGTGGAGCTATACAGCCTACCTTCGCCCACACAGTCTCACCTCTTGGCCCTCACCCCCTCTGTAAATTCGAACACCTTGGTTCCAGAGGGAAACACCTCTAGCTGTAATGTAGAATCTGAGATTCTCTGCAACAGATCTTAAAATTGAACACCTGCGACTGGCCTCTGTCAGCTGAGCCAGGCTTGTGGTGCTGAGGCTATGAGGTTGTAAAATTGTGATTTAGATGTTTGGGCTCGGGCTGGAGCCTGAGCTCTGGGACTCTGAGAGGGGGCAGAATCCCAGAGCCCAAGCTGAGCCTGAACGTCTACATTGCAATTTCACAGGTCTGTAGCCCAAGCCAGCTGACAAGGGCCAGCTGTGACAGTTTAATTAACGTGTAGACATACCCTCTGATCTGTTGCTAGCTTCATCCAGGTCACTCATTTGGTCTCTTGTTTAGCTCCACTGCAGAGTATAATGGGGGATAGGAGAACCTGGCTAAGGATGATTTAAGATCATTGTCCTATTCTGGATACAAGTTTCCTTTAATTCTGAAGAATTTGGCTGACTTCCTGCCTCCATGTTATATATTTAGACCCAAGGTACATTTTCTATAAGTCGCGTATATTGTATGAGACCTTTTTATGTTAAGGAATGATATTTGTCATGACTGTGCTTAATATTAAAATGGTGTTGTCATGCATGTGGCAACCCATATCAGGGTATGTGGTCCATTTGCTAGTCAAGTTTTTAAAATCAGGAATAAATTCCAATATATTCTGCTGCAGGGGGAAAAAATTCATGGACTTATAGTGCCAACCTGTTTAAACATTCTTGAAATTGATCCCACTAGGGGCCAGGTTTCAATTATAAAGCAGTATTCATCAGAGTGTTAACAACATGAGCCATTTTTTTTTCTGTTTGATTCACCTTGGTCCTGAATTTGCAAACCTTTGCTCATGTGAACAGGGGTGCTGGATCAATTTTTATAGTAGGGGTGCTGAGAACCATTTAACCAAACTGTAAACCCTGTATATCATGGAAACTGTTGTACAGACAAAACTACACAGGATCTTTTCAAGGGGCAAGACAAAGCTACCACATTTATTATGATAACAATTTGATTTATGACTAATAACTAATATATTAATTCTTATACACACACATTATACCTAATATCTATACACACACACACACACACACACACACACACACACACACACACATCCATCAGATGTTCTGCAGCTGCTGCATAGTTACCAGTCCTGAAGATAGCTTAAGTTCATAGCTTGATTTTGTAGCTTGAGTTCGTAGCTTGTGGCGGCTAACTGGCCAAGAAAGCCGGGCACAAGGACAAGCTGGATCTCTGTTGGGCAGGCACTGATATCCTTCCATGTTGGCAGCAGAATGTCACCCAGAGTCTCTCATCTCACCCTTTTTTTTTATAGGCTTTTAGTTTGGATTCAAAGTCTATAGGTCTTGCTGTGTCACGCTGCCTCTGGGTTTAGATTGATCACCCATCAATTGCAGGCGTGACTTTCAGCCTTGAACATGGCTTTGATCTTCCTTCTGTTGTTCTGTTGTCCTTTTCTTTTTAGGGTGGATGCTTCTTACTTTGTTTAGGGCTGTTGTCTAGGTGTTCAGCCGTTGGTATTTGAACTTTATCTCATCAGGACAGGCTGGTGCTGGAGGTTGATTCCGTCATCCATACATACCTCATTCACACATCTAAACTAAACTAATAAGATTACAGCAGGGTTTGCAAAACTGAAGGTTGGAGGAAGCTTTTACAAAATGGAATGAGTGTTTTAAAATGAGGTTTGAATTACAATATGGAACAGAAGTTACAGTGTAGGCAAGTGTAGTGTGGATGGTGAACAGAAGTTACATTAATAAATCAAAAACAATTTCATTTATCAGTTCTACAAAACCAGAGACTCATGCCCAGCTAGTGTGCTAAAATAGCTGTGTGGACATTGCAGTACTCGAGTCCAAGCCCACCCAGCCACTTGGATCAAAGCTCAGGTGGCTAGCCTGAGCCGCTGCCAGTGCCATAATAGTCACATTGCTATTTTTAGCATATTAGCTCAAGCTGAGCCAGTACAAGTCTATCTACCAGTGCTAGGAATCACACCTCCCAGCTGCAGTGTAGGCATATGCTAATATGTCCCTACTCATGCAATGCAAGATTGTTCTAAGTGCTTCTAAGGTAAATTAAATCTTTGTCGTATCAGAGGGGTAGCCATGTTAGTCTGGATCTGTAAAAGCAGCAAAGAGTCCTGTGGCACCTTATAGACTAACAGACGTTTTGGAGCATGAGCTTTTGTGGGTGAATACACACTTGGTCAGTGCATGTATTCACCCACGAAAGCTCATGCTCCAAAACGTCTGTTAGTCTACAAGGTGCCACAAGACTCTTTACTGCTAAATCTTTGTAATGAGGTCCCGCATAGACTTGATGGATTCCACTTTGGGTGGCTGTGGGGGGGGAGATTGCATGAAGGTAGTGCAGATCTCCCAACACAGGTCCTCTGAGGCTACATCTACACTGCAAAGGGGGATGTAATTTGCAGCTTGTCTGCTCACTAAAAATAGCAGCAAGGATGTGGAGGCATGCGGCACATCCCACGCAATGCAAATATATACCATGCATGCTTGTAATGTCTGTGCCAAAGCCAGTGTTGTTGGGTCCTCACTGCTTTTTTTAGCAATCTAGCTAGATTAAAGCTAGCATGGGTATGTTTACATGAACTGCAAATTGCTCCCCAGGTTCAGATGTAGTCTTGAGATCCAGATCCATTAACAAAGTTTCAAGCACTTTGAAACTGTCCTCCCCTTTCTGCAAAGACTACTTTGTTAAAATGCCTGAGCTACTGGCCAAATGCTTCCATTCTAGTAGACATGGGCATGCAGAATTTCCCTTCACTTATGTTCTCTGATTGTGGATCGTGGTAGGATTTGGGCCATTATTGAGACATTTTTTGAAAATACAATTGGAACCCACTTGTAGGGTCTGCTCCAACTCCCAATAAAATCAATAGCAAACCTTCCATTAACTTAACTGGGAGCAGGATGGTGCCTATTGACTTGATCCAATGTCCACTGAAATCAATAGGAAGATTTCAAATCATTGCAATTCTAGTTATAGGCCTTGTCTACACTCAGGACCGGCGCCAGGGTTTCTCACGCCCTAGGCGCACAGCCATTTCGCCGCTCCCCGCGCTGATCCCGTGGCTCCGGTGGAGCTGCCACAGGCATTCCTGCAGAGGGTCCGTTGGTCCGTGGCTCCAGTGGAGCTGCCGCAGTGGTGCCTGCGGGAGGTCCACCGGAGCCGCAGGCGCAGCCGACCATCCGCAGGCACGACTGCGGCACCTCCACCGGAGCCGCGGAGCAATGGACCCTCCGCAGGCATGCCTGCGGCAGGTCAACCGGAGCCACCTGCCGCCCCCCTGGCAAAATGCCGCCCCCTCAATAATCTGGCACCCTAGGCGATTGCCTAGGCTGCCTAAATGGTAGCGCCGGCCCTGTCTACACTGCAAAATTGACCTCCATATTTATAGTAGAATAAGATATTCCACAGTATCTACTCTGGAATAGCGCCCCCCCTCCCCGTGGACACTTTATAAAAGTGACTTTTATTCCAGAACAGTCTCCACAGTGGGACCTATTCCAAAATAGCTATTACAGAATAGCTCATTATGCAGTAGGTATGCTGGTCAATTTCCCTGTGTAGACAAGTCCATAGTGAACCTGTGCATATGAGGTCTGAACCAACAGAGGCTCTGTTCTCCAAGTTCCCACTGAATGAGTGTTAAGGTCTTTCTACATATCTCAGGTTCAGGCTCAGAGTGAAAATAATTTATTTCCCCAATGACTTCATTATGTGAGATTTCTAATTTACTCCTATATAAACTATTTTTGGAGTTCTGGGAATTAACTGTTAATAACCTGTGGGCATAATACCTGAAAGTCCAGTATTACATCACCCAAATTCTGTTTTACTCCTGTGTAAATAGAGTATATAAATCATTGTTAAAAAGACAAGGAGTGTGTTAAATATAGTAACTGTTTGTTAGTTTGTTCAGATTTTTATTAAAAGTATCATGTTTCAGATCTGCTCCTCCCTTCCCCCCCATGTAGCCTTTCTTTATAATTAAATGGTCATAGTGATATTATTAACTACAACTGAACTACAGCATTCCTGATCTGGGTGCCTATCGGGTTTATTTTCAAAGTATTTCTACTTTGAAAGAGGTATGGAATGAGTTGTGGATGATAGTGAATTTTAAAACACCAGGCCTGATTCCAGTCTGATTTCACACTGGGGAAATTTAGGAACATGGTAGCAGGCCACACTGGAACTGACCCGTGGTCCATCTAAGTCCAATGTCCTGTCTTCAGCATGACCTGGTGCTTCAAAGGAAGGAACAAAAATCCCAAACTGGACAATTATTGACTATATCCCTACCAACAGTTGGGTCTTTACATGTGAAATCTTTCTTATTTCTTATACGTTAAACTAGAGTTATTTGGTTTTACATTTAGTATAGAGAGTTCTGAAATATGAGCTTTGCACTTTGACACTGGTAAAAACCATGACTGTTTTTAAAAGTGTGCTCTCTGATCTATTAAACATTTACGTTTGATAAAACCTGATTCAAGGGCAAGAACCAATTCAAGATGTGGTATATGCACCTATACATCCTACAGTCACAAACTCATATATACATGAAACTCAGATAAATTATTAGTCTTGCAAACAGAAGAGGCAGACAAGGAAAAATAGCAGCTCGGTGGTCAGGCAAAGTAGTTTAATTTGCAGAAAAATATTTCTGAGGTATTGTGGTAAATTGTAGAAAAATAATGTAGTCTATTTTTAGTTATGAAATGTTGTGGTCATAGATTAACAGCCCATTCCTCCTCTGTTGACTTCAGTGGATGCAGGATTGGGCTCTAAATAGTTAAACATTTAGCAAAGATTTATTTATATTGGGTAGTATTGGCTAACCACATTTTTATTTTGTATGGCAATACTGTAAGATTATCCAAATGCTGGTATGAACTATATAGAACAGGGGTAGGCAACCTATGGCACACATGCCGAAGGCGGCACGCGAGCTGATTTCAGTGGCACTCACACTGCCCGGGTCCTGGCCTCCGGTCTGGGGGGGCTCTGCATTTTAATTTAATTTTAAATGAAGCTTCTTAAACATTTTAAAAACCTTATTTACTTTACATAAAACAATAGTTTAGTTTTATATTATAGACTTATAGAAAGAGACCTTCTAAAAACGTCAACATATATTACTGGCACGTGAAGCTTTTAATTAGAGTGAATAAATGAAGACTCGGCACACCACTTCTGAAAGGTTGCCGACTCCTGATATAGAAGCTTCATTGGAATTTTGGGAAAGCAGGATTGGGCAAATGTGGGCAGAGCTTGGATAGAAAAGCAAACTAAGAAAGTTCAATGCTCTATGACACTGTATTTAACAATCCATAATTTGGAGATAAAGTCAATGGACTAGTACAGCAGTTCTCTCACACACATCTAGCATATCACATCTAAACCTCAAAAGTGACTGGGCTTTGTAACTTTAATCAATGCAGTTATACAGGAATCTTTTGCTGATACTATAGTTTAAATGAACACATATGCTAGCTACCTGACTGTTGCCTGAATACCGCTAGCTTAGAATATTATAACAAGTATATGTGGGCTTTTTATCAGTAAATGACAGTAAAAGTCTACTTCAGCCCCCCCCCCAACACCCACACAGAAAATATTTGCATTGATGATAATCAAAATTTACAGATAGGCAATGTAAGAAAAATGCTGCTTGAGTACCTGTTGAGTTTGAGTAAAGGATGTTTAGAGGTGATGTCAACAATGTGTGTGTTAATATTTATAGAGCCTTAATTTTTTAAATCTGATTTTCTCCTGTTATTATTTGAGCCCCTGATAATGTCCAGAACTGTGAAAATTTAAATGAATATTAAAAATGCTTAAAAATAAACATTGATCTTATTTGCTAATATTATATATAAAAATGTAAAAATTGAATGCTGCCAAGTTGAGTATATGGTCTTCTGCTGTCACTTACATGTTAAGATGAAACCATATGTGGCATACAAGGTGAAACTGAAATACTTATTTTCAAGCAAGGGATATTGATAACCGTGATAACATTTTATTGCAGTGATGTTATTTCTATTATATCAAAAGCTTAAGGTACTTTATGTTCAGTCATTAAAACTGATGGCTATTGACTGAATACAGGGAAAATTGTCCTCTCTGATTCTACTAGCAATTAAGCAACTGCATGACTTCAGTGTGGGTGCCTAGGACCTAGGTCTTGACTTCAGTGGGACTACTCATGCTTACAGTTATATATATGCTTACATGTTCTGCTAGATAGTGGCTGCCTGGGACATTACAGACTAATCAGTTTAGAGACATAGCTATTGTTTATGTTTGTTAATGAGAACTTGCTTCCTTATCTTTCTAATGGTCCTTTGCCATTTCCTTTCTGACTTCAAATTTGAGATTATTTCTGTTCAGTTTATACCTACATTTCTGTCCCCTTCATTTCGGTAGCCCTTTTCTCACATTCTGTTACTGCTTCATTAACTTTTGCTTGCATCATAGCTTTTTTCATCTTAGTATATCCGAAAAAGGATATCCTTCTAATTTGTAAGGAAAGCAGTCTTCACCAACATGCCACCACTGTAAATTCCGTATATATCAGATACTCACCGCTAATCTCACCAAACCAGGGGTTTGGCTAGAACAGCTTCCCTGTCTCATTGTGTTTGACTGCCTCTGTAGTTGTCTTCAGATTATATCTTGAGATCCATCAGTTCTCCTTCTTTTGTGACACTTAACACTTTCTCTAATTGAGAAACTGTAGAAAAGCTACCCCACTTCTCCGGCTTTCCCTACACTCAATATTTCTCCCTGAAATTTGACAATTGTGCCTTTTGTACCATGATATACCATATCTACAGATGATGCCTATATAATCTGTTGTAATGGACATAGTTCACTTGTACTTGCATTTATTGACTCCAATTTGGCAAAATTTTCTGATACTTTTGTATGAATTCTTCATATACTAAAATATTTTTTAGAATTTATTCATAAAAGTTGGAGTTTAAAACATGTACTGTAGTTGTCTGCATATTACAATAGTCTAAAGTTTCTTTTTTATCTAAATTTTGTAAGGGAGTAACTCATCAATCCAGCAGTCTGACTGGCACAGATCCCATTTGGCATAATTGTAATCACTTATCAATTTTCTGATAAATAATTCCAGCAGAATGGGCCAAGAACTTTCTATCTGGGTGAGTGTTTGCCAACTTTTTAGGATATTTTGAAAGGCATCTATTTATTCATTATATATTTCTGAATATTTAAGACTACATTTTTTATTCTTTGCACTTGTATAGTCACAAAGCAGTTTAACAAAACAAGCAAACTGACAAACTGTTTAGCTCTCGTTTAAGAAATACAGAAGCACAATAGTTTGTACCATCAATTTCCCCCCCCCTACATCTGAAGACAATGAACTTGTTTTATATTCTTTATTAAGAAAATATTGGCTTTGCAAGTGTATTTTGAGTGTAGTAGTGTAATATACTAAAGTGCTTCTTCAGAGAAATTACATCTCCGCCAACTTTATTAACACTGTAGCCAGTTACCCATTAAAGCACTGAGCACCCAGACAAAACACATTGATTTAAGAAAGTGCCCTGACTTGAAGGTAGCGCTGAGCGTGCTAGATCTGTTGATACTTTTCATGTGTAACTTGCCACTTGCAGCACTTTTTGTTTTCCTCGAGGGGAGGGAATGGCACATCGCACGCTGCTCTGCTTGTGCAAGGCTAACTGATAACCAGATTAAGGTAACTGTGTGTTTAGTTCATTAGCAGCAAGCGTTTGGCCAGAGGGACCCGTGGCCGGGGTGGGTTCCCTTGCTATACAGTGGGGGATGGGCAGGGCTCTAAGCTTTCCCGGAGCCTGCCTGTCCAAGTGTCTTGCCTTTCAGGCACCCAGTTCACAGCAGACAATAGGAGCCCGCACTCTCCCCTGCCTCCCTCCCCTCCCCGGGCTCGCCTAACCCCTGCTGCAGGCGCGGATTTGTCAGAGCCATTCAGTTGAGACTGATTATGATTGCAGCAGATGGGCTGGATTTGACAGCCCCGATCCTAAGCAGTTTCGCAGGGGCCGGGGGAATTAGCAGGCCCCGGCCGCGCCGCGGGATCGCACACAGCGCCCCGGCCGCGCGCGCTGCTCTCCCCGCGGAGCCTCGCGCCCCCCGGCCCGCCCCGGGCACATGCGGCGCGTCCTGCCCCGCCGGGAAGGAGCCGCTGGAGCGCAGGCGAGCGGGAGAGGTGCGGGGCTCCCGGGCAGCGGCGGGGGAGAGTGGCTCGGAGCCGCGCGGGCGGGCCATGGAAAGTTTATCGGCTGGGGGGACCCCGGCCGGCTCCTCGCCCCTGTAGGGCGGTAGCGTCCCCGCCCCGCGCCCTGCTTCAGCATGTCCCGCCGCAGGCCAGGTAAGGAGCCGAGTCCCTCCCACCTCCGCCCCGGTCCCTTGGCCCCGCACCCTGCTCCCCTCCCCCCGGTCCCTTGGCCCCGCACCCTGCTCCCCTCCCCCTTGGTCCCTTGGCCCCGCACCCTGCTCCCCTCCCCCCGGTCCCTTGGCCCCGCACACTGCTCCCCTCCCCCCCTGGTCCCCTGGCCCCGCACCCTGCTCCCCTCCCCCTCTGCTCCCCTGGCCCCGCACCCTGCTCCCCTCCCCCCCTGGTCCCCTGGCCCCGCACCCTGCTCCCCTCCCCCTCTGCTCCCCTGGCCCCGCACCCTGCTCCCCTCCCCCCGGTCCCTTGGCCGCGCACCCTGCTCCCCTGGCCCCGCACCCTGCTCCCCTCCCCCTGGTCCCTTGGCCCCGCACCCTGCTCCCCTCCCCCTCTGCTCCCCTGGCCCCGCACCCTGCTCCCCTCCCCCCGGTCCCTTGGCCCCGCACCCTGCTCCCCTCCCCCCCTGCTCCCCTGGCCCCACACCCTGCTCCCCTCCCCCCGGTCCCTTGGCCCCGCACCCTGCTCCCCTCCCCCCCTGCTCCCCCGGCCCCGCACCCTGCTCCCCCGGCTCCTCACCTCCCCCTAGCCCCCGTGGCCCCGCACCCTTCTCCCTTCCCCGCACCCTGCTCGCTGGGCTCCGGGGGCCGCGCGCAGGGACAGCAGCAACAGTGGCGCGCGGCGGAGCAGCCCGGGGACTCGTGCGGGGCAGGGGAGGGCGGGAGCCAGCTGCTGCCTCGCGGGCAGGGGCGGGGGGCTCCAGGGCCCTGCGGTGGGCTTGGCTCCGGCTGGGGGAGGCGTGTGTGTGCCGTGACGGGGACACCTGCTCCTCTCTTGTCTCCGCTGCTGCTACTGTTACAGGTCTTGCTTCCGCTCCTGCCGCCCCTCGTCCCCTGTATCTCTTGCTGCCAGTTCCCAGCCCCAGGCTCCCTGGCCCTTCTGATGCTGCCGCTGCCTCCTGCCCCTGCTGCTGTCCTTGCCCCGCCACTTGGCTCCTTCGCCTGTCTTGGCCCTGCCCTACTCTGCTGTCCCATCTGCTTCTGCTCCTGCCCCCTCTCCTGCCGCTGCTCCTCCCTCGGCTGCTGCTGTTGCTCCTGTGTGAGGGAGGAAAGCTGCACAATTGTGTGCCCTGTTGCTACTGGCAACTACATGTACCGAATTGCTACGCATCCATAAGCAGCTTAATTCTGATTGATGGCCCAGAAATATGATCTTTTTAAGATGACCAGTGAGACTGAGAACCCAAAGCTTTCTATGCACCACTGTGTGTGTGTGTGAATACATAGATATGTGTGTGTATTTTAGAATGATTAGAATTTTTAATCTTTAAAATTAATCCTGGTGCCTTCCCTCTTGTGATCTGGCTGGTTTATCTAGGCTTTCTGTGTGACTGCTGCAGAGCTTTCATTTCTACCCTTCATTATGTATGCTTCTGTTGATTCAGATAAACGAAGCTTTTCATGTAATTTTACTTCTGGGCCTGATCATTGAAACAGACCTATCCTACTGACCCAGAATGATCTTGAAAGCTCTCCGGAAACAATTTGTTAAAGAAATCAATTCGGTGCAGATAACAGAAATATCTATTTTCCCTTCTTCCACCCCCACCCCCCCTTCCCTTGTATGAAAGCTGGTCACTCTCCCACGTCTTCCTAAGCAGAGGAGTGCAGTACAGGTAACAAACTAAAAGGGAAGAATGCTCTGTATTTTCTGTGTGTGGCTGTGTGCTTAATGTGAACAAAACCTGTTTTACTTAATGATCCAAAAATTGGTTGGCTGAGATTGGAATCACTTCCAATGCTCTGGGTGAGAAACCTGGACTAATCAAATATTTAGTTAATGTTTATGCTAATGTGTGCTGAGCAGTTTTTTCCTTCCTTGTACAGTGTTTTAATGTAAAACATTCTTAATCTATAAATGTATTTCCTTAGGAAAAAATCCGCTGAATCTTGATTATATGAATTGTCTAAGAGGCTGTGCATTTTTGAGGGGTGGGGATGGGAAGTCTAATGAACTTAATATGCTTAGTTTTTTGTCTTGAGCAGCAATATGATAAACAATATGATGTTTGCTTTTTATGCTCTATGCTTTTAATGTTTAATGCTTCATTAAACATTTCAACCTTGTTGCTTCAGGGGGAGCCAAGTTTTCTCTCTCTTTTTATATTATGATTCATTAAGAAGCACCCTAATAAGTGTTTATTCCTGTTGAAGTGAAAAGGTTTAAAAAACAAACACACATAAAACTTGGCCTAAGTAATCACATCATATATTGATGGAAAGAAACAAATTCTAAAGGAAATGAAATATAGCTACACTTAGTTCATATTCAGATACACAAGGATAGGAGAATGTAAAATAAACTGAAAAATAAAGTGTGAAATGATTAATTGCTGTTCATATTCCAAAAAACCTTTCCATTGTATTAGACCTATCATCCAATATATGAGTTGCTCCTGAAGGGAAAGTTTTCCTGAAAACTTAAAGTACGTAAAGTAAGAAATTGACCTTGCAGCTTGCTTTAAGAATCATCCACTTGAATCAAACATAGTTTATAATAACTTTCTGAAGGAGACCTCGCAGTTGACACACTGTTGCTAACTTCATATTCTATTTTCAGCATGTATTTTAGGTAATCCTTTTGTTCTCATAACTGTATGTAATACTTATGGCCTAATTGTTGAAATGGTTTACAGCCTAGTCATTGTAGATTTGTGCTTTAAAACAATTGATATTCAAGATAAAACCATTGTTTATCATTGGAAAGTTTGCTAAGTTTTTAAACAAGTGAGGTAACATTTCATAGGCAAGTGATTTACATCTGAAGGATTGACTGTATACATTTCTGGATTGCAGATAAACTGTGTAAGTAAACAAAAGTGCAGTGGTCTGTTATTCTGCATGACTGTGGAGATATCATGGGACCTTTTCACAAGTTAATATAACAAGGCATCGTGGGAACTGTTTGATCTGCAGGACTTTTGCTTGGCAGTAGTTTACTTAAGGTTATTACACTTTGTTTGGAGACTTGTATTTGCTAGCCATTATTGCATTTTTAGTTCCAGGCTTCCCAGAGTTACAGGTTAGTAGGTCAATAAAATTTACTTTGAGATGTCAGAGCTGACAAGTTCTGTTTTTAAATGTAGTTGGGAATATATCGTCTAATATTCAAAACTTGTAGGATTATTTTCCTAGAAATTTTGATGCAGGTGATAATTAAGTAACAATTAAATCAAAACATTTCTTCTGACCTGAGTATCTAGAATGCTGTCCTTCTCATTTTCCTTGGTTAATTGAGGAAACAAATTACAGAAATTAAATAAATTCCCTACTATTAGCATTTGGATAAAGTGCACAGAATTTCTAATCTAGTCATTGAGATCTGGAGCTAGAATCTGATCTCAGTTCTATCAATGTAAATCTGGAGTAACTCTACTGGAGATTTACTTCCTTTGCCTCCATTGACGTGTCTCTGGATTGTCTCTGGTGGAACTGAGGTCATCATCTGTCCCAGAGGTAGACATTTATTTTAAAAGATGACTATTTTGCATGCACTACAGATTGTAAGGGTATGAAAACCATCATCCAGCATACGCAGCACTTTATGCACTTTAAAGCAGTTCCAGAATTTGTTTGTGGGCTATTGGATTTTCAGAGGTGCCTTAAGAAGGTGATGCACTTCGCTTGCTGTGGGACTGGCTCTGCAGCCCCTACTGAAATACACTAGTACTCATTCACTTGAGTAGACTCATGAGTTCAAAGATCATTTAAGTGTGTGCTCAGCTGAAGCATATGAGTAGTCCTATTGAAGTAATATAAAGTTAAGCACATACTCTCACCTGATCTCAGTGATGTGCTGAAGTTGACATGGCTAAGGAGTAGCAGGAAGCTCCAAGGAGACCCTTGTTAACATAGATACCAAACTGAAGAAAAACTTCAGGATGATTTTTCTGATGTAGTTCACCCTTGCTCTGGGTATTGTTGAGCCATCCTTACAAGAATGACTTATCTTTTGGCTCAAAAATATTATTGTAATTTGTTTCTTTGATGTATATTGTGACGATTTTTGTTTTTGTATTTTTGCAATACGTCATTTTGCACATATTATACAAGTTTATGTATGTTCAGTATGTGTTTCCAGAATGAGTGTAAACAATTCCAGTGCATTTATATATGTTAGTTTGCAAAGGAATATATTCACCACTACCTTGCCCTCCACTTTGCAAGGTTACACATCTCTGTTACACGTGGTTTATTACAGCCAAAGGAGAAAGGGTTTGTGAGCCTTACTAAAGCATTAGAGTAGCATAGGGATCGGCAATCTTTCAGAAGTGGTGTGCCAAGTCTTCATTTATTCACTCTAATTTAAGGTTTTGTGTGCCAGTAATACATTTTAACGTTTTTAAAAGGTCTCTTTCTATGTCTCTAATATATAACTAAACTGTTGTTGTATGTAAAGTAAATAAGGTTTTAAAAATGTTTAAGAAGCTTCATTTAAAATTAAATTAAAATGCAGAGCCCCTGGACCGGTGGCCAGGACCTGGCAGTGTGAGTGCCACTGAAAATCAGCTCGTGTGTCACCTTTGGTATGTGTGCCATAGGTTGCCTAATGCCTACCCCTGGAGTAGCACATAGCTGCTTGATCCTAATGGAAGATCTTTCCTCAGTGCTCTACAAGCTCAATTTCTATGCTAAAATGTGCCACACATTAAGTTCTTTCTGGCCCCAAACTTGCCTATCAGCTTAATCCTGTGCATGTAAGTAATAATACCCATATTTTTTACCTGTACTGCAGTAGAAGCTACAGTGTGCTAGGTGCTGTTCACATGTCTAGGAAGACACACTCCGTATCCTCATGAGTTTACAGTTTAAGGCTTTGATCCTGTTACCTCTTTTACACATGCAACTTTACCGCTGTCAGTCACGCCATGGACATCAAGGAACTACTCAGTATTGTTATGATTATGATTATTATTATTTATTATTTATTTATTATTGTATTACCGTAGTGCCTAGAGCCCTAATCACGGACCAGGACCCTGTTATGGTAGGTGCTGTGCAGCAATAAAGTTAAGTATGTTTGTAGGATTGGGGCTTGAGAAGAAGAGCTCTAAAGGTGGAGGATAAAATAGTCACTTTTTTATTTGCTAGCTCCAACACTCCCTCTACCTAGCTATCATTCATTTTGGCCATGGTCTTTCAACTCCTAAGCCACACAGTTGCATGGATTTAGTATGGGCCTGAGAACCAGGAGATGGGTCTTCTATTTCCCCAGGGAGACCTGAAGATCACACCAGTGCTTAAACTCCACAGGCGTTGATTTAAGATATTTGCTCAATATGCTTGATGCCGCCTTCTTTTTCCTGACACGCTATTGCTGCTAAGTAGCCACAGCATGAAGAGGTGATTGGAAAAGTGGCTTGCAAAGGAAAACATGGCTTTGGTGCCTTTCTTATGTATCTATTCTTTCTTTATAAATGATGGATTTTAATGAAAGAGAGAGAACTGTGCCTGTTTTGACATTGGAAATCTGGGTCTTATCTCCATGGTTTTACTGGTAGAAATATGAAATGAGAGATTGATTGACTGACTGTCTGAGAAGGGAAGTGACTTTTAAAATATTCAGACAACTTAAGACTTTTATAATGACAGGTTTCAGAGTAGCAACCATGTTAGTCTGCATCCGCAAAAAGAACAGGAGTACTTGTGGCACCTTAAAGACTAACAAATTTATTTCTGCATAAGCTTTCATGGGCTGTAGCCCACGAAATAAATAAATTTGTTAGTCTCTAAGGTGCCACAAGTGCTCTTGTTCTTTTAAAAACTTTTTTATGTTAACAAATTTAATTCAGATGTTTGAATAAATATTTGGGAGAAGAGCTGTGATGTTGCCGGCAAGCCTCATGATACTTGGTGTTTTTCTGAAAGCTCCAGCTCCTGGAGTCACCTGATTAGATGAGACTCACTTTAAAAAAAATGAAAATGAAATGTTTCTGTCCTTCATTGTTGCAGTGAAACTCTTAAAAACATGAATGCTAGTTTCTCAAAAAACAGAGATGAAGTATTATTATTATTTTTTAAATTCTGTATTGTTTTTAAACCAGACTCATGATCATAGGGGCTGAACTCATGATTTTTGAATACGTGATTTGGCAACACTGAAATTGCGTTTGTGGTTCCAACAAGGTTCCAACACTTCCACCTCTTCTTTTATGGACTGAATGCTCTCAGTTCACATCTGAGAACACCAACAGTTCCTCCAACAAAAATCAGACACTGCCAGACTCTAAATCTCAGGGGAAAAAAAGTAGGAGGGGACAACATTGTGTTTCTCCTACTTAAAAAATACAAAGTAAAACAAACTTCCAGAACTACTTTATACATCATAAAGAAGCAAAAAAGGGCATAAACTCCTTTTCTCCCTCTCTGTTCTAGGTCACCTTTTAAATCTGTGCACTCCCTGACTATTCCAACCAAATTAAATGCCTGCCATTTGGTTTCCCTACTTGTCTTTGTTCAGTCTTATAATTTTTCTTGCATTGCTTATAATATCCCTTTTGATGAACTCTCAGATCCTGCTGGCCTTTCTTGTTCTATTTGGACAATGCCTTCATCTCTTAATATGCAAACTTGAATCCCTAAAACCCTTTCAGTGGCAGTGCATTCCAGGATTTTATTGAGTAATGTATATTGTTGTTCTAGGCTTTTGAAACACACATGATAAACAAATAAACTATACATTTGTTAAGGTGAAACTCTACCAACCATTACATATGTGACTTCTGTAGTGTACTTAATTTTTTTTGAAGATGAGCTATGTCACTTAAGGCTTGAATAACAATTCTAGCTTTGTTGTCGTCAGCAAATATAGTAAATGTAGGCATAGCTCTGCTCGAGGTCATAATCATCAAACAAATTGAAAAGCAGCATCCGCTGGTCTTTCCCACTGTCTGCTTCTCTGCCATATACAATGACCTTTTGCTTATGCCCACTGTATATGCCTATGTATGTTAGCCAGCCTCGTAATTAAAAGCCAAATTGTGCTTTGTTAAACAAGTGAGGGCCACGCTGACTTCAATAAGGTTCCGTACATGTATGTTTTCTTTTTCCCCTTGGTACATCTTGATTCACTGAAGACATCCCGGAATGTGACATTGCAAATACCAGAAGTCTCGTTATAGTTCAGGGTGTTTGTGTCATTTAGAGAGATATGAATTTTTTTTAATTAATAAATTTGTTCACAGAAAAATGCAGTTTGACACCAATTCACTGAATAGTTTTGGCCATTTTTTTCCTGAGGAATTAGGCACCACTCGCAAATCAGTGAGGGTGACAGTGATCTTTAAATTCTTTGCCCGGTGGTTCAGTAATCCCCCGTGATGGGGAGCCCTGGATTGATTTCCTGCCTCTGCTGGATATGAAAAAAAAATTAGAACTTGAATCTCCCACACTGTAACAGAGATCTCTAGACATGGGGCTGTGGGATATTCTGGTGTGATTTGTGGGAGTGGTGTGTCTCAAACTCTGTTGAAGATGATCCAATGTGTATTAATAAATAGTAATTGCAGCAGGGATTTCCATGTGAGTTTCCCGTGGCCCAGGTGAGTGCCCTAACTGTTACACTCTCTGAAGTGGCTCATGAGTGCCAAGCTGAGGGAAGTCTGTCAGGAAGTAGAGACCCCAAACGGGTGGTATGTTCTATAAATTAGAATTCACCAACCCAGTAACAAGCATGTACTCCTAAAGCACCGTAACAAGGGAAACAAGAAGACTTTTTATCAATACATTAGAAGCAAGAGGAAGACCAAGGACAGGGTAGGTCTACTGCTCAGTGAGGAGGGAGAAACAGTAACAGGAAACTTGGAAATGGCAGAGATGCTTAATGACTTCTTTGTTTTGGTCTTCACTGAGAAGTCTGAAGGAATGTCTAATGTAGTGAATGCTTATGGGAAGGGGGTAGGTTTAGAAGATAAAATAAAAAAAGAGCAAGTTAAAATCACTTAGAAAAGTTAGATGCCTGCAAGTCACCAGGGCCTGATGAAATGCATCCTAGAATACTCAAGGAGTTAATAGAGGAGGTATTTGAGCCTCTAGCTATTATCTTTGGAAAGTCATGGGAGATGGGAGAGATTCCAGAAGACTGGAAGGGGGCAAATATAGTGCCCATCTATAAAAAGGGAAATAAAAACAACCCAGGAAACTACAGACCAGTTAGTTTAACTTCTGTGCCACGGAAGATAATGGAGCAAGTAATTAAAGAAATCATCTGCAAACACTTGGAAGGTGGTAAGGTGATAGGGACTAGCCAGCATGGATTTGTAAAGAACAAATCGTGTCAAACCAATCTGACAGCTTTCTTTGATAGGATAACGAGTCTTGTGGATAAGGGAGAAGCGGTGGATGTGGTATACCTAGACTTTAGTAAGGCATTTGATACGGTCTCGCATGATATCCTTATCGATAAACTAGGCAAATACAATTTAGATGGGGCTACTATAAGGTGGGTGCATAACTGGCTGGATAACTGTACTCAGAGAGTAGTTATTAATGGCTCCCAATCCTGCTGGAAAGGTATAACGAGTGGAGTTCTGCAGGGGTCTGTTTTGGGACCGGCTCTGTTCAATATCTTCATCAATGACTTAGATGTTGGCATAGAAAGTACGCTTATTAAGTTTGCAAATGATACCAAACTGGGAGGGACTGCAACTGCTTTGGAGGACAGGGTCAAAATTCAAAATGATCTGGACAAATTGGAGAAATGGTCTGAGGTAAACCGGATGAAGTTCAATAAAGACAAATGCAAAGTGCTGCACTTAGGAAGGAACAATCAGTTTCACACATACAGAATGGGAAGAGACTGTCTAGGAAGGAGTATGGCAGAAAGAGATCTAGGGGTCATAGTGGACCACAAGCTAAATATGAGTCAACAGTGTGATACTGTTGCAAAAAAAGCAAACGTGATTCTGGGATGCATTAACAGGTATGTTGTAAACAAGACACGAGAAGTCATTCTTCCGCTCTACTCTGCGCTGATTAGGCCTCAACTGGAGTATTGTGTCCAGTTCTGGGCACCGCATTTCAAGAAAGATGTTGAGAAATTGGAGAGGGTCCAGAGAAGAGCAACAAGAATGATTAAAGGTCTTGAGAACATGACCTAAGAAGGAAGGCTGAAAGAATTGGGTTTATTTAGTTTGGAAAAGAGAAGACTGAGAGGGGCCATGATAGCAGTTTTCAGGTATCTAAAAGGGTGTCATCAGGAGGAGGGAGAAAACTTGTTCACCTTAGCCTCTAATGATAGAACAAGAAGCAATGGGCTTAAACTGCAGCAAGGGAGATTTAGGTTGGACATTAGGAAAAAGTTCCTAACTGTCAGGGTAGTTAAACACTACCTAGGGAGGTTATGGAATCTCCATCTCTGGAGATATTTAAGAGTAGGTTAGATAAATGTCTATTAGGGATGGTCTAGACAGTATTTGGTCCTGCCATGAGGGCAGGGGACTGGACTCGATGACCTCTTGAGGCCCCTTCCAGTCCTAGAGTCTATGAATCTATGAAAAAAACAGCCTTACCATGGAATCACAGACAGTGCCCTTGGGCATTCCAGTTTATCTTGCCACTCAGGGAAACTGGACTTGAAGTAAAGTAATAGCTGCCAAAAGAGACTGAATTTTTATCATACCACACACTACTTATGTATGTCAAGCTTTACACTTGTTAAAACAAACTAATTCTCATTTTTATTGGCATTTGCCTGCAAAACCTCTGAAATTACTATATATTATGCATGGAGGATACCTTTTTGAACAGTGTGTTGCACTGCCCCCAATAGCATGACTTGCATGACAGTGGATGCCATTTTGAAGAACATCCCACTCCCACTGATGTGACTTTCAAATTATACTAACTGAAATATATTAACTGGGAAGAGATATGAGCTTTTGATATATAAGCTTTATGATGAAACTGATATGTCTGTTTTAATGTCTTTTTTATATATATATATATATATATATATATATTCAGATTGTTCTCAGTCCCAAAGGACCAGCCACTTACCCCAGGCTAATTTGTGTCTTAGAACTCACGCCAAAGCCACACCTATCAGCTGAGCCATAGTCAAAACACACTGTGCTTGACTTTTATGTCACACCAGTAGAACTCCACTGCAGCAATTCCTGATTTCTACTTGTCAAGGTTCCTTCCCCGCTCTGAACTTTAGGGTACAGATGTGGGGACCTGCACAGACATTTCTAAGCTTAATTACTAGCTTAGATCTGGTATCGCTGCCACCATCCAGAACTTTCAGTGTCTGGTTCACTCCCTTTCCCCCCAAAACCTTCCCCTCCCTGGGTAGCCTTGAGAGACTCCTTCACCAATTCCCTGGTGAGTCCAGATCCAATCCCTTGGATCTTAAAACAAGGAGAAATTAACCATCCCCCCTCCTTTCTCCCACCAACTCCTGATGGATCCAGATCCAACCCCCTTGGATCTAAAAACAAGGAAAAAAATCAATCAGGTATTAAGAAAAAGGCTTTTAATTAAAGAAAAGAAAGGTAAAAGAAAACCCTCTGGGAGAGATTAGCATACCAGCTATTCTCACAGACAACAGATTTAAAACCCAGAGGATGTTCCCCTGGGCACTAATTTAGTTACACAAAAAAATACCCAAATACCCAATTTGATTCTACCTCTAATTGCATAAGACAGGTTACAAAGAAATAAACATAAACCTATTTATTCCTTTCTAAAACTTAGTACTCTGATAAGAGGCTGGTTCCTTGATCTTTTTCACTCTGGCTGAAACTGAAACTCTAAACAAAAGAAAAACTTCCCTCCTTCCTTTTGAAACATCTTGTTCTTCTTCGAGTGCATGCTCATAATGATTCCAATTAGGTGTGCGCGTGCCGTGTGCACGTTCGTCGGAAGATTTTTACCCTAGCAACACTCAGTGGGTTGGCTGGGTGCCCCCTGGAGTGGCGCCGCTATGGCGCCGGATATATATACCCCTGCTGACCCAACCGCCTCTCAGTTCCTTCTTACCACCCGTGTCGGTTGTTGGAACTGTGGAGTGCGATTTTACTGACCTCCACCTCCCTAGCTACTCATAGTTCTCTAGTTACTTTTCGTGTATATAGTTCAAAGTTATATAGTTATAGTTAATTCTTATCATTCACAGTTAGTGTATATAGTTAAGAGGGGTTCAGAGATTAGCCCCTTCCCTGCACCCGGTGCCAGGGCCTATGCCTGGTTCACCGGGTTTCAAACCGTGCTTGGCCTGTCACAAGCCGATGCTGACAGAAGATCCACACGACTCCTGTCTTAAGTGCCTCGGGGAATCTCACCTGGCAGACAAGTGTCGCATTTGTAAGGCCTTTAAGCCAAGAACAAAAAAGGAGCGGGACTTTCGGCTAAAACAACTCCTCATGGAGGCAGCTCTTACCCCTCCGCCTTCGGCACCCAGCGCTGGACAATCGGCGGGCAGAAGCGCCTCCTCGGCACCGGATCGTGCCGGTACTGCCAAGGCCTCTCGGAACCGGCCGTCGCTGGCACCGAAGTTGACTCGGCACCACTCCCTCTCCCTGAGGTCGAGAAAGCCTAAGACTCCTGCTGCTTCCATGCCACCTGCACCGCAGCCAGAGAGCTCGTCTAAGTCGGATCGCCCGGCACCAACACCTGCTGCGGCACCGACAACGTCGGCACCATCGATTCCGGTCCCACGAGGGCCGTCGAGTCCAGTGCCTGTCAGCTCCCTGGCGCGAGCTGTGGTTGAGCTTACTATTCCATCCACGCCGGAGACATTCTCAACGGCGAGGGATCTGATTGCCATGACAGAGTCGACGCTGCCTCAACCCCTGGCACCGCTGGTGTGGATGATACAGTCTATCAGCACGCCTGCCTTGATAAAACCATCCTCTGTCGGCACATCAGAGTGGCACCGTTCATGATTACGGTCCCGCAGACGTTCAAGGTCCTGTCGGGGTTCCCACTCCCGGTGCCGCTCGCAGTCCCGGCACCGTTCTCCTCCTCAGTACCGGTCGCACTCGCGGCACCGTTCAGTATCCTGTTCGCTGGCCTGCTACTCTCGGCACCACTCCAGCTCCCCGCACCGCTCCAGGCACCGTGACTCCCGTAGCTGCTCCCGACGTCGAGCCTCGAGTTCTCGGTCTTCCTCCCAGCACCGCTCCGGTCGCAGGTCCCAATCTTGTTCCCGGTACCGGTATGCCTCTCGGTACCAGTCCCCGGTGCTGAGTAGAGCAAGATCCGCTAGATACAGAGACTCTGCCCAGGACTTTTCAGCTCCTCCACGGCCATCCAGACACACATCGGTGTTGTCCCACGCGGACAGCTCTTATGCACAGGACCGCGATTCCGATGTGCCCACCAGAGTCTTCCAAGAGGCCCAGGCCCAGGACCAAGGCCCCCATCAGTGGTCATTCTGGACACCTTCGGCGTACCACCAGGCCCAAGGTGTACCAGTAGTTCTGTCCTGCTCTGTCCCATCAGAGCACCGAGTGCCAGTGGCGACAGTTAGCAGTCGGAGGGGGATGGCTACGGAGGAAGCCCCAGTTCACCAACTGGACTCCCAGGTTCCACTGGAGCAGGAGGTCGCCCAAGAGCAAGAGGCTACACAGGACCCGCTCATCCCTGGCATCTCCTCTTCCTCTTCTCCAGATGAGGCAGTGACAGGAACATCCTCCTTGGGCCCTCCTCCAATCAACCTGAGAGCCCATCAGGACCTCCTGAGGAGGGTAGCACTCAATATGAACCTCCAGGTGGAGGAGGTCCCAGAGGCAGAGGACCCGGTAGTGGACATTCTGTTGGCAGATGCCCCCACCAGAGTGGCCCTACTGTTTATTTGGACCATCCAGGCCAATGCCGATACTATATGGCAGTCTCCAGCCTCTATCCCTCCTGCAACCAGGGGAGTCGAGCGTAAATACATGGTGCCCTCTAAAGGGTACGAGTACTTGTATGTCCATCCTGCTCACTAGTCGTCCAATCTGTTAATGAGAGGGAACATCATGGCCAGCAGGCGCCAGCCCTGAAATCGAAGAAGGCTAGGTGAATGGACTTACTCGGCCGCAAAGTGTACTCGGCAGGTGCCCTACAGCTCCAGGTGGCAAATCAACAAGCCCTACTTAGCTGCTATAATTACCCACCGCCGCCCAGGTGTTATAAGTTTATGGAGCTACTCCCTCAAGACTCCCGCCAAGAGTTTGCTGCCCTCTTGGAGGAAGGGAAAAAGGTGGCCAGAACTTCCCTCCAGGCTTCGTTGGATGCAGCTGACTCAGCAGCCAGGACTCTGGCCTCAGGTGTTGCCATGAGGCGCATCTCATGGCTTCAGGTTTCAAGCCTCCCACTGGAGCTCCAGTATACCATTCAGGACTTGCCATTTGATGGTAAAGGTCTCTTCTCGGAAAAGACTGACCCCAGGCTGCAAAGCCTAAAGGACAACAGGGTCATAATGCGCTGTCTCGGCATGCATACGCCAGTGACCCAACGCAGGCCTTTCTGTCCCCAGCCTCACCGCCCGTACTCTGCGCCTAGACAAAGACACGACTTTGGTAGGCGGCGCAGCCGAGGTGGTCGTAGATGACAGTCAGGACCCCAAGGGGGCCAAAATCTAGGTCCCTCGAAACCACCAGCGGGACCAAAGATGAACTTTTGAAGGTGCGCCCGAGGGCGGCGTACCAGTTACAGGCCAGGATCCTTCTCCCTTCTCCAACCGTCTCTTCTACTTCCTCCCGGCGTGGTCCCAGTTAACTTCAGATCGCTGGGTCCTACGCACGGTGGAGTATGGGTACCACCTCCAATTTATTTCAACCCCACCCTCCCACCCTCCAATCCTGTCCCTCTTCAGGGACCTCTCTCACGAGCAATTCCCTTGCAAGAGGTGCGGATGCTCCTCGCCATGGGAGCTATAGAGGAGGTACCAAAGGACGAAAGGGGCAAGGGATTTTACTCCCGTTATTTCCTAATCCCCAAGTCGAAGAGAGGTCTCAGACCTATCCTAGACCTGCGAGGACTCAACCAGTTTATGATAAAGTTGAAGTTCCGCATGATATCCCTGGGGACCATTATCCCATCGTTGGATCCTGGAGACTGGTGTGCCACCCTCGACATGAAGGACGCATACTTTCACATCGCCATTTTTCCTCCACACAGGAGGTACCTCCGCTTTGTAGCCAACCATCAGCACTTCCAGTTTACGGTCCTGCCGTTTGGCCTTTCTACAGCCCCAAGGGTATTTACAAAGTGTGTGGCCGTAGTCACCGCCTATCTCCGCCGACGTCGGATACACGGTTTTCTGTATCTGGACGATTGGCTCATCCGAGGGGCCTCCAAGACACAAGTCACCCAGCATGTGGGCATCGTCAAGGACCTATTCACACGTCTAGGCCTGATGATCAATATAGAAAAATCCATTCTGGTTCCCACGCAGAGGTTAGACTTCATAGAAGCTATCCTGGACTCCAGTCTAGCCAGGGCCTGCTTACCACAGCCGTGGTTTCAGGCAATGGCAACAATCATCCGAGGTCTACAGAATTTCCCGATGACCTCAGTTCGCACTTGTCTCGGTCTCCTGGCTGCCTGCACGTTCGTGACCAAATACGCCAGGCTCCGCCTCCGTCCTCTCCAAGCTTGGCTCAACTCGGTATACCGTCCGGGCAGGGACCCAATAGACACGATAGTCACCATTCCCCTGAGCACCTTAGGCTCCCTAGACTGGTGGCTGACTCCCTCCCCGGTGTGTACAGGGCTGCCGTTCCATCCGCCCCAACCTTTGATGTCCCTGACGACGGACGTGTCATCTCTCGGCTGGGGTGCTCACCTCGGACACCTTTGTACTCAAGGCCTCTGGTCATCTCAGGAGCTGGCATTACACATAAATGTCCGAGAACTGAGAGCAGTCTGCCTGGCGTGCCAGGCGTTCCAGCAACATTTACAAGGCCGTTGTGTCTCAGTGTTTACAGACAACACAACGGCCATGTACTACATAAACAAGCAGGGAGGGACACGATCCTCCCACCTTTATCAGGAGGCCATCCAACTCTGGGACTTTTGCATAGCCCACTCGGTAGACCTGGTAGCGTCCTTTCTCCCAGGGGTTCGGAACACTCTGGCGGATCGACTCAGCAGGTCCTTCCTGTCTCACAAGTGGTCGATCCGCCCGGACGTTATTCATTCTGTTTTCCAGAAGTGGGAATTTCCCTACATAGACCTGTTCGCTTCCTGCGCGAACAGGAAATGCCAGATGTTCTGCTCCTTCCAAGGTCTCTCCCTGGGATCGATCTCGGACGCTTTCCTGATGCTGTGGAAGAGCCAGCTGCTTTATGCCTTCCCAGCGTTCCTGCTGGTTCACAAGGTCCTGCTAAAACTCCGCAGGGACAGAGCGCGCCTAATCATGATCACTCCAGCGTGGCCCAGGCAGCACTGGTACACCACATTGCTCGACCTGTTGATAGCCAACCCAATTACCTTGCCACTCCACCCAGACCTCATAACTCAGGACCACGGCAGACTTTGCCACCCAGACCTGCAGGCCCTTCACCTCACGGCATGGCTGCTGTGTGGCTAAACCAGTCAGAGTTACGTTGCTGTGCATCAGTACAACAAATTCTCCTGGGTAGCAGGAAACCTTCCACGTGGTCAACGTATCTGGCCAAGTGGACGCATTTCTCCTGCTGGTGCGAAATGCATAATCTTACTCCCACTGAGGTCCCGATCCCCTCTATTTTGGACTACCTCTGGTCTCTCAAACAGCAGGGCCTAGCAGTATCATTGCTGAGGGTACACTTGGCAGCCATCTCTACCTTCCACCCAGGGGAAGGTGGCCGTTCCTTGTTCTCACACCCTATTGTTTCGAGGTTTCTTAAGGGCTTGGAGCACTTATACCCCCAAGTACGCCGCCCAGCCCCGACCTGGGACCTCAACCTGGTTTTAACCAGACTTATGTCTCCCCCATTCGAGCCCTTAGCAACCTGCTCGCTACTCTACCTGTCTTGGAAGACAGCTTTCCTCGTAGCCATTACATCGGCCAGATGAGTCTCCGAGCTTAAGGCTCTTACGGTGGATCCGCCGTACACTGTGTTCCACAGGGACAAGGCACAGTTGCAACCACACCCAGCATTCCGCCCTAAGGTAGTTTCGGCATTTCATGTTAACCAGGACATCTTTCTCCTGGTCTTCTTCCCAAAGCCACACTCAATGCGACGGGAGCAACAATTGTACTCCCTGGACGTCCGTAGAGAGCTCGCATTTTATATTGAGTGGACAAAACCCTTTCGTAAAACGCCCCAACTCTTTGTCGTGGTAGCAGACCGAATGAAAGGCCTACCTGTTTCCTCTCAGAGGATCTCCTCTTGGGTGACGGCGTGCATCCGCACTTGTTGTGATTTGGCTCATATTTCCCCAAGCCACATCACCGTGCATTCTACCAGGGCTCAGGCTTCATCTGCCACCTTCGTGGCTCGTGTACCTATCCAGGAGATATGTCGCGCAGCTGCGTGGTCTTCGGTCAACACCTTTGCTTCACATTATGCTCTGGGTCAACAGTCCAGAGACGATGCAGCCTTTGGCTCAGCAGTTTTGCATTCTGCAACATCTCACTCCAAGCCCACCGCCTAGGTAAGGCTTGGGAATCACCTAACTGGAATGGATATGAGCAAGCACTGGAAGAAGAAAAGACGGTTACTCACCTTTGTAACTGTTGTTCTTCGAGATGTGTTGCTCATATCCATTCCAAACCCGCCCTCCTTCCCCACTGTCGGAGTAGCCGGCAAGAAGGAACTGAGGGGCAGTTGGGTTGGCAGGGGTATATATCCGGTGCCACTCCAGTGGGCGCCCAGCCAACCCACCGAGTATTGCTAGGGTAAAAATCTTGCAACGAACATGCACGTGGCGTGCGCACACCTAATTGGAATGGATATGAGTAACACATCTCGAAGAACAACAGTTACAAGGGTGAGTAACCATCTTTTTCCCCATTGGTTCCTCTGGTCAGGTGTTAGCTAGGCTAGAGGAACTTTTTAACCTTTTACGGGTAAAAGAGGCATTAACCCGTAACCATCTGTTTATGACACTACTGAATGTGAGATCAGAATCATGCCCATTGATGATAATGGGATTTTGCATGCCAGCATACAGATGAATGTATATAAAAAGATTGCACATTTAAAAAAATATAAATGGCATGTGTACATGGGAATGTTAGGATTGCCTCTGATCTTGGCTGCTTAAATGGAGCATATGTAGCTTATGAAGCAGAGCTCTTAGTTTAATTTCATAGTGTACGCTCGACTAGCCAGTTCTGTTTCATGTGATATTGGCTTTGCTAGTGTTGCCATGGATAGTCTTTTGTAGATGGTTACAGAGTGAGATGTAACAATTTAATACCCAGTTGTTATTGATGAGTAAAGTAATGGCTGGCAAAAGAAACTGAATTTTTATCATACCACACACTACTTATATATGTCAAGCTTTACACTTGTTAAAACAAATAAATTCTCATTTTTATTGACATTTGCCTGCAAAACCTCTGAAATTACTATATGTTATGTACTTCCTAATATTTAATAAGGAAAAAACAAGCTCTTCTTGACTTTCATTATATTCTTGATACATATTGCATACAATGGGTGTACAGGCACTTTTTTCCAATGATTATTTATGTGAGTGAAGTCCTATATGTGTTGCATGCCTGGACGCTCTGCAAGGACGAGGCCCACACACACAGGTGAATTAATTGGCTTTAATGAAGGTTAAGTGACACACCCGCAACGGGAACTCCACGCGTTGCTGCCACTGGCTTGGGGAGTCCAACGTCCGAACAGCTCGGTCAGATGCGAAGTTCGATGCGCAAGCTCTAGCCCTTAGCAATTATAGCATCATGCTAATAGCATGCAAACTAGCCTTTACATATGCAATAAGGGACTTTCCATCAGCAATGGCCGCCTCCCCTGGCCTCAGGCCAGGGACTTTCTGCAGACTTTCTGCAGTTCCCCAAAACACCGAGGCTTCCCACACAGGGCAGTTTTAACCGGTTAGAAGCAGCAGCTGCTAGCAACTTCTGTCCGCTAATAACCTCTCCTTGAGAAAGCGTAGGCCCTAGCTTAAACCGTAACAATGTCTTCCGGGGTCCCCTACAATATGTTAAACCAAATGGTCAAATTCTTCATCATTTTCATATTCAGAATTTTTAAAATTTACTGTCTATCATACTGCCATCCATCACTGTTGTATATGAGCTCCCTGCACATAAAATCAATAGCAAGAGTGAAGTCCCATGTGGACTTCATGGAGTATTGTGCTCTTTTCCCTTTGTGGGGTAAAAAATCTGCTTGGGGTATTTTTCAGTGTCTTTTCTCTTTTTGGTTGATGGCTTGTTAGACATTTTTATTTTCATTTTTTGAGAGTGGAATTTATTTGGATAGATGGATGCCATTGTTGTGATTGTCATTATTGCTACTTTTTCTAAGACAAACACTTCACAATGTTACCTAAAGGTGCTCAGACATTGGGTTTGCTTGATCTCTTCTGGAAGGTCATTCCATAACCACATCCTCTTGATGAAGAATGCTTTGTTCCGAGCTCTCATGTCCTGCATTTGGGCCTTGTGATCTGCATTGTTCCAGAGGCAGTGTGGATGTTGCCTCCCAATTCAATGGATGCACTATACTGTGGTGTCAAGGGGGCAGCTGTACTGCAACCCTAATCCTGGCCTGGTGAGGGGAGATTGACCACTGCTGCATTCCCAGAATACTGGACATTCTGGTACTTCTGGGAACAGCGTGACTGTGCCTCTGCCGGCATGACCTCACATGCACCATGAGTGTGAGGGCATGCTGCATGGAGGATACTTTTTTGAACAGTGTGTTGCACTGCCCCCAATAGCATGACTTGCATGACAACTAAGAACATATTTCTGAGAAATCGCATCAAATATTTTGATAGAGAAAGCTACTTGACTCAAAGTGCTAATTTATAAATAAGTAGAGGAAATTTATTCAGTATTAGAACCGTTAGTAAATTAAGCTCTAAGTTCTCCCTTTTGTATTGAGAAGAGGCTTCACAGGGACGTTTTTAGTTAGGTGAAATGATTTATTATGGGAAGTCCACCTGGAAGTTCATTGAAGGTCACAGATAAGAGTGTGAAAAGGCAGGTTGGTGTGGTTGGACAATGCTACAGGACTTTTATCATGGTCTCAATAGCTGCAGTCTGACAGCAGCTGGGAATCAATACAGAGGCAGGCCAAACAAAAAGTTTCCTAGCAGCTGTCCCTATTCACAGGAAGAGGATGGGTCTAACTTCTAGACCTGGAACATACAAAAGTAGTAATTTGTTCATTTGCTTCTGAGGCAAAAGAAAACACATGGCAGGCTAAGGGCCTGATCCTACACCCATTTAAGTTAATGGCAAAATTCCTATAGACTTACTGGAATAAATATGACACGCTGTTTAAACTGTTTAAAATGAGGCCATATTATCAAGTGTGTGCAAATCAGCATAACTGCATTGATCAAAATGGAGCTGCACCAATTTATGACAGCTGAGAATCTAACCCATATGCTTTTACTACAGCTTATCTTGAAGTAACAGAAGGATATGATGTGCAGTTTTCTATGAAACCAGCATGTTAGAGTTAAGGACACATACTGTGATCCCAATCCCTGGGCTAGAGTCAGCTTTAGTGGCCCATACACACCAAACATAAGTGTAGGATTGCTAATTTTGGTTGGATGTATTCCTGGAGATGGAATCACATGACATGATCTTTAATTAAAGATTAATTTTAATTCCTGAAGACTCCAGGCCAATCCTGGAGGGTTGGTAACCCTGTGTAAGTGTTGTGTTTTGGGTACACAGCTTACTTGTCAATTTTGGTTTGCCAAATAGATATGTTTTTTGGACATAAATCCTCAACTGTGCTTGGGTACTTTAACAGAAATATAATTAATCAGTTATTGACACACAGCCTCATTGGCAAACAGAATTAACATACCTATAAATCTTTATCAACTCTCAGCCTTCATGCTGTGTTTTTAGTCACGTTAAAAAGTGCTAATGATTGAGGGTCCAATCTTGTCAAGTGCTGAATGCCACTGGGCTCACTGGGGGTTGATTGCACTCAACACCTAGCATGGGCCATTTAGCAGCTGGTAAGACTGGGACCTTAATTTATGTAGATTTGATCATGCAAGTCTGTCTTAGATGAGTAGTCCCAGTGAAGCCACTTAGGAAAGCTTAGTCCTTACAGTGTTCAGTATCACAGTGCATAGAATGTCACAGGAATAGGTCTGCAATCAAAGCTAAGTTAGATGCCTTGGCTCCCTATATGATGAATGGGAGGAGAGAGAGGTGCCTAAGAACACGATCTACAGTGGAAGATGCTAAGGAGGAGGAGATGTCTTAAGCTACCCTCCTCCAAGAGATAGGTGCCTGAATCTGGGGGACTTAGTTATAAAGTTAGAGCACTCACCTGGAATGTGAGAGACCCAGGTTCAATTCCCCCATTTCTGCCAGAGGTGGAGAGAGGATTTAAACAGGTGTCTCCCACCTTTAATCACTGAGCTATGGAATATTCTGATATGGGTCTCCCTCAGTCTCTCCTGTTGAAGCTGCTCCTCTTGAGATAAGTGGCTAATTATAATAAATCCAAAGAGGATTGAGCTAGGCTGTTCTCAGTGGTAGCAGATGACAGAACAAGAAGCAATGGTCTCAAGTTGCAGTGGGGGAGGTCTAGGTTAGATATTAGGAAACACTATTTCACTAGGAGGGTGGTGAAGCACTGGAATGGGTTACCTAGGGAGGTGGTGGAATCTCCATCCTTAGAGGTTTTTAAGGCCCGGCTTGACAAAATCCTGGCTGAAATGATTTAGTTGGTGTTGGTCCTGCTTTGAGCAGGGGATTGGACTAGATGACCTCCTGAGGTCTCTTCCAACCCTAATATTCTATGATTCTATAGCTGAATGCCCATCTTTCTCCAGTTTGTGATTTGTTTTGGGGCTTAAGCAGGATATAAGCATTGGGACACATAGAGGGAGGTAGCATAACATGTGCTTAGGCAGAAACTTAGGCACCTATAGGGTTTTGTGGGTGTTTTGTGGATTGCAGTGGAGGCAAAGGAAGGTTTTCAGGATTGGGCCAAAACATTAAAAACAAACAAACAAAAAACCACACAAACACTTAGCAAGTGTTTCACAGTGTGTCTGAGATGGAAAATAGTATTTGAATACCACAATGTCAGAAGACAGTACAGTTTAGTGAAATACTAACCTATGTAAAGGAGGAAATGTATGTATATTTGAAGCATTCCACTCCTGCCTACTTCCAGGTTGCTAGGCTTCTTAATGAATGAAATCTTTCACTACTTTCAGAATACCATTCTACAAGGAAAAGATCTTTCTTCGAAAGTCTAAGTGGATCATTAATCGTTTATGATTACTGTCATACAATAACTGTTTTGTGTGGCAGATTGAGGTTCCGAGATACATTTGCCTCAATAGATCTCTGGTACGAATTATCTGTGTCTTATTTGATGTCTAGTTTTCCAAAGGTAGGCCATCACCATTTGGAAAAGCTTTGGTTCTGTCAGACTAGTAATTGATATTATAGCATTTGTGCAGCAGGTTGAGTTCTGATGGGATTATAGCAGGAAAACTGTTCTTAGACGATCAGTGGAAGTATATTCATTTATAAAACAAATGTGACAAGTAGAGAGTTGAGTGAGATTGGATTTTTCATTTTCATTGGTTAAAAGTATCAGCACTCAGGATCAGATGAAAACATTTAGATTATTTAGTGATTAGTAAAATACATTTTCAGTTAAAAATCTAAAGAACCTATATACCGATTATTTTTTAGATTGTATCTGATGGTTTTGCTTTCTCTTATGTACTCCCTGATATGAGGGGATTATAATAAATAGAAACATGAAAGCATCTTCATGTATGTTCTATGTTGTTTAAATATGTAAGATATCTACTATGGCACGTTATAATTCTAATTAAATTATTAAAGATTTAGTTTCATGTAATGTTTAGCAAGGTTGGAATGGTTGAAAATTAAGGCTGCTGCCACTGACTCTGAGTGTAGGTAGCATTTTTATTTTATATGTTGTGCTGGGATGAAGGCCAGTTGGCCTCTAAAGATAATTTCCATAGCTACTGTCCTGCTTAGACAGAAAATGCTGCCGCAGCATTTTTCCTTTGTACCTTTACAATTTTTATGGTAGCTATCAAGTCAATTAATGTTCACCCGATTAATTAGTTATTAGGTTGTTGAAAGCCGGCAGCAAGGGTGGGCACAAAACTGTGAGAAATGCTTTAAACTGATTTTTTTAATTAAATGTAAAATAGAAAATGTCTCTTTGCTCAAAGAGCCATCTATACTGAACCAGACTACAATCTGTTCTAAAAAAAATAAGTTTCTAAAATTTGAGGTTTCCTTTCAATTTTCCCCAAAGAATTATCAAATCTGACAAGGGATTTCAGTGTTGGAAAATGTCGAATACTATAGCTTAGGTTTTAAGATTATTTTTTTAAAAAAACTTGCTTTCACTAGTTCAAAACTTTCCAAAAACTTCTTTTTGTGCTTCTCAAAGCATGGAACTTGAAATTTGTTTCTAGGAGTAAATAAATAAATGACAATACTGCAGTATATTGTTCACTTAAGAAACGTTTTCAGTACAGTGTGCAGTATGTGACTCTTCATTAAAGGGGAAATGAACAGGTGTTGCATAAACTACTGAGGCAATAATATGGAGGTCTTCACGCTGTTGAATTTACCCTTGAATACTGTACATAACGTGCAGTATGAATCTTATCCGGCGAACAGTAAAACCATAACTAGCTCAAACCCCCAAACTGCTTGCTGTCTTGTGAGAGAGGAATAGAGACATACTTGATTGTGTCATAATTTTGGGAGCGACTCAGAATGTCCAAGGGGTGCCATATAGGAATCTAGTTAGATAAAGTAATAGAATGGCGACATCAAATTTGTGGCATTTTTTAATAATTTTATAGCCTCCTATGTCTTTCCACATTCTTTTTACAGATACTTTTTACAACACAGAGCTACCAATTCCATCCTTCTGGCCTCCACCTGTGTACATGTTTTCACATGCTATAGCTGGTTGTATTACCACAATACTTTTCCAAGTCCATAACTGCAAGAGAACCCTTCCTGATAATTAATATAAAACCTGTTACTGGAAGCTTGAAGTTTGAAGCTTCTTCCAAACTTCTGTGAATTGCTTCTGTGAATAACCATCATGGAGTGAAATCCTGCAGCCATTTCTCAGGCTAAATTCCCATTTATGACAGGAAAGGTGTTGCCTGAGATCAGACTATACAATTTTGGCATATGATAAATAGGCAAATGCAGGATTTGTTTTGTAGCAGGTGTGGAACTGCTATGTAATAATCTAAAAATACTGAGATGTAATAATTTTTTGAATGTTGCTCAGTGAGGGGAGGTTACTCTATATCATTAGAATTTCTTGTATCCTGAATAGCTCTAATGTAATCAGGGGCTGTAGAAAGAGCAAATAGGAAAACAGCACAATAGATCTAGATAGTCATTCCCAGGCACACTTGAAAGACAATGGGGCAAGCTGTTAGCTTCAAGGATCCTGTCTCCAACAGGTTGCAAGCCTTGTTTTGCCAAAGCTAGGAGTCTGGAAAGCAAAAGAACACTAAATTGTTGAAAAGTGCTTCTCAGGGAGAGAAGGGGATTTGCTTGTCAGAAGCTGTCTAGGGAGACAGAGACTGCAGAGGGAGTCTAAAAAGGTTATGCCTTCTCAGATCCAGGGAATGGTAAGCCTTAGGAAAAAACTAGATGTGCATATAGTCTATTGTATTGTTTTTAAGGTTCGGATTTCTCAGAAATGCTTTTGTTTTGAATAAATAATATTTTGCTTTAAGGAGGCTGTCTGGTAACTGATTTTACCATTGTCATTGCCCTCAGAGGGGACAGAACTTCAGGGTCTGAGATTAAATTAGACATCCTGAGGTAATTGTGACTGTAACCCAGGCCTGGCCTGAGAGTGGGAGAATTGTGTGATTCCACCCAGAGCCAGATGATGGCTAAGGATATGTCTGCACAGTCAAAGAAAATCTGTGGCTGGCCTGTGCCAGCTGGGTCAGGCTGTGGGGCTGTTTCATTGCTGTGTAGACTTCTAGGCTTGGGCTGAAGCTCAGGGCTAGAGGACCTTGTGGGGTGGGAGGGTCCCAGAGCTCGGACACATCGTTAAAGGCCTGAAACCTGGGAGGGCATGCACTTGATGAGACCAGGAAAGGCTAGAGGTGCAGTTTGTCTCATAACTGTGACAGTTTCCTTACCTTTCAATCACCTTCTAATGAAAATTCTAGTTGCAAATGTTCAGCTGGTTGCAGCTGGCTATCTAGGTTTAGGGGCAAGCAAAGGATTTATGATGTTACTATTGCTAATGGACAGAGGCCGTTAGCAACCAACAGATACTAGTAGAAATCAAGATGCAGCTGGAGGAATGTGCTCAAGAGCATGTGCTCAAATTGCTCTACTCACCCACTCTGCAATACTGGGTCCAAAGTCTTAGGCCAAATATTGGTGATTGATAATGTTAAGTAATTTCTGAAGTCATTGATCTCCAATGATGTAATTAATTTTGTGAAACTTTCCCTTTTAAGGTTTTGGACTAGATACTTGGCTCATGTAAATCGATTGATTAGATATACCAGCTGAAAATCTGGACCTCTATTAAAATGCTAGATGTCTTTGACATTGTTTTCAAGCATTTCTTTTTTCCCATCTTTCTGTTTGTTCTTCCTGCATGACATGCCCTGGGATACTTGCATAAAATTGTAGTTCTTAGGCCTTGGCTACACTTGAGAGTTACAGTGCTGGTGGTGGCTTTACAGCGCTGTAACTCACTCCCCATCCACACTAGCAAGGCACATACAGTGCTGTATCTCCCTGGCTACAGCACTGCATGTACTCCACCTCGACAAGAGGAATAAAGAGAATAGCGCTGCTGCTGCTGCAGCGCTGGGGTGCCAGTGTAAACAGGGAATAATCTTACTACGCTGTAACTGACCTCCGGAAGCTTCCCATAATGCTTTCAAGTAAAGATTACGCTCTTTGTTTTGTTGTGATGCCTCTGTTTGTTTTGTTGTGAACTCCCGGCTCTCGAATCTGCTTATGAGAAAAACAAACACAGCTACTGTTTGCTGTGAATGAGCTCCCTTTGGAACGCCCACAGCTAGTGTTTGCTTGAAGAGAGGGGGCTTGAGGAGAGAAGCAGCATGGCTTGTGGGGGCCAGGGAGCGGGTCCGTTTCCGGGAGGCTGCTTATCTGGTGCTTTCAGTGAGCAAGAGAGGGGTGGGGGAGGGGGTCAGAACCTGCAGCTGCTGACAGTGTGTCGGCTCCAAAAATCCACACTCTCTCTCTCTCACGCTACCTGTCACACTCCAACCCCTCCCCCCCCTTTTGAAAAGAAGGTTGCAGCCACTTGAAGGCTGGGATATCTGCCCATAATGCACTGCTCCCAATACCACTGCAGATGCTGCAGATGTGGCCATGACAGTGTGCTGGTAGCTGTCAGTGTGGCCAGATTGCAGCGCTTTCCCTATTCAGCTGTACAAAGACAGGTTTAACTCCCAGCGCTGTACAGCTGCAAGTGTAGCCATACCCTTAGAGATGTATAAAGTAGAAATCACTGCTTATAAACAACTGTGGGAGGAGAGGAAGCTGATCAGGAACAGTCAAGATGGATTCACCAAGGGCAAGTCATGCCTGATCAACCTGATGAGATAACTGGCTCTGTGGATATGGGGAAAGTGGTGGAGGTGATATATCTTGACTTTAGCAAAGCTTTTGATACTGTCTCCCACTGTATTCTTGCCAGCAAGTTAAAGAAGTATGGATTGGATGAATGGACTGTAAAGTGGATAGAAAGCTGGCTAGATCGTAGGGCTCAGTGGGTAGTGATCAATGGCTCGATGTCTAGTTGGCAGCCGTTATCAAGCGAAGTGCCCCAGGAATCGGTCCTGGAGCTGGTTTTGTTCAACATCTTCATTAATGATCTGGATGATGGGATGAATTGTGACCTCAGCCAGTTCACAGACAACACTAAGATGGGGGGCGCGGTAGATATGCTGGAGGATAAGGATAGGGTCCAAAGAAATCTGATGAGATTCAAGAAGGACAAGTGCAGAGTCCTGCAGCTAGATGGAAGAATCCCATGCACTGCTACAGGCTGGGGACCGACTGGCTAAGTGGCAGTTCTGCAGAAAAGGACCTAAGGATTACAATGGATGAGAAGCTGGATATGAGTCAACGGTGTGCCCTTGTTGCCGGGAAGGCAAACGGCATATTGGGCTGCATTGGTAGGAGCATTGCCAGCAGATCGAGAGAAGTGATTATTCCCCTCTATTCAGCACTGGTGAGGCCACCTGGAGTATTGTGTCCAGTTTGGGGTCCCCCACTACAGAAAGGATATGGTCAAATTGGAGAGAGTCCAGTGGAGGGACTCAAAAATGATTAGGGGGTGGGAGCACATGACTTATGATGAGAGGCTGAGGGAGCTGGACTTGTTTAGTCTGCAGAAGAGAAGAGTGTGGGGGTGGGATTTGATAGCAGTCTTCAACTCAAGTCATCCATAGGGGATGGAGCTAGGCTGTTCTCAGTGGTGGCAGATGACAGAACAAGGAGCAATGGTCTCAAATTGCAGTGGGGGAAGTCTAGCTTGGATATTAGGAAAAACTATTTCAATAGGAGAGTGGTGAAGCACTGGAATGGGTTGCATAGGGAGGTGGTGGAATCTTCTTCCTTAGAGGTTTTTAAGGCCCGGATTGACAAACCCCTGTCTGGGATGATTTAGTTGGGGTTGGTTCTGCTTTGAGCAGGGGATTGGACTAGATGACCCCCTGAAGTCTCTTCCAACCCTAATTTTCTATGATTCTATGCTAAAGAATGAACAGTGCTATATTTCCAGGGTGATATTTTGGGGGAAGGGAAAACAGCAAAACAATCTGAAAATGATCAAAATGGACTGTAATTTCAAGAACATAATGGAAACTCTTTGTTCTGTGAGTTTCCTTTTTAATTTTCCTATATCCAAAAATGGATTAGAACATAAGATATATTAACTGGAAATACAGCTAAAAGTTGTTGAAATGAAATAATTATATAAGTTAATGTATAGTCCACAGTAAAGAGAACTAGTTTATAAAGCCCTAGGTTAACAATATGCTTGTTAGCCAATAGTGCGGAAAAAGAATTTTTGCATTCTGGTCATGCATTCACTTATCATATTCGTGAAGGGCATATTTTGTACTTCTGAGTGGATAAAAAATCTCATTTCCACATGAAATTAGATAATAGCTTTCATTCTGAACTGTGAAGACTTGTTTTATAGTATGTGCTGTAATGAAAGGGGCAATATGCAATCTGAAAGCATTTTTTAATTTTACAATCAAGTTTTAGTCTTTAATAGAAGTCTTTTAGGTTTGTTGCTTATTGCAAGGTGATCTGTCTTACTCTGTTGGCAAGAGGGATTTAGAAAAATGTGTCAACATTCATATATTTCAGTGTATCAAAATATAGATTGTTTTTGCAACATAATTAAAGCTATTGAGCACAGATCAACACCCTCTTCCTCCCCTCTTCCATGAAAAAAGAAAGAAAGAACCAAAAAGAAATCTGCCATCAGGCTTTTCAAAAGGGAAACCAGATGTGAACATCCCGTAGGTATTTTTCTCTCTCAGTTTGGAAAAGTTCCAAGACACTATATAATGACTTCATGACATTTAAAGCCAGAATTAATACATATTACTAAATTAATACCAAAGTACTGAATAGTTTCTTTTGCATTCCTTTAAAACCGTATGTCACTTACTGATGTAGCTTTTGTTGGTAATGGACTTTGGATGTACAGTAAATTACACTTATGTCCAGTTTCCTTTTAGGAAATTGTTATTTATTGGTGATGTTTGGCTTAAAGATAGTTTGGTATTTTATTAAAGTTGGTGATTATTAAAGGCCTTATTCAGATCCTTTGAATCTAGGCAGAGGTTCTCAAACTGTAGGTTGGGACCCCAGAGTGGGCCGTGACCCCATTTTAATGGGGTCACTAGGGTTGGCGTTAGACTTGCTGGGGCCTGGGGCTGAAGCCCGAGCCTAGGGCTTCAGCCCTGGGTGGCTAGACTCAGGTTACAGGCCTGCCACCTGGGACTGAAGCCCTGGGGCTTTGGACAACCCCAGCCTGGGGCAGTGGGGCTTGGGCTTTGGCCCCCCAAACCAGGACGGTGGGGCTCAGGTGATCCCAGGCTTTGGTCTCCCTTCCTTGGGTCATGTAGTAATTTTTGTTGTCAGAAGGGGGTCGCGGAAGCTTGAGAATCCCTGCAAGAGAAAACATGAGTATTTTGGATTAAGCAGCAAATCTCCTAAATGGCTTGAAGTGTGTGTTTTCTGGCTGCAATTTTTATCTCAATGAATTTAAAGGCATGGCAGTGTAACAGATCTAGTTCAGTGCTCCCAGCTTGAAGCTTAGCAGATTGCTGTGAGGGGACTCAGCTTCTGGATCCTGTGTGTTTTAAGTCTCCATAGACTGAACAGTTAGTCTCAGCCTGAACAGAGCCCAGATGTTGTCCCTGTCTTGAAGTCTGTGGGCACACTGTTGAGTTACAGATCTTCTAGAACCTTGTCGAGAGAGCTTAGACCTGGGGTGGGCAAACTTTTTGGCCTGAGGGCCACATCTGGGTGGGGAAATTGCATGCAGGGCCATGAATGTAGGGCTGGGGCAGGGAGTTGGGGTGTGGGAGGGAGTGTGGGGTGTGGGAGGGGGTACAGTGTGCAGGAAGGGGCTCAGGGCAAGAGGCTAAGGCTCAGGAGGGGTGTGGGCTGTACAAGGAGGCTCAGGGCAAGGCGTTGGGCAGCTGGGGGTGGGTCAGGGGGCTTAGGGCAGGGGGTTGGGGTGCAGAAGGGGTTCGGAGTGCAGGTTCCGGCCCGGCGCCACTTACCTGGAGTGGCTCTGGGGTGGCAATGGGGCTAAGACAGGCTCCCTGCCTGCCCTGGCCCCGCTCCATGCCGTTCCCAGAAGCGGCTGGTGCTATATCCCTGCAGCTTCTGGGGGAGGGGAGGCAGAGGGCTCCATGTGCTGCCCTGTCCTGCGGGTATCTCCCCTGAAGCTCCCATTGGCCACAGTTCCCCATTCTTGGCCAATGGGAGCTGCAGGGGACAGTGCCTGGAGGCGAGGGCAGCACACAGAGCCCTCTGCCCCCCCCACCCTCAGGGACCACAGGGACGTGGTGCTGGCCACTTCCAGCAGCAGCGTGGTGCCTGCGGTGCCATAGGGGTGGCAATCCAACGAGTCAGATCCAAAGCCCTGACAGGCCAGATCTGACCCGCGGGCCATAGTTTGTCCACCCCTGGCTTAGACCATGTGGTCTGTCAGCTCAGCCCCTGGAACCAGTGTTCAGTCCTCAAGCTCCCCTGTAGCTTTAGCACACTCTCTCACAAAACTCCACCCAAAAGTGTGAGGCATTTGTTTCCCTCTTCAAAGGGCTGTATGGTAGATGTAGCACAATACACAGATACTTTGCATAGAATTCTAACACATCATTGCTAGTTTTTAATCAAATGAGAAATATATAGACCCATACAAGAACAATAAAACCCCTACAAGCATCTACATGTGTAATGTTTTATTTTTAGAAAAGGACAGATCCCTCAACTTTAGTGGCATGGAGAAATAAAGTATGGGAAATGCTTTTAATGAAAAATATTGACAGAGCCTTATGTCAGAATCCAGTAGATTTTGTAATGTCTGGTTGACATTTTCGGAATATGTACAGAATAAATGCACATAATTTACAAGCGGTTGATCAAACACAAAAGGTTCATTTAAAGTGACATACAGGTTATTAATAAAATATGTTAATAGTATGGAAAGTTCATGTATGTTGTTAATAAGAAAAGAAATTATTTTAAAATGTTAACTTAGCAAAACATTGAATAGTTTTTTTCAAAGGCATAAACAAGTAGGTACTTAACTCTCCTTGACTTTCAATGGGAGTTGGGTGCTTACCTGCGAGTTGTACCTTTGAAAATCAACAAAACAAAGCTCTAAATTATTTATATGATAATAATTAAACAGTGTCCTTCGCAGAATTATCTGATTCTACAGGTATCAGGGCCGTTAAATCGTGGGAGATAGTTGGTTGAAACTGTAAATCTCCATCTCGTGAATGTGTTTGCTTGAGTGATTATAGCAGGGGTAGGCAACCTATGACAAGTATGCCGAAGGTGGCATGCGAGCTGATTTTCACTGGCACTCACACTGCCCAGGTCCTGGCTATTGGTCCGGGGGGGCTCTGCATTTTAATTTCATTTTAAAGGAAGCTTCTTAAACATTTTAAAAACCTTATTTACATTACATACAACAGTAGTTTAGTTATATATTGTAGACTTACAGAAAGAGACCTTCTAAAATGGTTAACATGTATTATTGGCATGCGAAACCTTAAATTAGAGTGACTAAATGAAGACTCGGCATACCACTTCTGAAAGGTTGCCGACCCCTGGATTACAGTATGTTCAATTTTCTATTTTAGTAATTCCAATTGAAATTTGTACTCACACATAAGATAACCAGAGAAGCCCGTGGAGGCACAATACTGCCTTGTTATAACCTTAATTATATGTTGTGTAGTTCCGATTTAAATTGTGTAAAACTTGAGCTATAAACTAGTCGAGAGGGCAGACTATGTCTATAGTTTACCTCCGTAGAGTTATAATGTTTAAATCAGCTTTTTTGTCCTGTACCACTGAGGATTTTGTGATTCACTTCTAGGCCAAATCCTGCTCACTTTACGCAACTTATCATGTTGACACATGGATAAGGCAGTAACATTTGATCCTCTGTTATAGCAGTTGATACTGTATTCACTGCTTTCTTTTTATCCCTCAGCTGTTTTGATTTGAATTCTCTATTAATTTAAATCTCTCATAAGCATATACAAAACAGAACTTTGCTACTGCGCTAATATTCTTGATGTGCTCTTTGCTTTCATTTTAGCATTGGTTAAATGTTAAACTGGCTTAATTAGCTAGTTGTATATTCTTTGAAAAAGCTGTAGCCGACATTCTAGTTTATATTGCTCTGTCTTTAATTGGATATGTTTGAAACAAATTGTGTGTAGCACCTTGTGATGTGCCTGTTTTTAGAAGTAGCAGCATATTTTGTATTAAGATAAGTCTGTTTTTATGCCAGCCACTGCTTGATTCAATACAAATAATGTTCTTTATGTAGTTAACGTCCTTCAGTTCCTTTGAGTCAGGGCCCCCTCTGGACGTATGTCCATTTAAAAGCAATCCTTTCACTCTCCAGTGTCTTAGGTCTGTAGAGACATAGCTGGCTTGAGCTTGATGGTTCTAGTAATCCTCTAATTTGTCAAAACATATAATCAGCCAGGGGCCACTGGCTTTGACTTCAGCTGGTCTGCCTTTATAGCTAGAGTGATGGGAGAAACAATTATGTCATTAAAATGTAATTGATTTTAATGCTTTAAGGCTGTGTGAATATGAATTTGATGGCTAGGTGACAGAGGGACACTTCAGAGTGAGCCTCAGCGGTCAGTATTTCTTTTTTTTCAAATCCCTTCTGTAGTTTAGACAATGATATTTTGTTTGAGGCATCATGTAGCATGGTCTCAAGCCCATGGAAGAAAATTCTAACTGCTGATGACTTTTTCTAAAGCTCAGTTAAAATGTCTCTTTTCAGAACTCTGACCTGTGTTCACTGCCGTTTAAACTTGGCTCCTTATGTGATACAATATGTACAGTATTTATAGTGATTTATAGAAAGTATAGAATTAGCCTCTTTCAGTTACTCCCACTGAAGTAATAAATGCAGGATCAGACCCTTTTTGTTTAATAATAAATACCATAGACATACAGGGCATGATCATGTTCCCATTCATGTCATTGAAAAAACTCCTATTATTGTGAATGGTGCAGAATCGAGCCCATAGAAAATGACTTTTACTTTGTGATTTAGGGGTTACACAGCTCTCCTCCTTGAAAACTGCGGTATCTAGGAGTTCTGTGAGCACCACACTGCAGCTGAGCCCTGTTGTCCTTTAATCAGGCCTAGATGCTCATTATTCAATTAAGGGCCTAGATGAGCTACTTAAATTAGCATGTCACTGGTAGCCTGGGCCCAAACGCACCTTAAGGTCTTTCCCATTGATTATTTCTTCGATATGTGTTTGAAAAAGAGTTCTGTTTGTCTTAACCTGTTACGCACCCTTTACTTAGTTCTAAGTTCTGTTCTCTCACTTGTGCAGGCACTCTCTCAGCACTCAGAATTTCCACTGTGTCATCTTAATACCACATAATTAAGCCTTGATATGTGTAGGTAAATCCAACTGAAGTCAATGGAGTTATGCTATTACTATTCTACAGTGCTCAAAAGTGTGCTCAGTACAGATAGATTACACCTGATCTCTGCCACAGATTGTTGTGTCACGTGTGAAATTAAAATATAAAGGGGCAAAAAACGAAAGCCTCAGATGAGCACATTTGGGATTAAAAAGACAGGGGTCTTGACAATAAGATAGGGTTGCCAAGCATCTGGTTTTTGATTGGAATGCCTGGTCGAAAAGGGACCCTGGCAGCTCTGGTCAGCACTGCTGACCAAGCAGTTAAAAATCTGTGTGGCTCATGAGAAGTGGCCAGCATGTCCCTCTAGCTTCTAGGCATAGGAGCAGCTGGGGGGCTCTGCATACTGCCCCCACCTGATGGTGCCACCCCAAGCATTGGTTCTACAGCTCCCATTGGCCAGGAACTGTGGCCAATGGGAGCTGAAGGGCCGGTGGCGCCTGTGGGTGGGGGCAGCGTCCGGAGCCCCCTTGCCACCCCTCCACCTAGGGGCTGGAGGGACATGTTGCCACTTCCTGGGGGCCACCTGAGGTCAGCGCCACCCGGAGCCTACACCCTGAACCCCTTCCCAGAGTCTGCACACCCTCCTGCACCTCAACCCCATGCCCTAGCTTTGAGCCCACTCCCGCACTCTGAACCCCTCATTTCTGGTCCCACCCCACAGTCCCCACTTCCAGTCCAGAGCTTGTACCCCTCCCACACCCCAAGCCCCTGCCCCAGCCTGGAGCCTCCTCTCACAGTCCAAATCCCCCTTTCCCACCCCCTAAGCCAGACCCCCCTCCTGCACCCCAAACCCCGCATCCCAATTGGAAAGACTCCCATTGACTTCAGTGGGCTTTAGGATCAGGCCCGTGCTCAGCAATGGCATGCACACAGCATGATTGAACGTTATTTTCATATTTATAAATTTTATTAAAAGTGCATCTAAAATAAATACATTCCTTAAATAAAAATGATTTGGATGTCTCATTTCTTGTGGGAGTCACAGCAGAAGTCCACAGGCACCAACCTTCATTGTTACAGGTGGATGCTCCTTTCCCGCTGCACCCTGAGGCTGCACCCTTACTCTGCCCCTTCTGCCAAGGCCCCATCATTGCTCCACCTGTTCCCACTGCTGCTCCACTCCCTCCTCAGCACCTTCTCCTGTCGCCGAACCGCTGATCGGCGGATGGCTGGTAGGTGCTGAGCACTCACTATCTTTTTCCATGGGTGTTCCCATGAGCACCCACAGAGCCTTCACCTATGGTAGAAGTAGTTTGTTCAACAATGGCTAGGTTTGGTCCCTGGGTCTTCTTTGCACTGGATATTTCTTAGTTTGCACATTTTCTTTCTTGCCATTGAACAAGTTTTCATCTTCTAGTAAAACCAGCCTTTAATATTAGTGTGTGTGTGTGTTGCTAGATGTCACTCAGCTATAAGCAGCTAAATATCTCTTAACACTTTTCATTTCTTTTCTATATCCTTTCTCTTCACTTATTGCTAGCATAGCGTATAAGGCATGAACGCTTTGTACAAGAAAAAATAGTTCAGAAAATGGACACAGAAGTCAAGAGAGTGAACAAAGAATGAAACCATCTATTCACTCTGTCCCCTGTCTACCTCTACAAAGAAAAAAAAATGAATATTTTTTGAAGGCATTGTTGTGTTCGATTAGATTAAGACATGAATGACAGCCAGAAGACAACAAAGCAACAATATCTGAAACTTCAGAAGGAGAAAGGCGTGATGTTTGGGAAGCAAGACTCGATAAGAAAGACAAAGGTCTTGATGTTGGACAGTTTATAGGTGGATGAAAACCCATTATATTGTGTTAGATGCTGAAAATAAAGATTGCAAAGAGTATTAAAAACATGTTGTAATGATCCAGGATACTCACAAGGAAAACAGGAGTTTAAGGAAATGAAAAGGTCAATTGGTAATGAAATGAGCAGCTATTTTCTTTAGACACTAACAACACAGCAGATGTAGTAGATAGAGTTGGCAAAAATCTGCAGTAGTATGTCCAGTCCTGAAAACACTAGTTGGTTTCCGGGGTATTAGAAACAGAAAACAAACAGGGAGGTAAATATACCTTTTGTAAACTCAAAATAGAAGCAAAATAAGATGCAAAGAGCCCTCGATCCATGAAGGCAGGATATAGCAGTTTGGCTGAACTTGGGCTCTCCCTCCAAAGCACCTAATTTATTCAGCTTTTTAAACCCTACTTTCCCTTCTGCCCCTACCCTCCTAGAAATTTGCAGGTATGTTTGGGGTCTTATTTCCAAAAAGGCCTAAAAATTTTGCCACTCCATTCCCTTAGAAATATGGGAGTGGATTTAAGGCCTTGTGTTTCCAAAAAGACCTCCAAATTTTGCAGACTTGACCTCCCACTTTGCTGTCCCCCATATATCCTGGAAATACACAAATGGGTTTAGCAACCAACATTTTTGGTAGCTTCAGAAGATCTTTAATCTCGATGACTCTGCAAATATTATGAGGAGGACAAAAGTTTTAAAACCTGACGACGTATTGGAAACATATGGAATTACACACTGATCAGCATCAAACCTGAATTTTAAGTGAGGAGCTAAAGAACTGACTGAGCTAAAAATGGATTATAACTAAGCAAAAGATCAGATATTGATCAGAAGTTACCATAAGAGAGAATGAATGCTACAGGCAGCCTGTCATTGCCTTTCACCGTTAGCTTATATCTGATTGATTTCAGCTGTGACAGTCATAGCCCACAGATCTCTGAAATTAGGGGTCTGATTCTATTTTGTAGTGGACAATATTACACATTTTAATTAGCACCTATGCAGGCAGCGTCAGTAGAGAGAAGGACATTGGCTGAGTCTGCATTGTCTTTTGACCTTGGATTGAAACACACTAGTTGGGAAAGTTACACTGCTGCTAACCATGAGGCACATTATATTAATAGAGGACTGGAGATTCCAGTGCTGTCAATCTTAAATCTTTCATGAGTACTGAAATCTCATTAATAATCCTTTAGGGAAATACAAAAGAGTTTTTCAAAAGAGCTTCCACAAAACATCTTGTCCATCTGACAAATCTCCAGAGAAAATACATATAAACTATCGTTAGTCAAGGGATTTATTAACTGAACTTTCAACTTCAGCTGTATTTTGCAAAGAGAAATTCTCAACATTTCTTCACAGATTGTCTCAAAATTGTCTTCCAGTGACTAGACTGGGAAGAAAAAGAATTCACTATTTCTGGCTAATGGCTGAACTATCCCAGATTTACAGCTTGTACTGTCTTGATCAGAATCTTCAAAAGTCCTCATGTGTTTTCTGTGATCTTTTGGCTTTCAAACTTTTCTGATCTTTAAATCTAAGGGAAAAAATAGGAATTAGTAGGAAAAAAAGTTAGGATAAACCTGTACACAACACAGATGTGATACTCTAAAGCTTCACAAAAGAAACAGATAATCAGAGATAGGCACATCATTAAAGAATGGCACATCATTTTGTATGGAGGACTGCTCAGTCAAGCTTAGAAATAAACACAGACGCCAGATAAAAGAGGTCAGAAGCTGAATTACATTTGTTAAATGAAAGAGACTGTTAAGAGCAATCTCTATCGGACCAAGGAGAAACATCTACAATCGCTCATGTAATGATAGTAATACTCAGCCTGCAAATATGGCCTCTTGCACTAAGTATAGAGTAAAGTAGAATTGCTGAATGTGACAACGTGCTGACATAACACCATATGAAAATATAAACACTTCCACTGCAAATTACAATAGCAAACAGTAACTAGAAGGAAAGTTCCTAAGAACTGAGCATAAAAAGTTAATCGGAAAAGAGAGATTTTGATTTTTTTATGCTGATTATTAATCCAGATTAGCTCTATTCACTTCACTTGAGTTACTTTGGATTTGGACAGGAATAGGTGAGATCAGATTCTTGCTCTATGTGTCCTAAAACTGACATGAGGGTTTTAGCAATGTCACAATCATGTATCAACTTCCTCTGGTGCATAGCTGGGACCTCATCCATATCCCCATTACACTCAGTGAGTGAGAGTGGCAAAATGGTTGATGTGCGGCAATGGGATGCAATTGCATATGGTGAGGAATGAGAGCTGGAGATAAAAAGTGGCAACTTAAAATATCCCCTCCCTGTAACGGCCACATTGCCCCTTTAGTAGCTGTTTGTGTCCCTTTCCTCTCCTTTTAACCTGCTTTCTGTGTAAAAGCTAAACAGAGACTTTAACAGCCCAAATGATATTTCATAAAAGAGATCAAGTTGGTGGACCATGAACTGCTGCAGAAAGAGCAGATGAGTTTCTGGGGACTGGAAGAGAAAAGGTAATGGTCTGGAAAGCAAATTTTATATTGGCACTCAATGGGGAAGGTACAGAACACAGGGAAGGTCATGAGATTGATACATCGGCTCTGGGCCTTTTGTTGGTCAAAAAGTTTAGAGAACGTAGGATTTGTTTTGTTTTTTAAATTAAGGGGCCTACATTGCACGGTGCTATGAACCTTCATGTTTTTTAAATTAAGGGGCTTATACTGCAAAGTGCTATGAACGTTCAACTCCTATTGACTTTAATGGATCTTGAGGGTGCTCAGCTCCTTGCAGCATTGTGGGTGATGGTCCCAATCTTGCAAAGGACTTATGAATCTGATTAATTTTACAGTACAATGAGTACTTTCACTGAGGAGTGTGTGTATGTGTTGCAGGTTCGGATCTTACGGACAAGATCCTGCAAATAGCTCTGGCCTATTCAGAAACATTGAAGTCAATGAGGCCTCTCTCAGGTGCAGGGGTGTGGTCAGGTGGATCCATTCATAGGATCTGACCCTCATTGAGGACCTTTGTGTAATATAAGAAAAATCAGAGTCCTAATGAAGCCAGATGTTGTCTAACATTTTGAGTTAGTATCCAATAAGTGACAAAAGGAAGAGTGAACAGCCATTCACTAAGAGAAGGTACTGGATTTACATGGACTTCCTGCCTCATTGTTATCTAAAACTTCCCGTTCTTAATTAGTATTCCAGAACAACTTTTCTTAGTCCTTCAATTCTTTTTGCTTGCCCATTTTAACATTGAGGTTTCCCATGATGATGGTAGCGATGTTGATGATGATAATAATGATAGAGTCTTTGAACATTGGCAGCTTGCCTCATCATATAAATTCCTCCCAGATACTTTTTGGATTGCAACTTATTGGCAGATATAATACAATCTTAAATGCAAATATTAATGTTAATGCAACATCGAGAATGATAAATCAATCACCTAAGTCAGGAAATTCTGAAAGTTCCTGCTGCAATGTTGAACTCTGCCAAATTGCTCTTCCTGTATATTTTATGGTATACATTGCACAACAGAAGCATTAAGGTTTACATTTAACAAGTGCCCCGGAACTGAAAATACAACATATATGTGCAATATAGATGTCTTAATATTGCAGTTGAACCCATGGCCTAAATTCCATTCTGATTTATACTCGCTGTGCTTCAATACTATGGGGGCTAAGCAGGGTGTACATTAGCTAAGAATTTGGCCCAAGGTTTCTACTAAAATGTTAACTCAACCATATTGAGCTCTCATGAAATGTAGAGCTTACCTAACGTTCGTAACATTTCATCTGTAGTCATGATTTGTCAGAGTTTGGTACTACTGTAGAACACTTGATATTTCCTGACATTTAAGTACTTAAATTCTCACACTTGACATTGTATTAATGTGAGTACTTGCATGTGATTTTCTTGTGAGGAGTAGTGCTTTGTTGTGTGTATTTTTTAAACTAAGCCTCCTTATAGATGCTGCAGTGCCACATAATGTACTTTAGAAATGATTCAATATTCGTAAAGTTTTTAGAGCTACCATAGTGCTCATATGTCACTTCAGCAACACAGCTTTAACTGAGGTGACCTTAATCAATGTTCTAAACTACTCCAATGCCCTGATTCCGGAAGGTACTCAAGACATACTTGACTTTAAGCACGAGTTGTCCATTGAAGTCAGTGAGAGTACTCATGTTAAAAGTTAGACACATGCTCATGTACTTTCATCAATTAGGACCTACAATAAAAAACACTGGAACTTTGTTGTAAATTGCATGTGAGAGAACAGGGAACTAAAAACTGACGTGGCATATTCTGGTTTTGAAGTCAATAGCAAAACACCTTAAGTGACTTAAGTGGGATCAAGATTTAGCACTCAAAGCTTTACAAAATACTGATACCATTTTCTTTAGACTTGATTGTTTATCCTTTCTTGATTACAACTATCAAACCAGCCAAGCTGGAAATGTCTAGGTTTGCTGTTTGTTGTGTAGGCACAAACACTTATGTAGACTATATAGATGGTATGTGTGTGTGTGCACATGCACATAGAGGACCAGGAAGGGGAAGATGAGAATGGGTATGGTTTATGTTTCTAACACTTTTATAACTCAAAAAACTGCTCATTTGATTTTGCCTTTGCTGAACAATTCCTCTTCTTTCCCCCATCCCCCATATATGATCTTTGATCCAAAAATAAGCACCATAGGCATGTATTTGAGAGAATTATGAGTAACTGGAAATAGCATGGAGGAGAGAACATAAGAATGGCCATACTGGATCAGAGCAAAGGTCTATCTAGCCCAGTATCCTGTCTACTGACAGTGACCAATGCCAGGTGTCCCAGAGGGAGTGAACCTAACAGGTAATGATCAAGTGATCTCTCTCCTGCCATCCATCTTCACCCTCTGACAGAGACTAGGGACACCATTCCTTACCCATCCTAGCTAATAGTCATTAATGGCCTTAACCTCCATGAATTTATCTAGTTCTCTTTTAAACCCTATTATAGTCCTAGCCTTCACACCCTCCTCAGGCAAAGAGTTCCACAGGTTGACTGTGCGCTGTGTGAAGAACTTCCATTTATTTGTTTTAAACCTGCTGCCCATTAATTTCATTTGATGGCCCTTAGTTCTTATATTATGGGAACAAGTACATAACTTTTCCTTATTCACTTTCTCTACACCACTCATGATTTTATATATCTGTATCAGATCCCCCCTTAGTCTCCTCTTTTCCAAGCGGAAAAATCCTAGCCTCTTTAATCTCTCCTTATATGGGACCCGTTCCAAACGCCCTAATCATTTTAGTTGCCCTTCTCTGAAACTTTTCTAATGTCAGTATATCTAATATCAGTATATAAGCCAGTATAATGACTTCAAAACCAGAATATGCCACGTCAGTATATACAGTATATCTGTATGCAGTATTCAAGATGTGGGCATACCATGGATTTATATAAGGGCAATAAGATATTCTCTGTCTTATTCTCCATCTCTTTTTGAATGATTCCTAACATCTTGTTTGCTTTTTTGACTGCCACTGCACACTAAGTGGACATCTTCAGAGAACTATCCACGATGACTTCAAGATCTCTTTCCTGATTAGTTGAAGCTAAATTAGCCCCCATCATCTTGTATGTATAGTTGGGGTTATTTTTTTCCAATGTGCATTACTTCTGCCATTTTGTTGCCCAATCACTTAGTTTTGTGAGATCTTTTTGAAGTTCTTCACAGTCTGCTTTGGTCTTAACTATCTTGAGCAGTTTCGTATCATCTGCAAACTTTGCCATCTCACTGTTTACCCCTTTCTCCAGATCATTTATGAATAAGTTGAATAGGATTGGTCCTAGGACTGACCCTTGGGGAATACCACTAGTTACCCTCCTCCATTCTGAAAATTTACCATTTATTCCTACCCTTTGTTCCCTGTCTTTTAACCAGTTCTCAATCCATGAAAGGATCTTCCCTCTTATCCCATGACAGCTTAATTTATGTAAGAGCCTTTGGTGAGGGACCTTGTCAAAGGCTTTCTGGAAATCTAAGTACACTATGTCCACTGGCTCCCCCTTGTCCACATGCTTGTTGACCCCTTCAAAGAACTCTAATAGATTAGTAAGACATGATTTCCCTTTATAGAAACCATGTTGACTTTTGCCCAACAATTTATGTTCTTCTATATGTCTGACAATTTTATTCTTTAGTATTGTTTCAACTAATTTTCCCGGTACTGAAGTTAGACTTAATGGTCTGTAATTGCTGGGATCACTTCTAGAGCCCCTTTTCAATATTGACATTACATTGGCTATCTTTCAGTCATTGGGTGCAGAAGATGATTTAAAGGACAGGTTACAAACCATAGTTAATAGAGGGGGAAAGTAGAATGAAACCTGCATCTCTATCTTAACTTCAGCATTTACTTATGTTGAATGCTAAAAATACATTTGCATGATGTCAAATATCAGAGGGGTAGCCGTGTTAGTCTGGATCTGTAAAAGCAACAAAGAGTCCTGTGGCACCTTATAGACTAACAGACGTATTGGAGCATGAGCTTTTGTAGTCATCTGTTAGTCTATAAGGTGCCTCAGGACTCTTTGCTAAAAATACATTTGCATATTGAGCAAAATGAAAGTAGACCATGCTGAGTAAAGGGGTTTAAAACTTTGGTTTTAGACAGACATCCATTCACTCCATAGATGGAAAACCTTATTGTTTATTACGCTGGTTTTTGGTTTGAATCTTGTCTTAGGCTAATACAGTAGGATCACTTTGCATTGTATTAACCAAACTTTTCATGATCATGAACTAAACTTTTTTCCAGTCTTAGCGTTTTCCTGATTTTTCAACTGTAGAAAAAATAATCTCTGTAATTATATGACCTTATACTGCTCCCACTTGACTTAACTTCTCACCCTACCTGATCTGCTAGATCTATTAGTTCTAATAAAATTGTTAATACCTGTACCAAAACAGTCATTTTGTTCAGATAGCTGATCAGAGCCTACTTATTACTATTCCAAATTCTTTTTCCCCCTGTCATATTTCGTTTAAAGAACCACTGGCAACTGAAGACCATTGCTCTTGATTAGTGGCCATAATAGAGAAGTTGTCACAGGTTTGTAAATCCTTGCGCAATATAATTCAGAATTATCCTGATGATTCAGCATTATGTCATACAAGATTTTCCTTATGTTACAATTGAAGGCAAGCTTGGCGATGAAGAGTCAGTATCTTCTTTCCTGATAGAGAGACAGCACTAGCTGTGAAAAGTTGATGGCACAACAACACTAACTTTCTTGAAAAAAGCCGTCTCATCGATAATTTTATGTATTCTGGAACATGATGCTCTTACAGCATGCTACTTGCTACTCCGTTTATCTCTACTTAATCAGTGGAATAAAAAGTACAAGTACACTTCATGAGAGCAGCAGGCTGTGCATGCCATCCTTTTTGGTATCCTGCTGACTATTAGCTATTCCTGATGATAATTGTTTAAAGGCCAACAGTTTAAAAAGCACTGACTCTTGAACTACCTCTCCTGAAAGCATGTGATAAAATCAGAGCTCAAAATTGTAAACTTTGTGATTAACTTTCAATAGGTTATGATTTGGGAAAAATTTTTTGGCATGAGCATGAAGATGCTGTTTTTCTTAGTGCTGTGGACTCAACCCAAGTTTAAAGCAGTGTTTTTCCTAAATGACAACAGATGTAAAAGTTGTGTTTAAACTAAAACAACAACAGGTCATTAAGGTCTGAATCCTGCACTGAGAATTGCTAAGAGGACCTGTACAGACCCCCTTGGACTCATAGGGATAGTGAATTTGAGTCAAGAGACCACATCTCAAAATACACTGCCACCAGCTCCCAGGTGTTTAAATCAAGGGGCTTTTAGCTGAATTCCCCCAGCTGGTCTCACCTTCCATGACAGCAGCTCAGGTGAATAATTGTCTCTCAGAAAAATTATCCTCTCATAATCTGTTCTATAGTCCTTACCTTGCCACCCTTTCTCTTTCACTCTTTTTATGGGCTCTTCCTCCTTCTCTGCATCAGATTCAACCTTTTTGTCCTCACCTTTGAGACCCTTCGTGATTCTGCCTCACCATACATATCTGTTCCTAAATCTTTTTTGGGTTGTTCCCTTTATCCTCCACTACACCGATGATGCTTGCCTCAAACACTCATTTATCATTTACAATGATCTTTGAAGCTTTCTCCCTTTCCCCCCCTCCACCATTCCTTCTGTATCTTGTCTGAACTATTCTGTAGAGCAATTACCCTGTCCTGTTTCAAATTTTTCCTAAGGACTTTCATATTTGATGTCTGTGGGAAATTGCCAACTGATTGCTAGGTAGAGAGTCGGCGGGCACTGCTGATATCCATCCTTTCTCCAACACTTTTGTTTGTCTTATCTGTTTAGATTGTGAACTCTTCAGGGCACTTTCGGTGTGTCTGGGGAGTGCCTAACACAATAAGGCTCTGATCTCAGCCATACTTACTTCTGTTATGTAAATTCAATTAAATTATAATATAAACAAATATTCACAATTACAAATAAATAGAAAACTATGCATTATTGGTGCTGTTTTCTATAGAGGAATTATTCTGATGGTGTTTTAATAGGGTTAATAAACCAAAAATGACTGCAGACAATGTACATTAAAATATTCCTTTAAATAAAGCTTCTTCTACTGTGTCTTGCCATCATATTTATATTTTCATTTAGTTTTTCCATGCAAGTAAAATTTCTCCATTGCCAGATCCAATTAAAATGGTCATGATTGCAAAATAATGATTCAAGAATTCAGTTTGGAACTGCCATTTTGATAGTATTAAATCCAGTATGCATAATTTCCTACAGTAGAAAGTATTTAGCACTGCTAACCACAGTGATCACAACACCAGTTAAAACAGTTACATTAATTCACTACAGTCATATCACCTTGGGCCTGTGCTCTTGTCAGATCGCATAAACTAAATGGGGTCAAGCCTGGTTAGTACTTGGATGGGAAACTTCCATGGGAAACAAGGGTGTTGAAGGAAATGGTGTTTGTAATTCTGTGCATAGTACGCTTCACCATAAGTCAGAATTGGCACCATGCTGGAGCATTGGTTTAGTGGATTTTAGAGACTATGATTTTCTGGATCATTGGAAGAACAAGGTCCTGGCTACTAATGATTATTTAACATCCCACAGCTTTTTTGGAACGTGAGGGTAAGTGTTTTGAAAGAGTTAATGATACATGTGTGCTTTCAAAATTCAGATTTCATATCCTGCCTGCTTAAATATTTACTGCCTTTTCAGTTGGGTACTCTTCACTTCCTGCCTTTCTACTATGTAATGTTGTGGTCAAGATGTTTTTATTTTCCTGTGGCAAAGGAATCTGCCTTTGTATGGATTGATATACCCGTATGATAATAAAACAGTGCTTGCTAACGTACAATTTGGCTAGTGTGGAATGGTGTAACTATTTGAAATAATTTTGTACAAAGCATGTTTTTCAATCTCTCAAGTTGCTTCTTGTATTTTTACAGGAAGACAAGAGCTCAGTGTTACAAATGGTTCACTACATGAAGGAAAATACTAGACTTTTAAGTAATACTTTTGTGCAGAACTGTGCAAGTTCAACACAGTGTGAAAGTTATAAAGCTAAGTGTGAAACATTAATGAAAAAACAGTCTCTTTTGTTCTTCTCAGGTTAACATTGGTATAGACAAAAACTAGTGTCTGATAACATGAGCACAGGCCCTAAGAGGAATTAAATAAAGACGAGGTACAGCTGTATCAGAAAATGCTCATTTACAGTCTGAAAGGGAAACTCTGGAAGTAGCTTCAGCGTTAAGAATCCAAGAGACACATTCTGCACGCACACGATGGGTGTACTGGTGTGTGATTAAGACTGGAAAAAAGGGCTTTGTCAGGTTTTTATTTGGTATTGTGTTCTCTATGGAACCTGGGCAACTGGATTCAGTGAAGCATTACATCAAGTTTTAGGTGCAGTACCCAGAAATTTCAGATCTCCCTGACTTTTGATTGATGCCAAAATACCTTTTTTATTACAAAACTTTAAACAAAATAACATTATTTCTTAGCACTGAAACTGTGTCCTAATCTAATTGTGCATGCCTAAACCTTCTTTGAAAATTAGAATGAGATTCCATCTGAGACAATTTTGCCAATTTTGATTGAACGTATTCCTGGAGTTTCATCACATGACACAATCTTTAATTAAAGATTAATCTTTAATTCCTGGAGACTCCAGGACAATCCAGGAAGGTTGGCAATCCTAGCCTGAACTGCTGCGCTGGAAAGATATAATATCATTTTACCTATGTAGGAGGCTGAACCAAAATTCTTTATCTGAAAGCTCCAGAATTTGAGATTTCAAAATATGAATCGGAATCTTAACATAAAGTTTGGGAAGTTCAGGTTCAGCATTAGGGTTTGGCCCATTATAGAGAGAGTTTGGACCTATGACTGTTTAGATTAGGACATAGGATTAGAAAATATATACTTGGATTTTTAAGTGAATAATTTACACAAGAAATCTAGCATCTTTTTGTGTGTGTCTGGAACGTCTCTGAGCAGACCATGACATATACTAACATTTTTGTTCAAAGTTGTGGTATTTTTATTAAAAAAAATAAATCCAGTTATTTTTGACTCTGAATTTTGAGAAGTTAGTGTTTGGTATTGAAAATCTGAGCTCTGTCAGTTAGCTGTGACTGATAACATGGCATAGTTTCTTTTGGGTCTAACTCATAAGGAAGATGGCTTGAAGGAGAAGTAGTAGTTAGGAAGACAGAATTTAGGCAGGATTATTTAGAACATAATAAACTTTTTCCTTTGTGGGCCAAATATACCTTACTTGTCCCATCGCATCATTACACAGAAAGGTAGGCTATTGTGAGAGATATTAGTGGTAGGAAGAATTTTAAATGTATTTTCCTCTAATTGTATTCTCACGAAGCAATTGCATGTGTATGATTGGTCCTGTCTGCCAAGGGTATGATCAGATCTTTGTCTGGCTCCCTTAGTTACCTCTATGAAAGGTCTCTGGCTAGGCATTTTGGGAACACTGTCCCCTGTTGTATTGGTGGCCTGTGATCCACCTCCTACAACATATGCCACTTTACAATGCAAATCAAGTTTAAAAGCGCAAAATATGTTTTCTAACTCCATTTAGTAAACCTCTTATTTAATATTTTTTCTAAAAGTGGCAACAAGTACATCTGAAGTGAATTTATTTTAATATTTTGTCCAGTCTTTGCTGAATTTTTTTTGTCTGGTTCAGGTCTGCTGTAATAACTATAGGGATAAAATATACTTGATTTAAAAATTAGTAAAACCGTGTAACTTCACAGCAAAGCTAAGCATATTTCTATTTAAAAAATATTTTGAAAAAATTAAATTAACTTTGAAGGCTCATCACAATGTTCTTATACATTCAAAACATCTGAAAGGCTAAAGCAGCTGAAAACCTATTATATCTTTAGCTCAGTCATAGTAAAAATGCTTATCCAACTGACACTGTGTTGATTTAAAAAAAAATCTGGGCTGAGAACTGTTACAGGTTCTGTCTTAATCAAACTTGTGAATGATTTACTTCTTCAGACAGTGGCTTTTAATGGATAGTCTTATTTGGTTACAGTTAACACAATGGACCTCATTCTCCCTTGCTATAATTGTATAATAATTTACAAGAATTCAAACTGTGTGCAAAATGCTTCCAACTCCGAATGGTAGCACTTTGTATGCACTTGGCAATCATTTTGCTGGTGTATATGATAACATGCGGTGCAAAACAAAGTATCGCCATGCCCAATGGGTCAAGTTAATCCCTGATGGAATGCCATGAAATTACACCATGGACTAATTTGGTCCAGGGGCACTACTGTGCATCAGTAACATGTCCTAGTAAGTGAAGGTAACAATCTGCTTGGAGTGAACTACACAATTTCTTCATTTCTAGGATGGGGGCCTATTTTAAATAGAAACAAAAACTTGGTTTCACAGAATCAAAGAATCATCTCCAGATAAACTTTGTTTTAGACACTTATGCAACAAATGGCTGTGTAGTGCCCTTAACCTTTTTTTGTCATACATAGCAAGCTATTTTTGTTTTTGTTTTGTTTTCAGTTGAAAAAATAGTATTTTGTTCTTCATTGCAGATTTTTTCAAATATTCACATATTTTATCTTGCATCATGCTAAGGTACTCTAAGGGTGACCATCCTAGCTTTGTTTCATTAGGAAATCCCTCAAGGAAGCTCTCTTTCTAATATTTCTCCAAGACTCTCTTGGTGGTAGTACTCAGAAGATTCATGTACCAGAAACAGAAATCTTTTTATTAGTGAAAGCATAGATGGGATTTTGGGGTTTTCAAGGTCTCTGGGAACTTATAGCTTGTTCTGCATTCAAATATAAGATTGAATGGGGAGAGAAAATAATTTCTTTCTATCCTTCTCATTTGCAGACAGCTGAAGTGGATACCGGGGGGCCCTATATTGTTTCATTGTGTGTATTTTAATGTTGATTTTTCTAGCAGACTGTAAATACGGATAAACAGTTCTTATGTGCTTTGCTCATGAAATATCCTTAGGCATTTGTTTTGCAATTAAAAAGTCAACCCCCCTCAAAGCATATGCTAGCTTTTCCACTAAAGCGTATTAAAGCAGTGAAGCAGTGCAGAAAAGCAACTGACTATTTCCAGTAGATGAGCTAAATCCTTAAAACAGGATTAACCAATTTTGTTATTTGCTTATGGTAGGATCCCGCCCACCAACGAGGGTCTGTCAGAGTTACAATAGCATCCATGCAAAGTGCCTTAAAAGAAGGGCTGTGCTTAAAAGCTACATATTTGCACAAAAGGTGTTATTAGCGTATTTGTTCTACCTGTGCATTTTCAATAGAAGTTTAGAGCTCTGATATTCAAGATGGAAAACAAAAACAAATGAAACAAAAACTTGATTAGATTAAATGCAAGATCTAAATTGTTTTGATATACTTTACTTAGGTTTTGCTAATATTAGCTGCATGAAAGTACTCTAAAATATGAATGCTTGCTTAGAAATACCCCAAGTTATTTGATAGGTAGGTACCATGATGAATGGAAATTGTTCCAATGATTAAATTTGTGAATGGTAAATAGTTTAGGAAAATGGAAAAAATGCCTATGATCATAAATGCTTATGTAAAAGTTGGATGGCAATAGGTTAGAGGTAATCATGTAACTTCTCTGGTAGGAGTCATCTTTCTATAGAGTTCCTGAAAATTAGTGCTATGTAAAGAATGGAGATTCTGTTTCACAGGATTTCAAGATTTAGAAACTTTTTATTCCAATCCAGAATAAAACCTGAAAATTTTGAAATTTTCTGGAAAAAAAAATCCTACAAAAATTATTGGGATTGTTTGAAATATTTCATTTCAATTTTGACTTTAAAAATTTAAATTATATTATAACACAAAATAAAATAAAAAGTTGTTTTGGAGGAAAAGTCAAAACATTATCTGAAAATGTAGAAACAGAATGTTTTGAAATAGTTTTTTTTTCAGAGTTTCAATTTTGATGGAACTGCACTTTCCAATGAAAAACTGTTCTGCTGAGGTTTTTTCTGATCTGCTCTACTCCAAACCTTGATTTGCCCTGATTCCCCTTTGTGTTTTGCTTCTCTGACTCCACAACAACTTACCTATGAAAAGAGAAGAGTCAAGCTGAAGGGCCCATTCACATCTATACTCTCTTGCTTAGTCCATTTTATTTTATTTCTTCCTGGGCCAGCTTTTCCTGTCTCATATACTGTACTTCCCAAAGTGGGTGCTTTGGTCTGCTAGATGAAAGCCACAATGAGCTACCTTGGTGGCCCAATTTGGAAGTATGCCTCCCAATTTAACTTTCCCTTTGAACAAATCCTATTTATCTAAGTACTTATATTGCCCTGCTCGCTGTAGTATCTGAGCATCTCACAAGCATTAGTGGATTTTATCCACAATACGTGTGAAACTGGAAGGTATCATCCCCATTTTACAGGTTGCAAACTGAGGCACATGGTAGACCAAGAGACTTGCCCAGCAAAGATTGTGAGTTCAATCCTTGAAGGGGCCATTTGGGGATTTAGTTGGGGATTGGTCCTGCTTTGATCAGGAGGTTTGACTAGATGATCTCCTGAGGTCCCTTCCAACCCTAATAATCTATGATTCTATGATTACATAGAAAGTCTGTGACTGATCCAGGAACCAAATGCAGGTGTCTTGACTTCCAGTCAAGCATCCTATCTTTTAGACCAGGGGTGGGCAAACTTTTTGGCCTGAGGGCCACATTGGGTTTCGGAAATTGTATGGAGGGACGGTTAGGGGAGGCTGTGCCTCCCCAAACAGCCAGGCATGACCCAGCCCTTGCCCCCATCTGCTTCTTGCCCCCGGGACCCCTGCCCCATCCAACCACCCCTTCTCCCTGTCCCCTGACTGTCCCCAGAACTCCTGCCCCTGACTGCCCCCCGCCACCCCATCCAAACCCCCCTCCTTCCGGACTGCCCCCCTGGGACCCCTGCCCCAATTAAACTGCCCTGACCCCTATCCACACTCCTGTCCCCTGACCGCCACCCTGAAGTCCTCTGCTCTCTATCCAACCCCCCAGCTCCGTGCCCCCTTACCACGCTGCCTGCAGCACCGGTGGCTGGTGGCCACCTGGCTGGAGCCAGCCACGCACTGCGCAGCACAGAGCACCAGGTCAGGCCCTGGCTCTGCAGCTGTGCTGCCCCAGGAGCTCATAGCCCCGCTGCCCAGAGCATTGCACCTGCAGTGCAGTGAGCTGAACCTGCGGGGGAGGGGCCAGGGGTTAGCCTCCCAGGCCAGGAGCTCAGGGGCCGGGCAGGAGGATCCTGCAGGCTGGATGTGGCCCACGGGCCGTAGTTTGCCCACCTCTGTTTTAGACTGTTCTTTGTTTCACATTGTTTTAAATGTACTTCTCGGATATGACTTTCAGTATACATCAGCAGATGCCAGTACAGAAAATAAGACCTCATTGTTCCGTGGGCCTACACTAATATAAAGCATTTGCAGCATATTAACCTTTAAGATATAACCAATTTTTGAACAGTACAAAGATGAGATGGGACGTAACACAATATGATATGAAAGTGGCTTCTGTCTACAGACGCATACACGGATACACACAAACACACAGGGATATAAGAACAGACAATTTGCAACTTTAATATAATAGTAGGGATTTTAAAAGATATATAGGTCAGGTTATGCTTTGCCATGGCAATATCCATGTCTGGGCAGATTTCAGCAGAAAACTCAGTTTCAGCTTAAGTTTCCTGACTAAGTATCCCCATCATTGAGAGGGGAGGGGGGTTAGTTTTCTGGCCCAAGATGTGTGTGTGGTTTGGTGCCATCCAACCCAGTGCCATCAACCCTTGTGGAATCCTGCAGATACTCACACATCTATGATGGGCCACTCTGAAGCATCTCCTGGTCCTGGCAGAATTGTTCCTAAAATAACTTTGCTGACACAATCTTCTCATTTGTGCCTGGGCCAACCCTTCTCAATGGCATGGAGTAGGCTCTCCAGGGAGCTGATGCTGACTGTCAGCATTTATTTTCTGTGGAAAGAATTCCCTAGGGCTAGACAGAGCATTTCTGTCTCCCTTCTCTCTGTGGGAGCCTTGAAAGGAAAGAGATTCCACAGGTTTAGGGAAATAGAGAATACTTCCTCTTAGATTTCAGTCATCTCTTTTCTCACCTGCCCTCACCCTCATGCTTTTACCAGTCAATCTTGTCTTCCCTTTTAGGGTGGTGATTGACTAGAGGAAATGATGCAGTCTAAGTTTCAGCCTTTGTTCTGGAGTTGTACAAATGTTTTTCAATGTAGCCAGTTGTTGGTGGGTTATGGAGAGTTGAGTATCTGGCCGCTTCTCCTTCTGGCTTCTAACATGAGTCTTGGTCTATGCACTTGCACCGCTTACTGTTTTAATGAATCCTCCATTGCTTCACAAATTGGTAGGAGATTGGGACTTTACTGTGATTGGCTCCTTTCACTCACCCCCTTTTCTAAATTTATCTTGATCTGTCTCTGCCCGTGCTGAAACTTAACCTCTAAAAAAAGTTTTATTTCGTAGGACACGTGTATTCACACATATGTATATTTGTGTACACATACATATATGAATTGAGCATTTTAGTTTCATATTTGCCTACTCTTGCTGCCTTTTATCCCTTCTTTTTCACCCCTTGACTAGTTTAATTAGTTAAATTTTTTAAAAGTAAACTTTTATTTTCGTGATTTAAAAAAAGCATGTTTTAAACAGTTTGTATTATGTTGTACAACATAGTGCTTCAGGTGTGCAAAGATGGGAGAGGTGTTGGAGTTGAATCATTGATAAAAGTTTTTTTACTTAAGCAAAGGAAGTGAGGCATCTTTCAGCAAGCTAGTTATCAATAATGATGGCTTTAGTTGCAAAAAACTGCTCATGTATTGTAAGCAGATCAAGAAAAGGAGACAAGTGATATCTGCTTTGGAATTAATATGGGGATGAGGTGTCTATTGTCTGTGCCATTTATTTAATTGAAGATAAAGTTCTTGGACTGAAGTGTGAACTGAAACTGTGGTCAGGGAATTACATTAACTGCTACTCCCTCCTCAGGATTACCACTGTATATATTTTTAGGTCTAGATCTTGTTTGATGAATGGAAGTGAATAAATAAAGTGAATAGAACTCTCTAAGTGAGAATGTTGTTATGGGGTATGATGTGTGTTATTGTTCACTCACCAAAGATTTTTAATGCACCATTTGTATGGAATTTTGTATGACAATCTAGGCTTCTTGAAATTCTGTTCCTCAGAGATTTAAACAGTAGGTGCAAAGCGGTCATATTCTTCCTCTCTCCCAAAGTTTTACTATCCTCACCCTCAGGGTGACTATAAGAATAGTGTGTTGTCCTCTCCACACATTTTTTTGTTTCAATGTGGTTGCATCATTAATATTCCCCAATAATTATTGGACCCAATTGAAAAATGCCCATCTTGCCTTTCTTAAAACAATTTTAAAAGGTTATTTCCTGTCTCTTTATTCCTCTCCCTGATCACTCTGCTTAACTAGCACTGGTGTCTTTTGTTTCCCTTTACACTATTGGAGTAAGAGCCTTCTCTTCTGTACCTCCTGCATGCTATGTCTGTCCACTCCAGGATCTTTTAGGACAACATCCTCAGCTGGTGTAAACTGGCATTGCTCTAACTGAAGTCAGTGGCGCTACACCAGAGTGCACCAACTGACAATCTGCTCCCTAATCTCTCTTCAAATTCACTGAAACCATATATTTTATCCCATGCATATAACTCTCAGAGAGAAACTCTCTCTGTTGTTGTTTACTGTACACAATAAGAGCTTGATTTATACAGCCCCCCCCCCACTTTAATAAAACAAATAAGCTTACATGAAGTCAAACTAAGGATCTGAATGAGGATTTCATGTCACTAAGGGTTTCAGGATTGGGGTCTAAAATTGTAAGTGACACTGAATTACAAAATGCTACAGAATGTGTTTATGAATGGAGTTGGTAATGCGTTCTTGGCTTCTTCTGTTGTTAGTTTATTAATAAAGTAAAAATATAGTAACAAATATGTTTTTAAATATACCAACCTTGTAACCAGAGCTGCCATAGAGTGGAATAAAGTTGATGTGCAAGGTTACAGAAAAATGATGGACACTGTAATTTAGGTGAAGTTTTCCCATAAAGCCAAGATCATTGGCTACTTTGCTACTTGTTTCAATGGGACAACTGATGCATAGATTGATTTGATTCACTGACATGGTGTCAGGCTGTCATTAAACGCAACAATAAAGCTCAATGCCTTTAAACATTTTTAGGAAATATGGCAGAGAGAGAGCTCTGCCAAGAAGGTTACCACGGCAATGTGGAAGAATGCTGCAGTGACATGCGAGCAGAGCATTCTCCTAACTAGTGAAAAATGATGTGCTTTTCATGTGCTTCTCTTTCCATAGGGAGAAGTTGTCTGTGGCTCAGCTGCAGCGGGAAGTTGCTCGAAGTAAGAGTGAAGGGACAATGGTAAGTGTTGGCTAATATCTGTTTTGCAGTTCCAGTTGTACCCTTTCTATTTAGGCCTCAGACACATTTCACCTTCCTGAGAGTGGCCACTGAAATATTAGTCTTGCATTAGGCTTAATGATGTTTTTGCCAGTGATGATTTTGGAAAAAAATCAAAGCTATTCCAGAAACACCATTGCCTTGGAAATACTTGTATTAGGCTGAGAAGTAGTCTCCTTTGCCCTGGTGATGGGCTCTGCTGGAAATTCACACTGAGACTCTCGCAAGCATCACTGTGAACCTAAATAGGCAATATCAGATTGAGAGATTAGGTTTGTTTAGTCATCAGTTGCCCCTCCCAAGCTGTGAAAAATGGAAAAATTAAAGTAAGGAAGATTAAAGAAAGAAAAGAAGACCAGTTTGATAACTATATAAATTTTAAGCTCTTACTTTATTTTTTGCTTTCCATTGGTTGTCTGTTTTCCATGTATCAAGCTTGTGGTATGAAGATTGTGAGCATGGCTGGTTTTAGTTAACTATAACGTCAATTGATAGCATGCTTTATTGTAACCCACACACCTCCTGGGTGTGGTGTTCTGTCCCATCGAGTGGCACTGAGACCACTTAGAGAGTGAGAGAGATTAACAAGTCTGCTCGGCTTTTAGCTCATGTGGTAGAGGCTCATGCACTAAATTCCAGAGGTCTCAGGTTCAATCCCACTTGTTGACAACCAGGGTCAATGAGCATTACGTTATCATACTAAAACATCATTTCTGCCCCAACAATGTATTGACACTGCCTAATTTATTTGAAATCTAGAGGACCTTTCCTATCTGAGAAGGATTCTATTTATCCCTGCCTTCACCTGAAAAGTCTGAGGGATCCACAGGATAAAGCAGACATGTTCAGGATGCCTAAAACAAAACCCAGTTCCCTTGGACATGGGCATGAGGCTGCCATTGACTAAAATGGAGTCATTTAGCTGGATCTGAAGACAAAATTTGGCCCATAGTTTGTTAAACTAAGTGGAGAGAGTCTGAAATAGTGATCCATATGAGAAGTGCATTTGGGCATGTAAAAACTCCATTAGTCCTGTGATGCAAAGTCTTGAAAACCTTAAAATTTCAACAGTTCCCTTTTAAATATATCTATATCTATCTATATATATTATATATATAAATAAGCCACATTTAATGACTGGTATAATAAAATGAGAGAGATTTGGCATAATTGGCAGCATGCAGATAAATATGAGTTTGATTCTGAAACTATGGTTTTAATGGAAGCTGAAGCTAGACAAATTCTAATTGGAAACAAGGAGCAAATTTTTAACAGTGTAACTGACACTGCAATTAACCATTTGAAAAAAATTACCAAATTGTTGTGATAGATTCTCCATCACTGGCAATTTGTAGATCAAGATTGGGCTAGAGCATATTGTTTAGAAAAAAACATCCAAACAGGAATTAATTCATGGAATTCCAGTGTCCTGTGTTATACAGACAGTCAGACTAGATGGTCATAATGGTCCCTTCTGGCATTATAAATTATGACTCTACTGTATGTATTGGAGCAGGGCTCATATACAAGCTGAGAAAACAAAATACTTTCCAGTGTTAAATCATAATCTAAGAGTCTGTAACTCAGACAAAACTCCCACTGACTTCAGGCCTCAGGTGTATTAGTTTTCAGTATAAATAATTTTACAGAAGTACGAAGTGCTGTTATCTTGATTGAAATGTTTCCTTTAATTTTATAATCTAGTTTTCTTTGTAGGCATAGAACTAACACAGTATCTTAAATGTAAAGTACTTCTTGTGGGATAATTCGAGGTTCTTTAAGTAATATTAACCTTCTAGACCTACCTACTTTTTGAGTACATGTGATTCCAGAGCATGCTTCTCCTACGTCAGGTAGAAAAATCTACACTATTTAGGCTTTGCTTCCATACACGGGGGATGCTAGTTAATTTCAGCCATAACTTATTACCAGCTGTTGTCTCCTATGTATAGCCCAAGGAATTATAGACAGGAAAGACCTGTTGCGCTATCTTGTCCACCCACCATTACAGGAACCGCTGCAGTGGAGATTATTCAGACAGAGCAGTAATTAAAACTAAACATTAAGCATGTGTTTTAGATCCTATTTAAGATGTGATATCTTTGCTCTAAATATGAGTTATACACATCTGTATAAATAACACGTGGTAAGCAATAATGAAATGCATCTTTACGAGGAGAGAATGTTGCGTGCCACTCATGGTGAGGTATCCCATCTTTTTGTGAGAGACAAGATCAGGAGGAAACAGTATATGATACCAAGCTATCAGACCCACAAAGGAAATGCATTTTTTGTAAGTCCTTGGCTCCCAGAGTTACGCTATCTCAGTGTTCAATTTATTCCTGGCAGCAGATATACCAGGAAATGCTGAGGTGAAAGGATTAAAATGAAGATTTTTTTTCCCTCAAGATAAGTCATCTCTTCCAAAAAATACATTTTACTGATATAACACACATTTTTAAACAAGAATGTTATAAAAACTGGTGTGTCACAACTAGAGTTCAGTGAATATAGGAAATATATTATTTGATACATAGGTTTAGCCTATTTTTCCATTTCATATCTGTGAACAGTTTGATTTGCTTAGATTTATTTATTGTTCACAGTTTTTTTACTGGACCATCTTCACAAATAATTTCTGATTTGTAGAACTGTCAGACTGCACAGAGACTTTATTCTTAATTATGTTCATTACAATAATGCCTCAGGGACAACCAAGAGAGGAGGCCCCATTGTGCCAAGCACTGTACAAACAGTAGATGGTCCCTGCCTAAAAGAGCTTACAATCTAAACAGACAAGACAGATGCAGGTTAGGTTAGGGGAAAGGGTGAACACAGAAGCAGAGTGAACTACTTGATGGTAGCAAACATTAATTCCATGTGTTGGTTTGTTTGAGGTGGGTGGATTTACTTAAGAGGAGATAAACTAAAAGGAAGGGAAGGGAGTGAGGAGGACTGGGCAAGGGAGAAGTGGGGCAGGTGTGATGTGAAGCTAAGGTGAAAAGACTGAGGGATGGGAAGTAAGAGAGTTAAAACAAACAGCTAGTCAGCACAGGGCAGAGAAATCCAGGCAGAGCTCTGGAAAGTTGTCTGAATGTCCAGAGATCCTCTAGAAAAGGCCCTAGAAATGTATCTAGAAATTGAAACCATGAATATATATCCAGGCTTCACTTTGGCCCTTACTGCATAATTCTTAACCATGCACATTTAAAGTCTTGAGTTTAAAAAAAAAATTAAGATGTCAAAGGCATTTTCCTTCACCAAAGACTAAAAGCTACATTATACTTTCAAATATGTGCATCTCTTATTGAAGCCAATGAGAAATGTGTAAATACACCTCTACCCTGATATAATGCTGTCCTCCTGGTCCAAAAAATCTTACCGCGCTATAGGTGAAACTGTGTTATATCGAACTTGCTTTGATCCACCGGAGCGCTGCTTTACCACATTAAATACCAATTTATGTTATATCGGGCTGTGTTACATCGGGGTAGCGGTGTATCTGTGATGGCAGAATTTTTATTTTCAAATTTAGGAGCTTTAAAGATAATCCACGTAAGAGTTTATTCCAGAACACAGAAGTATATGGAAACATCTGAAATAATCAAAGAAGTTGTTTCCTCAGACTCATGTAACTTAAAAATAACCAAATAATATTTTACCGAACTTTCATCAAACACCAAAAATAAGAAAACATCTCTTTGGGCTCAGCACAAGACTAAATGTCTTGAACACTGAGTGCCTGAATCAGGAACTTACAATGAAAATGCCTTCTCATCTGTGTGTGTCACTGCAGCAATGTTCTAATTGTAAAACAGTTGTTTTGGAACTGAAAACCTAGAGTGTACTAAAACTATACAAAATGCACCACAGTCTGACTCACATTCATATTCAAAGACAAGTAAAACTTCAAACACTTTTGTGTCTGTTTGTATATATGTGCACTGTAATACATTTGTTTACTAGTCATTTTTATTAGTTTCCTGCATCTAAATACTATAATTCTAACCAACTTTTCTTTAGTTCATTGACCAGTAACCCACGCAGAATAAATTCTAGTACTCAATCAATTTATGAAAGTTAAAGTGATGCAATGTTGTCTTTTATGTCTACATGGGTCTCACTTAGGGTGGGCCTTAGGCTCTGATTTACCATGCTTCCTGCTGTGGATTTAAGTAATGCAAAGTGATTATCATGGCTTCTTCCTTGTATCCATCTATTTCACACCTGCACCCTTTTGTTAGAAACACACCATGTTAACTGAATATGAGGTCCCCACTGAATAGGTTTCCACCCTTCTGTAATCCTCCTGCATTAGATTGATTTATGATGTATCAGATTCTTTGTTAGCATGTAAACCACTAATTAATTTAAAGCCCTCTGTGGAGAAATTAAAGCCCTGGTTAAGATTTTCCACAGGCTCAGATGGTGCTGATAATGGGAAAACAAGTTATATTAATGAGTTTTTAAGTGATCCACACTATTATTCCTTTACAATGAATTTTTAGCATAAACTAGTAGACACTGTAAGTTTAAAAAAAAGGGGAGAGGTGTGAGCTACCAGAAAACAATTCAGTTGTTACCATAAACTGAGTTGTATTTTATCATTTTTGTTACAACTTCCTTGCATTATTTCTTTGTGTATACACAATAATCATGGATGAGAGAGAACAAGGATAAAATATAAAACAAACTGGATCTTTACCTAAAACTCAAACCAAATCTTTTATTTATTTATTCAGGTTTGAAAAAGTTTGACTAACTCTTTCTGTGAAATCTTTGTCATCTTCATGTCACTCTGAACTTGTCTGTTCCATCTGGAGGCAGAAGTGCTGAAGTACAGAGAGCCGTTATGATCCAAAGCCTACTGAAATCAGTGGGATGTCTCCATGGTTTGAACTTCCTCAAATTTCAGGGAGAGGGTGTGGTTGGTTGCGTCCCCCCTTGCTCAGATCTGTGTTCAAACTTGGTGTTCATCTGAAAACTCAAAACAAAACAGATAACGCTGTATGACTTTTTTTAGATTCATTCAGGACCAATTACAGTAGTAGGGAATAAAAATGGAAATTAAAGTAAATTCCAGAAAAGGTTCCTTGTAAACATTTTTTTAAATTCAGCATTTCTTGTTCCCTATCTATAGAGAAAGACTTATTGCCCAAAGACATTATAGTGTGGACTAAACTCACTCCATCATTAGGGAGGCTCCTGTTTTTACTCTTCCTCCTTCCTCTCCTGGCTGCCTGTACCTCTCTCCAGCTGTTATCACTATTCTGGCACTCTGTCTCCAGCTAGGGCACTGAATACGTAGCCTTCACCAAGGCTGATATTAATGCTGCTCCATTAATCAACTAGCAGGTAATGCTTCTAAAACCTGCATGGTCAGCATTTCCAGATAGCCAGCATGTGACACCTGCAATTTCCCTGGTCCTTACCAAGCAGTGGGAGTCCTGAGTTTGCTCTTGAACTTGGGTCTTACACATGGCAGCATAATGTGCTGCCTCCAGCTTGGAAACACTTTTCTGTCAAAGAAGTGATAAATCTGTGCAATAGCCTTGAGCAACTGGAAAGTCTGTTGATGCAGAAGCACTGAGGTCATTCAAAAATAGATGTTGTTTAGCAGTAAATGAAGTGTTAAAAGATGAGCTAAAAGAGGCTAAATTATCTTTTTGCAATCCCAACATTTACATCCTTGCATCCAGTAACCCAGCTATCTGTACTTTAATTAAAAAGTAGCACATAATGAGGCAGACTCTCTATTTCCGTTGAAGTTCCCTGACTTGAACTTGAGTTATATTCACCTTTTTGTTTAAATATTACATTCTTTCAGGTTTCAGCATGTTGTATTTTGTCATGGAATATCTGCATGTTTAAATGTATCTCTTTGAACATTAAACACCCTAAAAACAAGATGAAGCCTGCTCATCCATCCATCTTGCTCGTTTTTCTCTGTTAAATGGTCTATTTACACTACTTCCTACCTCCTCATTAGAGCTACATCACATAGTCCTCATGCATGTAGAAACTCAGTGACTTGAATGATAGTTATTATCACTGATAATGAGTGATCAATTTCTTTAGAAGTTTAGCCTAATGCACCTGACCTCATTAAATTCTGTCCTTCAGTGGGCCAAATGTCCTTATTTACAACTTTGCAACCTTACTGTTAGTGGGAGTTCCAATATGTTTACTAAGAGAAGGATTTGGCCCCTTAATTCTTCATGTTAAATGTGTTCCTTTTTATTTGCTACAAATATACAGATGTACAGACATTTTGTTATTACTGGTAGTTTCTTAAGAAGAATATTCTTCATAATTGAAAAACCATGTTTCTGGCATTTCAGCACTCATTTAACAACAGCAAGAACATAAAATAAAATAGCCATAGTTTACTGAGTTTTCCTGACACTAACCTATTGGACGCTTGATAATTGTGTTGTCTCTGAGTTCTTCTGCTCTTCAAAGCCAATTTTTAGTTTTTCCTAGTTAATTAATTTCAGAATTTGGTTTACTCATCAGATTTTTCTATAAGAATGTGAGGAACACGCTGATTATAAATTAATTTACTTTCATTCTATTATTGTTTAAAGTGTAATAGGAATTACGTGAGCACATATGGAAGGAAAATATCCCTGATATGTTTTTCAGTTCCTACAGTTACTGATTCTGGCTTTCAACCAGAAGAGGGAGCTATATTCATTTAAAATAACATCCATAACCCAAGCTCAGTTAAACTACAAACCTTCTTCAGCATATTCAAAGTGGAATATTGGTGACATTGTAGTTCAAAACACCGTGGGACAAATCCTAGTCCCATTTGATTTCAGATTTGGACTTAGATTTGGTCTTGTATTGTTAGTAGATCAAACCCCCAATATTTAAAGATCCGTTTTCAACATTCACAATTGTAAAGCATAATACACTATCCTCATTTTCAGTCTTGGTTAGGGAAATAGAAGTGGTAGGCAATAGGATTATTCAAAATATAGTACTGAAAAAGGAAAAACAAGCTTTGGTATAAAAGGTCATGTATTATAAGGCCTGAATGGAAAACAGTCAATTTGTAAAAGTACAGTGTGTAAAGTAAATTGCCCTTGGGTGGAAACTGGCGTTTATACATTAGATAATCCATGCAGGAGCCAATCCAGGCAGTGCAGCAAAAGTGCAGGAAGTCTCTCACTATCCATTGGGTGTGTTTAATATCCGAGTAGAAGTTGCCTTTAGCATGGAGCCAAATCCCCTTTTATGGCTAGAAACAGATGTATACTGCTCTAGGCAATACCTCACTGGCTAATACACACTAATAACAGTGAACTGTGGCCACTTTAATATTTTAAAGGTTAAGCTCTGCAATCCTGAGCTCCCTCAGGCAACAGGATGGATTGGCAATGGGCACATCAGCATTACTGGGTTAATATTTTTACAAAGGATGACCTGAAAATAGCCACTGTTTTGAAATCTAAGGAGAAAGTAAATGTATAAGCATGTTTTGTTAGAATACCAGAGTACTATGCTGCAAATGGAACTTGATTAATCAGAAGATTTCATTAAATTCTTAAAAAAAAGTGTAAGATGCATAACAATTTGAATTTGATGCAAAATATAAAGAGAAATCTACTGATAAATAGTGAAATTGCTATGGCATATTTGGAATACGTTTTTTTTTTTAGATCTTCTAGGAAAATTCTTATCCTTTTAGTATGATAAATTAACTAGTTTGTTCTCTTGGTTAATTGCCAGAATATTTCTGTGGCATTTATATTAATACAGAAGCAATTCTTTAAACAAAATAATGTGTTCACTGTTCTAACGCTGAGAACATTCATTCATTTTATTTATTTTAAAACAAACCTTTTTACAGGTACTGTTAATTTCTTGGTTTTTAGCCTTCACGCACCCTTTGAGCTAAATAGATGCTGGTGTAAGTCTGTGTAGCTCTGTTGAGTTAAAGCTCTGTAAATTTGTGAAGATACCCCGATTTACATCAGCTAAAGATCTGGCCCTTAATGTCCTGGTAGCCTTGTGTCTCAGTGAATACAAGACCTTTTGATTATCGCAATAATATATGTACTAACATTTGTCATAGTGTTTGGTTTCTTATCAGTACCACTTCATAGTGAGTTAAATTGGTTACTGATTCATCATGTAATGCATGACAAGAACAACACAGAGGAGGGGACAATGGGATAAATCCTGCTCTACTAACTCAAGCAATAGGTCCCACTGAAGTCAAGTTAGGCGAGCAGGATTTGCTCCAGTGTAGGGAACAAGATCTTTCCATGCCTGTCAACTAAAGGTGAACTGAACTTGTTCTTCGGGCTATTTATTTAATATGTGCTTTGCAAACCTAAGAGACATGCTCACTATCCCAAAGAGGTAACCTTTAGTCTTACAAATGTGACGCAAAAAGAGAAGATATTGAACAGTATGGAGGGAGTGGGCTGTGGAAGAACAAAGGTTAGAGCAAGAAAATTATGTAGTCTTGGCATTGGCACACCTTGTTGGTTCAATTAAATGAACAAATGCAAATCTATATCTTTAAATGAATGGAGCACTGTTGAAAGATGCCAGATTAACTGAAAGTCTGTTTACCCAAGAACAAGTGAAGCACAAACAGTGGAAATAAAAGCTTTATCACACTGCCCTGTCCAGGGCTCAGCTCTGCAGCTCTCTGTACTGTGAGAGGGTAATTCATGCTCCATGGCCCATTAAATCTTAGCCTCTCCAGTAATTGTGATAATGAACCGTTTGGTATTCCACTGAATATGTTACAATGAAGATTTCATCACATAGTTTCCAAGTCTGGAATTGGGACAGAGGCATTCTGGTATGCCCTGTGGGATGAGATTGACTATGTCTAGACTGTGGGAATGTCTCTCTGATGTTTGAATTGTATTATTTCCATATCGCTTGGCGTGATGCACTGTGCTTTTGTAATCCTTCTGAACTTTAATAAAAAGTAAAGTACCGTATTACATGATACATAAGTCTAATTCTCAGTGCCTTACCCGGCTGTAATCTGCCACCACAGTGACTTCCTCCCTCATTCCAAACCATAGCAACAAGCAATGCTTTGTGTATACAATATAATGGTATATGTCTTAACATGGTTAGACATCTACCAAAAATGTTTTTTAAATAGTGGTTTTTTTAGTACTCTTGTTATCAAAAAGTCACAATGGAGTATATTCTTACCACCCCTTTGGGGCACAGAGGGCTTGGGAACACTACTTGGTGGGAGCACACATCCTGCATGATTGTCCCTTTGCATGCTGTCACGTAAGGTGGGGATGCTGAGCATTTGACAGGGTTGGGAAGACAGTCCGCAGCCTGAGGAGAAGATTCCTCCCACTCCCTTCTTCCCAGTTTGTTGCTTGTTAGCACCTGATTCAGGAGTTCTGGGTTCAACTTTCAGCTCTGCCACAGATTTCCTGAGGGATCTTGGCAAGTCATTTAATCTTCATGCCGCAGTTCCTTTGTAAACTGGGGGTAATGATGCTCCCTTCCTCCCACCCTTTGTATGTCTTGTCTGTTTAAACTATAAGCTTTCTGGGGCAGGTACTGTCTCTTACTATGTTTTCATACAGTGCCTAGAACAACTGAAATAAATCTAATTTGGGGCCATTAGGTGCTACAGTAATTTAGATGGTTGTGGCCCAGTTACAGGTTGGGCGTTGAAGAGTGGATATGACGCAATATGCATAGCCTTCATAAGAACGGGTTTGTGATGTCTGTTTATACTCTGAGTTTGAGAGTAGCATTCCAGTGTGATCCTACCTATTTAGAAGCTATTCCTCAAGGTAAGAGAGAAGTTATCCCCCTTTGGGAGCGTTCTAAGTTTGGCACCTGTTAACCTCAGGCCTGGACCAGTGACTGGCCTAGTTTCCCATTTAAGCAACTTTGTTCTTGACTTCACAATGAGAGCAGGACCTGATTGTGTGATTGTGTCTGGAAATGTAGTATTATGTAAGATTGCCTTATGCTTTTGATGATAAATCACTGCAAAAAGGAAAATATGTGCAGTTTACTGCCAGAGATTTCATGGGGGGGGGGGGAGAAATACATGTCTTAACTCAAAAGCTGAAGATTCTGTGATACTAAAACTAGATCTTGAATCTTGCAGGTATTTTAAATTAATTCCTTTCATGTACTGGATGTAACATATTAGACTACAAGAGAAAGAAGTGTTCACATTAAGTAATTTGTAGGAGCGGGAATAAAGCTCTTGCTGTATGACAATTTTTTTGGATAATACCTACCATTTGGGTGCAGTCTGGCTCTTCAAAAGGTACAGAAAAAACATAGCAAAAGTGAGCCTCCAGAAAAAAACATAACTTTATCATAGTCTCCTGAGATAAGAGAGGAGGTGCAGTCCAGAGGCCAATACAGCAAGAAAGCAGAGTTTTCTTAGCCCCAGTGCACATGTTAGAAGACTGGAAATGAGCATACTCTTTGGTCCTTGATTTTTCATTGTACAGACACACAGTAAGAGAGATTCTCTGCCCCAGAGAGCTTACAATCCGAATAAAGACAGATGCAGTATGGGCGTATTATTATTCCACTCTGTCGGATGGAGGACTGAGGCCCAGAGAAGTGACTTACCTAAGGTTATACAGGAAATCTGTGGCAGAGCCAGTAATTAAACCCAGATCTCCTGAAACCCATTCCTGTGTTTTAATCACTAGGCCATCCATGTTGAGGATACTACTATGCGAGAATTATGAGGCTGGTAAAGTTAATTGGTAATTCAGTGGTGGTCTCATTTATTTTGCAGCAACAGTAACAAACGATTCAAGCAAGTAGCTGGAGTACCATTTCTAAATGACAAAGCTGTAAAACCTGCTGCAGGTGTGTAAGACAACACCTCTTAAAAGTGATGCAGCTGGGACACTGTACAAAGCAATTTCACACTTAAAAATTTGTGGATGGTTAAAATGCTCTTAACTGACTCTTAAGCTGAAATAAATGTCAAATGTCAATGTCTACAGATTTGTGTAAGACTAAATAATGGGTCAGAAGAAATGGTCATTTGAAATGATTAAACAAAATGCATAATATATGGCAATCAACAGAGATGGAAATAGCAAAACAAGAACTAAGGGATAGAAGTCTCCTATCTGTGTAGGAATTCTATCACAACAGTGAATCTAGCTCAGCCCCTCGAACAAAGAAAAGGGACTGTTTGAACCAATGTTTTAGTTTAACTCCTGCTGCTATTTCATCTCCCAAGGAAACAGGAGGTGGGCCTGGAGGAGCAGAGAACTGTGGGCTAATGAGATAGCAAAAGTATAACTTAGAACATAATTTGGCCCAGGAAATGTTGGAAGTATGGGTGGAACTTCAAGTGTAATTATGCTCTGAAAAGGGCTGGGAAAGCTCAGTTGGAGGGGGAGCAGTGGAAGGAAAGTGATTCTGAAAAGTGACATCATGTGACTGCAGTTACATTGTCTCTTAATTACCATATTCAGTTTGCCCAGATTACAAATAAGAAGATGTCCTTTTCTCCCACATACCAGACCTGCAAACTCAGCCTCTATCTGAAAGTCAAGCTCTATTCTTTCTGATGCCTGCATCTTCAGCAATAGTAAATATTCTGCAATAGGAACTCTTTAAAAAAATCTTGTTGAAGATTGAACAAGAAAATAATCTTTCACATTTCCTCATTTGTCCATAGCTGTGATGGCTCTGCAGTGCTCACAGAAGTGAAAAAAATGTAAAAAGTGTTGTTTTCAGAAAATTAAGTAGATAGGAGTGTTGAATCCATAAATGGAGCAGTTGAATAAATATGGTGCCATTTTTTACAATTACTTTTCTAAGCAAAAAAGGACTCTACAAATGAACACAGGAAAAATTTAATAAACTGACATGTTCATGAGCAGTACCATAAAGAACCTGGTAAAAGGCTATGTGAAAAGGTGGCTGGTAACAAGCTATTGTTTGATATATCAGCTGAGTATGATGCATAGAAATGTAAATGCGAAATCTGTGACCTTAGACTACCTCACAACCTTTAGGCTCTGATAACATTGATAATCAGTCTGGGTTTTTTCTTGTGATTGGCACAATAACCTCAGAACCGCTTGATGCTTGCATAGCGTTATAGCTCAGTTATCTGCTTGATAGTGTCTCTATTGGCAGGATTTGCATGTGTTTATATTAAAAGGAAATAACTCCAAAAATTGCATCACATTTATTTCTGTGTGGCATCAGGGCAGCAAACATATGCTGCTTTTACTTTGTAAGAATCTCTATTCATCAATCTTCCTGTCAGAATGATGCAAAGTTCTACAAGTCCACCTTATTAAATCAACTATAATCCTTATAATATTCCTGGTGTCGTTCCCATTGTGTGCATGCCACACACAATGTCTTGCCAGCTCCTGTCTCACCTGTACCTTTATTTTTGGGATCTGTATCTGTACCAACCACAACCTCATTTATGTAGTCAACGTCATATAAGGGTTACTTGTGTTTGTACTGAGTGCAAATGGAATGAGGAAATAATCTTAGGATTGTCTAGGACATGGAACTATTTTGGTTTATCTAAAGTGTCTTGTACCTGCAGCCAGGCATGCCTACAGTATTGTCCTATATATGACCTGTAAGCTGCAGGTGAGACAAGATAGTGAAGCAATTTTAAGGGGAGTGCTCCTTTTGGAGCTCTCTTGCATTTTACCCTACAACGGTTCAGCCCAAATACAGTTATTTGAGCTAAGAGATATGCCAACTGGTTATGGCAAAACCATTCACTTTATGCCATCATGGTAGGTGAAACATGTTCATTCGTTGCATAAGTCAGAGAACTTGAGGTGAAAATACTGTGTGCATACTTAGAGGGTGATACACTGTCTTGCATGATGCATCTTGAGGAGACTCACGTGTACTGTTTATTCCAGGTGGTATCTGTAATAGAGTGATCTGCCCCTTAAAGGATCACAGGACCTGGTGCCAGCCAGCCCTAGTGGATTATCAGACCTAGTTGGGAAAGGGGTCAGGTGATTCCTATAAAGGGCTGGGAAAGCTCAGTTGGAGGGGGAGCAGTGGAAGGAAACCTGGCTCCTGTGACTGGCCCTGAGGGAGGCCAAGGGTTCTGGGCCTCTTCAGCCTATGTTGGTCAGGGGAATAGGTTTGTTTTGTCTTTACTTGGTTTTTGAATTAATAAACGGTGGTCTGAGGAAGAGACTTGAAAAAGACTTGGGCATGATGGTAGTCCTTCCTGGGTTGGAGGGGACAGGCTAGCAGCACACACGGCATTTAATATTCATGTTGTGGTAGCTCCCAGAGGCTCAGTCAAGCTAAATGTATCTTCTTGTTTGAGTGCTTGCTCATGTCCATTCCACGTTAGGTCCATGCACTGTCGCCGGAGATTTTTCCCTCAGTGGTGTCCATTGGGCTGTCTCTAGCACCCTCTTGTGCTGCGTGCTTATGCACTGGTATAAGGGGCACTGCGACCCTCTCAGTTCTTTCTTACTGCCCTTGACAGGTGCTCAAACATCTCCTCCTGCTTCAGCAAGGCATTATTCAGTGGTTTTCTATTCAGCTTAGTTTTATTAGTCATAGTTAGCAGTAGTGTAAATAGTTAGTCAATCCCCCTCTTTTAGTGTAGAGGGGCTCCTTTCACTCTTAGGTCTGAGCATGCCCTTGTTCCTGGGCTTCAATCTTGTGACTCTTGCAGCAAGCCTATGCCAGTGAGTGACCCACACTCCAGTTGTCTGAAATGTCTGGGAGAGGCTAACGTCTCCAGGGCTGGCTCTAGGCATCAGCGCTTCAGCGTGTGCTTGGGTGGCACTTTCCAAGGGGCGGCACTCCGGCTCCTTTTTTTTTTTTCTTGAGGTGCAAAAAGCTGGGAGCTGGCGCTGAATGGAGGTGACCTGCAGCAGTGGGGGGCGCAGGAAGGGTGGCAGGAAGTAACCCCGGGGAGGGGGGCAGAGGAACTGCTCCGCCCTGCTCACTTCCACCTCCTCCCCCGAGTGCACCGCTGCTCTGCTTCTCCCCGCTCACTCCCAGGCAAACCTGGGAGTGAGGGATAGGAGGGGAAATGTGACATGCCTGGGGCGGGGCCAGGGATTTGGGGAAGGGGTGGAGTTGAGGCGGGGCTGAGGGGGGCTGGAGGAAATTTTTTTTGCTTGGGGCAAAAAACTTGGAGCCAGCCCTGCACATGGCACCAGAGAGCGCTAGAGCTGGCCCAGTGAGTACCACTGAGGAAAAATCTCCAGAGATGGTGCACGCGCACCTAACGTGGAATGGACATGAGCAGCACATCTTGAAGAACAACTGTCATGGAAAGGTTTGTAATTGTTTTTTCTTCTTCCTCCCTTCCCACTCCACTCTTTTTTCCAAACCCTCCTCCTTCTTCTAGTGCCTTGTGAGAATAGGTGCACTGGACAGACATATCTGTCCTAAAGGACCTTTTGGAAGGTGGTATTTATTCCATTGCAGAAGTTAGATGAAATTCCACTTTAGGGTGATAGGCATCAAAGGATCAGAAATCAGAATCAAGCCCTAAATATCTACAGAAACCATGGTTTCTTCCTCCTGCCCTTCCTCCATATTTCATGCCTGTACTGCAAGCACAGTAAGAAATACTGTTTTGCTGTAATGAGTTATATGGAAGGTACCAATGTGAAGACAGGCAGCCTACCTAAAATCAGTCTGAATAATTTCAACACTTCAGAATTGTGCTGCCATGGCTAGGGGGCTTATTTTTGAATAGTGTCATTCACTGCTAGGAGAATAACTCTCAAGACAATGCTGTAAAGTTCTGGAAACTCTCTGCCTCTTAAATTCACATTTTGAAAATATATCTTGCATGAGAGAAGAATACTGGCTGCGATACGAGTCATTGTACAGCAGCGTGAGGAATCTTTTCCCCCCCGTCTTTCCTTCTGATAACATTTTTACGCCAGATGGGCCGCTCTGAGCTTAGTTTTACAGGTTTAGTTTATCCAAGCAGCATGAATGTAAGCACCATTGGATTTAGTGCTCATACATTACGTTTTGAATAAAAATATTTGTCAGTCAGAGTTGGATACAGTTTGCATTCTGAGATAATTCTGAGGTGGGCTGAGATAATTATATAGTAAGTTCAGGTCAGAATTGTACTAGTGAAGACTGCATGTATAATGCTGTGTAACTGAGGTGATATGAACAGTTAAGTAACCACAATGAGTACTGCTGTCCCTTCCCAGGCACATATCTTGCTATACTAGAGTAGCAAGACCTAGTTTTGCTGAGGGCCTTGAGGCTTTACTATAATATGAAAAGTAAGAGCTATTTTTATATAACCTAGAACAAGCAATAATCTGGTCCACTACTTGCAGGAATTCCCCTGATATCAGATGACCTGTAAAATTTGCTGCCAAATGCATATCTAATGAAAGTAAATAGATCATGCGCGTGAAATAAATTAGCATTTTTAAAGTTTTCTTTTGCTCTTCACTTCAGCTCTTTGCTTGACCATGTTTATTTCCTACAGTTTTTCTTATATTGACTGAAGTTCTACCAGACTTGCAGCAGATATTTATTCCTCTCTTGCTCCGTTAAAGGCAAAGTCAGAGGTGGGCAAACTTTTTGGCCTGAGGGCCACATCTGGGTATAGAAATTGTGTGGTGGGCCATGAATGCTCACAAAATTGAGGATGGGGTGTGGGAGGGGGTGAGGGCTGGGAAGGAGGGGTTTGGGGTGTAGGAGGGTACTCCAGGCTGGGACCGAGGGGTTCAGAGCGTGGCAGGGGGGTTGGAGTGTGTGTGTGGGCTGGCTCGGGGTGCAGGCTCTAGGTGGCACTTACGTCAATCAGCTATCAGAAGCAGCAGCACATCCGCCCGTCCAGCTCCTGTGCGGAGGCACAGCTAGGTGGCTCTGCTGTGCGCCACCCAGTCCACAGGCTCTGCCCCTGCAGCTCCCATTGCCTGCGCTTCCTGGCCAATGGGAGCTGTGGGGGAGGTAATTTTGGGCAGGGGCGGTGTGCAGAGCAGAACCCCCGACCCTGCTCCCTGGCTGGAGCGCCGGAGCAGAGTAAGCCCCAGACGCTGCTTCCCAGCAGGAGCTCAAGGGCCGGATTATAGTTTGCCCACCCTGGACTAAATTCTACTATGTGGATCTCTGTGCAGAAGTGAGATATGTTAAATCAATTTGAATCCATCTGTGCCTATCACATAGATCTCAATGTGAAGATACACCAATTAGAGAATTTAAGGACCAACCCTCCACTCATGCTTGGATAGTGTCCAAACAATATCTAGCTCCTATCTGGCCTTTATTGCTGTTTGCAAGGAGAGCCTACCCCTATTGCCCTCCATCCTATATCGGGTGCTGGAAAAAGAGCAGGTGAGACTACATTACTGTCTGGATCTCATCATCCCTTTGTTCTGTACGCTGCTTCCCTCTTCAGAAGCAGAGTGAAACTGTAAAAAAACAGATCACTTTAATTGTTAGCGTTTACTGCTCTGAGCAGCAATGATACCAGCCAGATTCTTACAAGCTTTACTGGGCTTCTCAGGTGCACTGTGTGCAGCAATAGGGGTAGCGGACATGGTTGGGATCTCTCCATCTCCAGAAGGGAAGACTTAGTTTCTGCTGCTGCAGCTGCTACATAATAGTGTTCCTGAGCAGCACAGTGAAACTCTCAAAAATTGGGTGAGAAAAGGAGGCAGCAGTGAAGAAATGTCTTAAGTTTGATTCATTCCTTTGCCACCAGCATTGGCTCAGTTGCCAAAGAATGTATTCTAACATTCGTGGATGGAAGAGTCCTTTTACTTTTCAGTCCTTGTTCATGGTGGATTATTCCAAACAATTTATGTTCCAAATGGTTCACCTATCTCAAAAAGTCCAGAGATCATGTAATTCCTCAGCTGACCCCTTGGACACATCAGATTTGCTATGAACAAGAGGTTAGGTTTGCTGTACTTGGATGCTAACTATGGTGTTGAGCATGGCGTAAATGTCTGGACGGAGAGGAATACAGCAGACGTTAGAGTTTTGTGGATTGCTGCATTACTATCAGTGAAGGGAAAAGTATGTCTGTCACAATTACTTTTTTTGTGGGCATCAGCCTGGTACCAGAGATGTTCCAGTGTTAGCAGAAACTAGAAGGACTCCCAGGCATGTAGCTGATGACACTAGAAACATAGAGTTCTTTTATGTTATTATCCAGCAAGTGAAAAATAAAACACATCAATGCTCCATCTTGGTCAAACCATCCCTTTCGGTAAATCTTAATGTTTGAGTTGCAGATCTGGTATAAAACATTCCTTGAGGTATGTAAGAATTCTGTGTGTCACTGTAGAGGAGTGGACTCACCCCTGCAGCGCCTCCTGCTGGTGACTTCTGGGAATTAGTGTGTTCCAGCTCTGGGCGCCCTCTGCAGGCCAGTGGTCTGCCTGTCCTCTGGCCCCCGTGTCTCTCCCGGACCCGGTACTCTGTTGTCTGGGGTGCTTCCCCTTGGCAGTCTTAGGGTCTCCCCTTCCCTCACTCACTATCCCCATCTTGCCTCAGTATAAGGCTACTGCCAGTCATCGTCTAGCCCCCACGCCCTGGGGCAGACTGCAGTATCAGCCTACTCATCATAGGCAAGGGTAGGTTTGGACCTGCTGCATTTGCCTACCTCTGGGCTGCCTTCTGCAACCCCCAGTACCTGTTGGCCTTATGCTAGGCCACAGACTGGGGCTTTCCAGGCTGGAGCTCCCCAGCTCTTCTGCTTTTCCCCAGCCCTGTGCCGCTCAGGTTCCCTGTCTCTAGCTCCCTGCAGCCAGGCCCTTCTCCCTCTACAGGCAGAGGGAGACTGTTGAGCTCCTGGCTCCCAGCCTCTTTATACAGGCCAGCTGTGGCCTGACTGGGGCATGGCCCAGCTGCAGCCACTTCACAATCAGCCCAGCTTAGCAGCTCCCAGCCACAACCTTTCCCCAGGGCTGTTTTAAGCCCTTCAGGGCAGGAGCAGGGTCACCACCCTGCTACAGTCACCCAATAAAATTTGTCAGCCCAAGGAGTGGTTCAGTCACGAAGTTATTGGCACTGTGCTGGTACACCACAGTTTGGCTCTTAAGATAGTGATTTGCTGGGCTGTACTGAGTCATGAGTTGTTGTTTAAATGCCAGTATGTCGCAATCCCTTCGTTCTCATTGTAAATGCTCTACAATCAGACAAATCGGAAATAAAAACTTTTTAACAATGAATGGATTTTTGCACATCATTTCAGAATTCATAAACCTGCCATTGAAACAGGTTATGTTAGTTAAATGAAAACTCACTTTTTTAAATTGAAAAGGGGGTAAGTGATTAGTTTTAAGGAATTGTTGTGCTTGCTTAGCTGTCTTAAAGTGAAACAAGTCACCTCCCGATCACAATGTGTGGTGAAGCGATTAGAGTAATCATCAGCAAATAAAAGCTGACATGATGCAGGGAAAAAGGGTTTACGCATTACTTATTACAGTTACTCATTTTGCTATTGATTTAGCCTTATTCTGAACAATTTTTGTATACTAGATTTTCATACAAATTATCTCCGCCCTAATATCTAAGTTTTTATTTGATCTTGAAAAACATTTCATTATGTTTAATTTAAGGAAATGAGATTTCTTTAATTACTGTCTGTAGAAGCTATTAGAAGCTCAATTACATTTTCAAATTCGTTTTTGAAAAGCTTTATGGTTTTCAGATAAAAATCCCACGATCTGACTATATGGGACTTTTCTTGTTCACTAAGAAGTCCCCCCGCCCTCCGCCAATGGTGTTCACACATCAAGGAAAGAATGTACTGCTCAGAATGCAAAATTAATTATGCTAGAAACTGAAGATCAATTCAAGACTTAAAACTTAGCTCTAAGCTATACTGAACAATAAATATTCCCATAAAGAGAAAAGACTGACAAATATATTTACTGTTTCTCTTCATTTGATGTTGAAAATGCAATATTGAGACAGATTTTGGAAAGTTCAGTAAGTGAAAATGAGAGGATGGCTACCCAGGGATTCAGATGTCTTGTTCTGTCTACATATTGCCTACCTGTAAATGGTTTATATTTCTGTAGTGGATTATATATTACCACTAGTATGTCTAGAGCAGTGTCTCCAAGAAAGATTATAAAAGAAGTCCACATAATAACTCCCAGTTTATTAGTCTTTGGAAGACTGAGTGGTTTCAGTGGTGACTCCAATTTTATATGAGCTGGGTTGCCTGTTTCACATAATTAAATGGCTATTTGGCAGTAAGAGCTATCCCTTTACCCCCCTTCCTCTCCCGTCACCAACCTGAGTGTTGGCTGTATACCACAGTTGTAGAGAGAGACAGGAAGACAAGTGTTAATTGCCTAGTTCTTCCCTGATAGTTTGTTTTTAATTATTTAAAATAATTTTCACTTTTAAAACAAATGCCACCACAAGCTCAACTGTATATACAGTACTTCTAAATTTCTAAATACAGATTAATTGTACAATTATAATGAAAAAGGAGCTTCAGAACAGCAGTTATTTTGTTGCAGAGATACAATTAAAATCATACCAGTTCTGTATAAATACAGCTAAATTCAGTCGCTGTCCTGCCACTTGGTGGCAATTTTGAGCTACTGCCTAGTGAGAGCTAATGTATGCTATTTTATACAGAAATAGTAACTGTAGCAAGAAAACCCTTTAAATTTACTTGAATTGGTTTGAAATAATGCCATCTTGTAAGAATATAAACCGTGCAATCTACGGTCTAATGTCACTAAAATATCAACCAGTAATAATAAAAGTTCTACATTCCTCTCTTACTATTCATCATAGAAGCAAGCAAAACTTAGAGTTTGTAACTACTAGTCACTGAACAAATGTATTTCGTGTTTGCTAATAAACAGAAGATGGGGGATATGTTTAAGCTTATCCAAATTTAAAACAAAAAAATTGAAACCATTTGTTCTGATTTATTAATCATTTGTAGGTGTGACACTCCCTGGGGATACCCAATGTTGTAAAGCACCTTGCTACCATCTGCTCTTAGCATGAGGGAGCTGTATCTGTGCCTGCCGGAGGTCAGCTCCCTGATTCTCCCAGCCAAAGGCAATGCAAGCACTCCTCTCTGAGTATGTGCAGGGTTTGCTGGCCCTCATGCAGGCTAGCAATAGGGTGACCAGATGTCCCGATTTTATGAGGACAGTCCCAATTTTGGGGTCTTTTTCTTATATAAGCTCCTATTACCCCCCCAACCCTCGTCCCGATTTTTCACATTTGCTGTCTGGTTACCCTAGCTCGCAATAGGCACAGTCTAACTCCCGAGTGCTCTGATCACTTCTCTGTGGGGTCCAGCCTCTATCTACTGGACACTCATAGAATTATAGACTCATAGACTTTAAGGTCAGAAGGGACCATTATGATCATCTAGTCTGAGCTCCTGCACAAAGCAGGCCACAGAATCCTACCCATCCACTTCTATAACAAACCCCTAACCTATGTCGGAGTTATTGAAGTCTTCAAATTGTGGTTTGAAGACCTCAAGCTGCAGAGAATCCTCCAGCAAGTGACCCATGCCCCATGCTGCAGAGGAAGGCAAAAAACCTCCAGGGCCTCTGCCAATCTGCCCTGGAGGAAAATTCCTTCCCGACCCCAAATATGGCGATCAGCTAAACCCTGAGCAAGTGGGCAAGACCCACCAGTCAGCACCCAGGAAAGAATTCTCTGCAGTAACTCAGATTCCATCCCATATAACATCCCATCACAGACCAATGGGCATACTTACCTGCTGATAATCAATTACCAGATCCTACCCCTCAGCACAGCTTTGCTTAACACCCAGAACTTAGATTTGTTTATAGAGAAAGCAAGTGTATGTTTAGTTAACAAAGAGCAGAGATTCAGATAACAGCAAACAGAACTATTGGAAATAAAAGCTTACATATACAATACAATTGTAACACATTCTAGAGCCTAAACTTAACTCACAATATGCCCTCTGGTCTACCCCAAAGTCCTTCTCACAGTGTTGTTCAGCTAAGACTGTAGAGACCCTCTTTTCATGAGATCAAGCCTACTGGCAATTTGTCTCCCCAGTTGAAGAAAGGCATGGTGTCTTTCTTCACCCTTAGATACACTAAACCAGTTGTTTGTTTTTCATCTCTAAAAAAGTCTCTCCTCAACCCCCACTTTGTTTACGTCTTCCTGTTAATTTTCCTTCTGAAGTTCCCGCAATCCCTTCATTAGTATTTAACTCAGCATGCAAACAGATTTCCATTGTAAGACACACAATACACAATGGGCAGCCAGGGAGATAAATGTCTCCTATATCCTGTCTGGTGGAACCTGACTTCAGGCATGCTATGTCTGGGTGACCTGCCTTTAGTGTAAGCAGGGGAATGGTTCCACTATTGTGGAGAATTTTCCTGGCTTCTGTACTATCCAACTGGAATGGGATCGTGAAAGGATCTGAGTCCCTGCCCAAGCTCTCTTTACCTGGATGCCTTCTTGACCTCAAGGACTCCTCTTTCTCTCTTCCATGCAGCAGAGTCCTCATAACTCTGATAAGGCTGGGTGCAGGATCCCTGGGGAGCTCAGCCCCAAGTCTCATTATGAGCCACTCAGGATGGGGTCTAGGGTTTCCCCACTCCATGGTACTCTCCCTCATCACTGTCCACTTCCCTGACCCAGTGATCACTACATTAATTTTAAACTGCACAGTATTTATTAAACAGCAGCTGTAAACAAATAAGGGAAAAAACTGAAAAGATTGAAAGATCATGGAACCCTGCACTGTAGGCACAGGGAACACCATAAACATCAGTCTCTGGAACTCAGACTATTCCTCTCATGTCCCAGGCCTCCTTGCCAGGACCTGTATGTGCAATGGTGATGCCATGGGTAAAATAACTATTCTGGTGGTGGCTACACACCCTCAGACTCAACATGGAGGGTCTCTTCTCCCAGTATTGGCCCTCTCTTTGGGTTTGCATCTCTCCCTCTGAGTCTAGTCTTGTCTGATGACGTCTCCCTCTGTTGGGCCCCCTTTGACCAGGATCCCCACCTTGTTCTCTCTAGCTGCTTACAGCTCTCAGCTCTAGTTTACTTGAGGCATGGTAGACCTTCCACTATCCTGGTCTGGTTCTGTGGCTCCCCACTGAAGCTCGGTCCTGGCTTACCGTCAGCATGGCTGCTCTCCACTGCTCAGCTTCCTGGCTCTGGACTGCTGCTCTGGCTTCTCTGCCTCTGGGCTGCTGCACTCTCCCTGGCTCAGCTCGGGGTCCCAGGATCCCGACTCCTCTTAAATGCTTCCTCTTTCTCCTGGAATTGGGAGAGGGCCAACCAAAAAAAAAACCACTGTTTCAGTAAGGAGCCAAGAGCCACCTTACATTATGAACACAATGTCCTATATATATATATAGATAGGGTATCTATCTATCTATCTATCTATCTATCTATCTATATATCTTTACATATTATTCACACATACATTTTGCAAAGATTATGACGATCAGTGTGATACAGGCTTTCAGCAGAAACCTTACAGGACACTTTTTGTTGAGCTAGAATGTAAATACCAGATCCAGGGCATCCCTGTGACAATTATGCACTCTGTATACTCTGTCAGTTAGCATCAAGAAGTCCTCAGGTCATAATAGAGCAATACTGGAAAATACTTTTTGACCATTCAAATGGTTTAGGACATTCTGGTTTTCCCAATGTATATTAAGGAGCCAGAAGGTTGTTCTTTAGAACTTTTTCCTTTTGGAATAAAGGGATTAGGGTGAGAGAGAAGGCATCGGCCACTGGTAATTTTGTTTATATTCTCACATTCTGCTGTCTATCCTGTAGTTATAGATCCTGCTGTTCTGGAGCTTTAAAGGGAATAGATTTTGGGAGAGATCACATTAAGAAATAACATTTAAAGTTAAGAAAAAAAGCTAGAATGAAGGAGGGAACTCTCTCCTTGAGCCTCAGTAGCGTACATCTGTGTCAGATAAAGGTTTACTTCACTTTGATGGCAAAGCAACCACACAAAATTAAAAAGTCTAATTTTTAAAGATATATAGCACTATATAACATGTTACTCCCCTGATTTCCAAGACTCAATTCCTGAAGAACTTGGTTGTTACTGTCTCTATCATACAGCTTCACATTGATATAAATATATCTATAACTTCATCACTGGAAAAGCTTCAAAAATACTACCAACATTAGTAGTACATTTTGAAACAGTAATAAAGAACAAAGGCATATTAATCACTATTGTCGGTAAGTTCAAGATTCAACAGTTGCCTAATTTAATAGTCTTGTTACAGGAAAATTATTCAGATGGAAGCAGCTTTTGAAAATTGCAATAAGCACAAAACCCAGTGTATAGCTTTTTTAAATTCATTGGGGGTAGTAGTTTTTTATATTGTCAAAATCCACTACGAGGAAAGCTGCAATATGCTGCATAGCTGTTTGTCAGTGCCTGGGTTTATTTTCCTAAAGAAGTATTGATTACAGAATGAGAAACATTTAGTTTAACAGCAATCAATGAGGAACAGACAAAGGACATTCTGACGTCTGAATCATTTTAAATTTAAACTAAAACACACAACCCAGAGTAATTATGATTAAATAATAAAATGATATATTTTTTGTAAGGTCATAATGTTCCCCCCCATTATTTATGGGACATATACACTTAACAATGTGCCTAATACAGACACAATATATACAATTACTATTATTATTCAACCTGTGTAAATAATTGATTTTTTTTTTGGTTCATTGGCTGAAACTAATGAACCCAAAATAAATTTGTTGTTGTCTGGGCAAAAATACAAAACAAAAAACTTCTCTCACTTGCAAAAAACAAAACAAAAACAAAAACAAAAGTCAAACATAATATTTCATTCAACCTGAAAATAAATGTTTCATTAAGTTTTCGAGCATGTTTGACTGATTTTTTTTTTTTTTTATTATTACAAGCCAAGGACATTTGGAAACACCATTGCCAAGCAGTGTAGTGGTGGTAGCAGTGGCTGCTGCCTCCTTATCGTCTATTGCTCTGTCATTTGAAGCACTTAACTGGGATATGGGAAACTCCTCTTCAAATTCTCACTCTGCCTGATTTGGGTCTATCACATTGTGGGTGATTGCCCTAGCCACTATTCTGGGATAAATCTCTCAATCTCTCCTGTGGAAGCTGTTCCACTTTGTGTAAAATACTTTAATAGTCATTGGAGCAGGGACTGGAACCAGTTTGGGGTAGGGCTCTCCTTCCAAGTGAATCCCATAACCATTATGCTCTATAGAATGTGTAGGACAGGTGTAGGTAAAGATCTCCTGTCCAATCTTTCCTGGCTGCCTTTATAACTAATATCTAATCTAATTTTTAATGTAGCTCTTGCATTTTCTCCAATATAAACAAACCTCTTTGCAACCCCCTTCACATACATTCTGTGGTCTAAATGGTCTAAACAAAATCAACATTTGTACATACACAAATTTATTTGCAAATTCCTTACTATGTATTTGTGTAACTCTACCACTTTTGCATATAAATCATTGAATTTACACAGGCAAACGTTCCCCATGCAAATCTAGCCAATTGATTGCAAGCTGCTTTGGGCATGTGCATTTTATCATTTTGGTGCGCAAGTGATATTGCACAAAGAAGTATGTCCAATAATTTGAATGTGCATTCTTGTGTGTACACAAATGGCAATCTGGTTGAGGTCCATTTGAAAATTTGACCCAAGACATTCGAAAATGCTAGACTTTACTAAAAGCAAGAATCTAATATCCACTCTTCAGTGTGAATCTTCTGGTTGGTAGTTTATTATGCTCCTAACCACTACATCAGGCAATATTTTTATTATGGCATGGTTATTATTCAGAATTGTTAACGAACTTCAGAAGTTATGCATTTAACATATGTACACACTGCATATACACTACTATAAACAACTCTTAATTTAGAATAACAATGACTTAAAAAAACTTTTTTATATATAGACAAATTGTTTTGAGAGAGAATTATCTTCCTGTCTTGGTTTAAAACCTCTAGAAAAGCATTTGCTAGCAGTCAGTATTAATTGCAAAGAAATTGTGTCCTTGTTTTCAAAATGCTTAAAAATATGTCAACAGTTAATATGAATTTCTTAGGGTTAGTAGCTTTATCAAACAACCTTAACTTGTGTTTTAATACTTTGCAGGCTATTGCTGCCATAATTATTCTTGTATTTTAGGAGAATTAATAGTTACCATAGAAAATCCACTGTCTAATTTCTTCTTCGGGTTACATGTATTCAGAAAAGAAATAAACACAGGAACACAAAGGACTGAATTCTCATATATACTGAGGCCCTCTTTCCCTACTCTAGGAGTGTAAATTACATTTATGCCCACTTTAAAGCCCTTTTTATATTTAAATAGAAATGTCCAACAAAGCCTTAGTGTACATGGGCCAAAAGATGAAGATAATAGACTTAGACGAGGTGTGGTAGTGGTAGAAGCTATGTGACAGGTTAGGAAACCACAGAGAACAATTTATCGTTTTAACTCCCATTGAGCTCAGTGGGATTTGAGAAGTTGAGCACTTTTTGGGGGAGACACTATCACCTCACTGGATTGGGTCTTTGGTCATTAATAAATCTGAGAACACAATAATGAGCCAATAATTTACAGAACAAATTTAGCCTGTCTTTCTCTTTGTGGGATATCAAAGAGGAGGTCAGAATTTCTGCAAATGTATTCACTATTTGAATGTAGTCAAACATTTTTCTCAAATTTTGTGTTGATCGTGAATATTCCAGATTGAAATTGTGTTGCTTAAATGTGATTGGTCACATGGGATTGTTTCTATTCCTGGACTGGAAGAGAACAGAAGCACTTCTGGTAAGAATGTTTACACATGCAAATTTAAAATATGATTTTTTGCAAATATTCATGCATGTAACTCTTCAGTTTTGTTCACAACATCTAGCCTCTAAAACTAGATCACTCAAACATTCACAGAGAGTGAATACAAACAGTGCTGAGATCATGTGCAAAATAAATTCACTTTAAAATTCTGACTCATAGTTGTTGGGAAATAGCTGTGGTATTTGATCAACCAATCTCTAAACACATGAAAAGAGAAGATTCTTTTTGGGTCAAAAACCAGACTGAAAACCATGGTGGAGATTTTGCAAGAAGTGTTCAAAGATGAGTCAGAATACTTTCTTCAGAAGCTTGCTGATGACAGGTTCCAGAGGGGTAGCTGTGTTAGTTTGTATCAGCAAAAACAACTCCCAGGGGTCCTTGCAGCACTTTAGTAAATTTGTTAGTCTCTAAGGTGCCACTAGGACTCCTTGTAGTTTTTGCTAATGACAGGAAAGCTGGGATGGAGTAGCCATTAGCAAGCAAGTAGGTGAAGTGAGAATTATTTTTAAAAGGGGGCGTGATAGCAGCATTCCTGAGTGCAGGGAAGAGGAACCCCGGATGATGGGGAAAATAGTAAGAAGAGAAGGAAGGAAAGCTCCAACTAGAGAAAATTGTGGCAAGAGTTTGTGCAGATAACTTCATTGACAAGATAACCATGGTTTCCTAGTGTTTTAAAAAAATATGACTTTTGTTTCTATTTTCATTTTTCTTAATTTCCCATCAAACCTGTTGCACTCATGTATCCCGCTTCATTATGTTTATACTCACTATGGAACCTTAAACATGGAGCTAGCTAATGCTTTTCTGTTCACACTCAATCACTTTGCTCAGTAGTAAATTTTAACAGGAGAGCTACAAACAGAATTTTGTAGGTGATTCAGGAATGCTGAATCTATTTCCATCACAAACAAACCTCTTTATCTTGTCTAGCCTTTCTGTGGGCTGGGTTTGCTTCTTCTGTCTCACCATTTTGTTCTCTTTTTGGTTGGAAGGAAAATATTGTCCTTATTTTTGTAGGTGAGATTAGTATTGCTGAGGGACACTTTCAGTGTATACTGCATATAAGTGACTTATATCCTGAATTCTGCAGACTCTTCGAGTCCTTTGCGTCTTTAATTTTGGATAAACTAGACACACACACACACACACACACACACACACACACACACAAAACACCAATAAAATAACACTAAGATTGCAAAGTCAAGCATTCATAATTTAGGAAATGTCGGAATTAAGGTTGGTAGTGCAACCTCAGTTCAGCCCACTTGCATATATGCATTTATAAAGTCTTGTCTGACATCCCAGAGGATCTGTGGTAAAGTCAGGAAAAGAACTCGGCTGTTTTGGATCCCAGTCCAGTGCTTGGCATACAAAAGAACATCCTTTCTGTGCTTGTATCCCTCTGCCTCATTCACTGTCCATCTTATGCACTGACTGAAGTATGTGTCCTGCACAACTAATAGTATGTAATCATGTAATTAAAAGCTTATATCATAATGCATACTCACAATGGAGCTGAATTAAGTTTGCTCTGGAAATCTTCAGTTTAATAGTTCCTAACTTTGCACATTTGCATTACAACCTTATTGTTCTTTTAATGTAATTTGTAAGGTACTTTTTATAGGGTGTTTTTTTTTTTTTAAGGCAAGCTGACAAAACAGAAATGCTATCATGTCGAGCCATACTGATCCTCCTGTATTGGTCATCAGCAGCATATGAACCTTTAGTTGCATAATGCATACTTCTACTACATTAGTTAAAGGAGTAACCAATAGCAGTAATAGGCTGTTATCCTGTATGAGTCCCAGGCATTTGTGACATACATGTTGCCAGTGGCTTACAGAGTTCTTCGTTGGACAGTGGATGAATACTTGCAATCAGGAATCTTGGGCACTATTCTTTGCTGTGGAAGGGGGAGTGTAGTTTGGTGATTACTGGAAGCATGGCCATATATATGGATCTGACACAATCATTCTGTAAGGCAGTGTGGCTGAGTAGCCGAAATCTGGGTTATATTCTTTGCTTTGCCTGAAGTGACCTTGTAGAACCTATCAATTATCAGATCTGTAAAATGGAGGGAATGATACTTACTCATCTACTACCTAATTAAGGGGTATGAGGCTTTGCTGAATAATAACAGCTTTAAAGTACACAGAATTATTGATATCAGTCAGGAGGGAGGGGCTCAGACCACTAGGAAAACTGGATTTCCAGACAGAAGACCTTGCACAAACATGGAAGCCAGAACAGAGTCTATATACAGAGCTTAATATGGGGACTAAAGATGAGAAGATGAAGGTAAAGCTTTTTTACTGTCTCATTGGGGAGGGGGGAGTTGGGAAAAGGATGAGACATAGCCAACAAAACACTGGAACAGCTGTTGAGCGTTTTGATGAGTACTGTGACCCCAAATGGAATGAGACAGTAGAGAGATATTGGATTTTTTTTAACCCACTGCCAAGAAGTAGAAGTAGGAATATACTAACTATACAGACCTGGGAATTCTGCCATCCACATGCAACTTTGGAGACGTTAAAGATTCCTTAATTAAAGACAGGAGCCTTTGTGGGAAATGTGATTCCAGCTCACAAGAGAGATTGTTGAGAGTAACAGATATGACTGCAGAGAAAGGACTCCAAATAGCAAGGGCAGGTAAACAATCCAAGCAAAGGATCAAAACAATAACAGCCACTGGTGGAGAACAAGTTTAGAGGCTCAAGCTAAAGGAACCCAGGAATCAGGAGAGAGACAGACTGATCATGGATGCAGATGACATGATTCAGTGTATATACTGTGGAAAGCAACACTGATGCAAAGCCAGCAACCCATACATGTGCTCAGATAGAGAAGGAACTGATGGCTGTTGTCTTTGGAATGGAACAATTCTATCAGTTCACCCTTAGGCACAAGATAGATGTGAGGCAGACCACAAGCTGCTAGAAAGCAGCAGGAACTACTCCTGAGTGACACCAATGCATATTACTGGATCTGTGCTATGAGGTGAGGATAAGGTACTGCCCAGGAAAGTCATGACTTGTGGTAGATACAGTGATCAGAGCATACCTTCCAAAGTACAGCAGAGATGGAGCAGGAGATATTGTAGCATGTTCATAGACTACTGTCATATCTCTGAGGGGAGGCTCCAGGCAATCCAAAAACAGCACCAACCAGGCTGGGATGCTACAGGCAGCAAAACTTTAATACTTAAGAGCTGGGCAGATCTCAAGGAGAAAGTCCCACAGGAGGTTGCCCTATGCTACCAGATCAGAGATGAGCTGTGTGCGCAAGATGGGGATTTTGTTTAAAAGAAACTGAGCAGTACTCTGACCAGATTTAAGAATTGACATAATTAGATGGATACACACCTCACACCTAGGGATAGAGGTATGCATGATATGAAGCAGGGAGTGTACCTGTATGTGGCCCCCCTTTCCTCTCTGGGTTACTCAGGAGCAGGCAACACTCATCTGTGTTGTAAAGTGTGCCTACATGTAGGACAGACATAGATGCCCAATTGAGAGCGACATGGAACAGTGCAAGGAGAGAAAAGAGTATAGGGATCAGCCACAGAAGGAGACTCTACAGCCCCAGGAAATCTGAATCTGACCCTGGGAAAAGGCTGGATTACAGACATATTCACTCTTAGTAGCAGACGTACATGGTTACAGTAAGTTAGTACTCCATTTTCTGGGAGAAGGACTGTATGGAGGACTCTCAGGCAAGACCTGTGATCTGGAAACTGATGGTGCATTTTGTAAGGTACAACATACCCAACATGCTATATTCAGACAATGGGCCACAGTACTCTACATCTGAATTTGAATGATTCAGCATCAAATTGGAATTTTAACACAAGATATCTTCTCCTGGGTAACCAAAAAGCAATGGGAAGGCAGAGCCAGTAGTAATGTTGGCAAAGAGACTGAACAGACTGACTTAACAGACAGAAAGGGGTCCGTTGCTGACAACGTTGGACCATCGCGATACATCCTTCTGTGGACTAGTTATTAGCCTAGCACAGGGACTGATGGGTATGGGGCCAGAGAACCAAGACTCTGCTTCCCATGAGGGGTAGTCTGTTGCAGCAGACTGTGGAGACATACAAAGAAATAATGAACAAGACACAGAGGCAGTTAAGAGAATGCCAAGCTAAGCTTATAACTTACTCCTACAGTGGAGTCAAGGCCTGAGTCCACTGTACAGAGGTGATCAGGCCTGGCTCCAACCTTCGAATAGCCATACAAAGCAATTGCAAAAGCAGCAGTGCAAATTGCAGTGGGTTACAGATCACATGATGTGGTTATGTACTCAGGACAGCAGTGGAGACAAGACTGAAGACCACTGCAGAGTAGCAGCAGACGGCTGGTACCCCCAGACAAACAGGGCAAGGTCAAGACCAGGAAGACTCAGAAAGAGCCTTAGCTGTCCTGATGTAGAAGTGAGAAGAAACAAGATATATGGACAATGCAGATGGACAACAGGATGCCACCCACCAGAATGAAGACAGCAACAGATGGAAGCAAGTCCCACACAAATAGTGATAACACAAACAAGAAGTGGGACACTTGTTAGAGGAATAGCACCCTAGGACTGTGGGTGGTGGCAAAGGCCATGTCTCTGTGGTGAGCTATGTACTAGTCACCTCTGGCCTCACCAAGTCAGCAAATGCTTGCACATGGTGCACAATAAAATTGTTAAAAGGAAAGATGCAGCATGCTGCATGGAACTTGGAGGGAGGAGCACAGTTTTCAGGAGGGAAGAGTTTGGAGGAGGGACCAAATAGTCAGGAGGTGTGCACATGGCTAGAATTCTAGCTGCAGCATTTCTGTAAATAGTTTTCCTAATAAAGAACCAGTTTAGTTTTAGAAACATGGAATCTTTTATGTTACAGTATTACCCTGCATGCAATACATGAAATGCACATCAACCTGCTGGAGTCAACTCCCTTAACTTTGCCTGAACCATGTGCTTGCTAGGATTGAATGTGCTTGTGGGCAGTCCCTGGCTTATTGCAGGCAATTCTTGCTTAGTACAGGCATGACAGTTCAGCTCTTCACCCAGTAATTTCTCCTTTTCTCTGGATCAGCCCCCACTGGGCCTTAAGCATACAGATTAAGCAGCCAGACATTTCTCTTTCATTTCATTTTCATTTTCACAGCTGTCTTCTGGCTCCAGGAGTTCCTTTCTTAAGCCCCCCATATGGCAAGAGAGATACATCTATAATTCAGGCTATCATCAAAAGCATTTAGCATTGGCCAAGCTCTGCTCCTGTTGGAATCATTAAGCATTTCCCCATTGACTTCAACAAGAACAGTTAGGCAAATACTGAGCACTTTTGAAAATCTCACTCAGTATTTTTAAGCATGAATTACTCCTCCATGCTCTCATATATTCAGGATTCTTGTAGTGTGAGGTGCTGCGCACCTTCTGCCAGATGTTGAGCACTCTCAACTCCCAGTGAAGTCAGATGAGAGTCTGGTACTGTTGCGCATCTTGGAGAATCGGGGTCTGTGGCAGAACATTAATTGGATAATTTAATTAGAACAATAATTTATTTTCCAATAATTTGTTTCCTATTTTGAAAATTTCCATCTTGGCTAGCTAGACAGAAGCTCTGTATTTTCTGCACAATTCCTCATATTTTTCCACAAGTATATAGATATTTCATTTAATTCCTTGCCAGCCTTCCTTTGTGGCATCTGCTTATTTATCACTGTCTTTAAGATCCCTTATCCACTTGGTAGTGCTCATATTTTTGGTCCCTTGGTTACTGCTATTATAAATTATTATTCAGCAAGATTTATAGCTGTGAGACTTGTATAAATAATCTCCTCTGTTTAATGGCTTAACAGTAAGAAACCTTTGTTATTTTGTAATGAAACCATATGTATAATTTCTTGATACATTTTTTGTGGGTATGTCATAAAAATTTAGGTCAGTAACAGACCTACATCAAAATCTTTGACAGGCCACAAATTGCACCACATCATGTTTACAGTGATTTTCAAAGTCTATAAATGGTGTACGTAATGTAATTTTATGATGCTTTTGCCTCTTCATAGTCAGCTGATGCCTGAGCTCTTTCTCTACTAGAACATTGATTAATTGATCCATTTCTTATTGATCTATTTGATGCTGTCTCATTTAGATGCTTGTGGAATAATCAAATACAATCAGAATGTAATTTCTGTGTCATAGGATCTCATGGATAGTGCGTGTATTTTTTTTATGGTTCCAACAGTGGGTTTTGAAGCTGCTGCTTTTTTGGGGGGGGCTGTAAGTCATTTGTAACCTTTTGTTTAAAATAGGCTTTTGAATTCACTAGTTTTTGGAGCTGAGGTTAAGAGGCTAATAAGAATTAGCATGTTATAAATGACATGTACAGTAGGTACAGTATGCTGGAGGTGCTCCATTTTTAGTCTGTGTTTTCAAAACTCTTTACCTAAATATGTCTTTATAGTGGAGGGTGTTCTTATTACATTTCTGAAACCTCTCCCTCTTTCTTTTTGGCTTGGTACCTAGATTTTTAAAGCTAGATTTTTACCATTGTATTTTATAAAAATAAAATAAAGTCTGCTCCATTGATGGAGGATGGGGAGAGAGACTTGTGATTTTAAAGGCCTGTTTTGTTGATTTCAATGAGTCTGTGAGCCAAAGTAGAGCAGCTCAGATAGGGATATTTTACGGCGGTCTTGTAGATTTGTGACCCTACCAAATCCTAAAATCTTCCGTCTCCCTAATAATTTGCATTAACAAACTGAACACTGAACACAAAGAACAAGTGGAAAAATTAGATTTTTTTTCTTTTATTCTTTTTTGTGTGTATGTGCATTCAGTGTAGGATATTGGATATGGAACAGTGGAAAAGTAAAAGTCCTTATTGCTTGAGAAGTTTAACACACAAGTAAAAACTTAGAAATCATATTGTAGAAGGGAAATGGACTAGATAGCTTACTGTGTTAGGTCTTTTTTCCATCTCTAATTTATATTATTCTAATTGTAGCATTAATTTGATTAAATATCCAAATCAAACACACTTGACCTTTTCCTTATGACATTTCATAAGTTTTACTATCTTTATCTTTAAAAGGAAACACCTTTATTTTTTAAACGTGGACACATACAACTAATATATAACCTCTGGTGATATATTTTTCAGCGCGAGAAGCTGATACATGAGTTGGAGGAAGAAAGACATTTGAGACTTGAGAGTGAAAAAAGATTACGGGAGGTGACATTAGAGTCAGAACGTAACAGAGCTCAAATGCGTGGATTGCAGGAGCAGTTTTCGAGGTACGTTGTGATGGTAAACTTTATTCACAATATAGAAAGATAGTTTTGATACAAAAGTGCCTGAAACCCTCTGACAGTGTGCTCAGCATGAAAGGAGGCAAAACCTCTCATATATTTGGAATATCCATTATGCTTCTGGGTAAATGATTTATACGGCCTATAGAATTTAAGAGGATTATACCTTGTTGTAGAATTCCATAGGATAGTGTAAACAAAATCTGTGGAAATGCAATTACTATCTGTTATATTTCCCTAGTATTTTTCTGGAAGATCACAGCTCAAGAAATGCATGCCATGGCCAAATCAAAGTTACATTTTCTTTATTATTCGATATGATGAAAAAACACTGTGCCTTCATCACCAATTGAAAAAAATTCTTTTAAAAATAATTTAATAAAATGTGATAATTTCTTATGATCCACTGTCAAATATATAATATCCTAATGGGTACAGGCTATTTCCCTGTTTCAGCATACTTTAGGCCTGTTTCTGCATTGACTTTAATGGAATACTGTGCTTGGGTAGGAGTCCACCCATTTGGATGTAATTACAGGATTGGGTCCTGAACTTATTTCCATAGTCAAAGACTTAAAACTGAAATGGCTGAGACATGGAATAGAGTGCTGTATGGTTTTTATAATACACAATGAGTCTTTTACTGCAATTCTGAGTGGCTTCTATTCACATGGAGAAGAGCAAGCAGAATCTGAACTGAAAGCAGAGTTTCACTTTGTATGGTGTCCAATGAGACAGTGTTTGAGTATCAACTATTTCTCTCACAAAGTTCCATTTAGTTCATACAATGAAAGTGAGCTGTCTTTTTGTACAGCACTTAGCAGAATGGAGTCTTGGTCCAAGACTGGGGCAATACAAATAAATAATACAATTATAGATGGCCAATATTTTGGAAATGTTAGGAAAATATATTTCTGTTTTTGTCAAAAGTTGATGAAAACTTTTCATGAAAAATATTGAAAACACATCACACCTTTTTTGAGGTTCCAGCATGGTGTTCTCTTTAGATGAGTCCCATCAAATAATTCACAGTAATTTAAATCCATCCACTGAACGTAGCTGGTTGGGATTTTTTTTCCTGTTTCTTTTGAATCTTAGTTTCTGGAAAAAGTGCTTAAGCTCCTGATTATAAAACAATAGTTTTGCTGAATTTAAAACTCCCTGAATTATTTAAGGTTATGCAGTACTGCTAGCATGTGTTGTGTCTTTTTGCCATAAATTTGTAACTGGATTTTGTGACTGAAATTTTCCAATGTTTCATGCACAAATCTCTTTACCATTCCTTTAAAAACGTTTGACTAAATCTCCAATTGCTCAACAAAATCACTATCTTTGCTGTTAATGAAAATCCCTATTTGTATGGTAAATTAATCCATTTCTTTCCTTCCCATTTCTTTTCACAATGTCCTCTTCCTCACAGTGTAGCTGTTTTAAAACAGATTTAGTGAAACTGGTGCAAACCTTTGTGTGGACACTTTTATATTTGTTTAAAAGTGGTTAAATTTGCTTTGCACCAATACATTTTCCAGTGCAAGCTAAATCAATATAAGCCTGTATTAAACTGTTTTAAGAACATCCACATGTAGTTTTGTACCAGTTTAACAAAACACACCTATTGTCAATAGCAAAACTCCCACTGATTTCAGTGGGATAGGATTTTATCACTTGTATGTAGACCAGGTCTTTGGAAGACAGCACTACATTGTTTTAAACTCCATTTCCATTTGGAGTGTCACCTTTGTAACCATGAGGGCTAAAAACGTCCCTCTTTTTTTTATGCTGCAGAAGATTATGGCGCACACATCATATAGATGTATCTCTGGACAAGTGAAATTTCCAGCCCCATGTTAGTAGAGGGCTGATGCTGGTGAAGTCCTGTGCCCCATGGCAGTAGTGTAGTTGAGGGGAAACTCAGGTAAATGGAGATTATCTACTTCTTATTTGGAGAATATGAAGTTTAGTTTAGGTTAGTTTACCCATTTCTTTTTTTCCTAACTCCATCACTGTTCCACAGTGATATCATGTCAGTTGAGGAATTGAAGGAAAGAAAAACAATTACATTGTACCAAAAAAATGTGTCTGGTGAGGATGCAGAGACTTAAGGGGAAAATGAAAGCACTTTTAACAGTAAATGCATGCTATCTGGGAAAGGATTTTGTGTACCCAAATCTTCTGTCTTTCAAAAGAGAACAGAAAATCTGAGAGAAAAGCAGGTAGCATATCATAGCTTTGCAAATCTGCATATCTCTGTTACTGAGTAAGTGTATATATTCATGCCTATGCATTCCATGCAATACAGTAATTTAAACAGAGATTTGGAGCAGGTGCTCAATCTGTCTTTCTCCCTTTCATAAAAATATTTTCTCCACATCTTTAGAAGAAAGAAACATGACACTGTAAACTGACCTTTTGTAATCAGCGTCAGAAAGCTCTGTTCATATCTTAAATTACGTGAAAACGTTCACCTACCTTATAAGCATTCAATTTTGAGTGCACAGTCCTCTGTGCGAGAGTCCAGAAGCAGGCTTTCTTTTGTATTAATTAAATCCCAACATCTACTCAGTCAGCAATATTTCTGGCTGAGATTACCCCCAAAATCAAAGTCTTTCCTTTTAACATCTGTAAAAATCTAGACCAGGGGGGCTGATTTTAATTTATGAGCTGATTTTCAGTGTCACTGGTCCGAGGGGCTCTGCATTTTAATTTTAAATGAAGCTTCTTAAACATTTTAAAAAACCTTATTTACTTTACATACAACAGTAGTTTAGTTATATAATATAGACATATAGAGAGACCTTCTAAAAAGGTTAAAATGTATTACTGGCACGCAAAACCTTAAGTTAGTGAATAAATGAAGACTCGGCACAGCACTTCTGAAAGGTTGCTGACCCCTGATCTAGACCCTTAAAATGACGCCGTGGCTACAGTTTTAATATAAATGTTTGACAGTTACTGTGGAAGAAGGAAAACATTTTTAACAAAACAAACATTCTGTACCTGGATTATATAGTGTACTGTGCAGATACGAGCAATTTTACTATTAGATGTAGTATGTGTTTAAAATATTTAGGATGCCACAGAAAAACACTTTAACCTTAAATCCAGAATCTTTACATTGGAGTTGTGTACAATGATTCTTGTGTTGTCTTACAAAGCACAACATGGATATGGTCTGCTGTACTGTCACGTGTTGAAGTCTGTTGCTTGTTCGTAACAATTAAATTCCATGAGACTCTATTGGCATGACTAACCATAAAAGTGTTACCAGACTGCATAGAAGAAACCAAGCCTTCAGGTATCTATCAGAGTTGGTATCTATCAGAGATCCATCCAGGATAGGGGTAAACATTGTGTTTAGGATTTGATTTCCTGTTTTCATTTTTCAGCAATGGCCATTCCTGATCCACTGGCACAGGGGTGTCCAACCTGTGGCTCCGGAGCCACATGTAGCTCTTCAGAATTAATATGCAGCTCCTTGTGGCACTGACTCCAGGGTTGGAGCTACAGACGCCAACTTTCCAATGTGCCAGGGGATGCTCACTGCTCAGTCCTGGTTCTGCCATAGGCCTGGCCCCTACTCCACCCCTTCCTGCCCTCTCCCCTGAGCCTGCCATGCCCTCGCTTCTCCCCTTCCCATGCAGAGCCTCTTGCATGCCACGAAACTGCTGATAGGCAGGGCTGCTGGTGGACGGGAGGTGCTGGGAGTGGGTGGGGAGCTGATGGGGGCTGCTGACATATTACTGTGGCTCTTTGGCAATGTACATTGGTAAATTCTGGCTTCTTCTCAGGCTCAGGTTGGCCACCCCCGCACTGTCAGATTGCTACATAGTGTGATCCCATCTCTGCTGTCTTTCCTTTCTTCCAGGGTTAGATACAGTTTTCATTAGTTCTTTTTGCTTAAATGACTTTTCTATTGCTTACAATTTGAGGAGATTTCTTTCATGTATGTCCTGGTATTTTGGACTTTGGAGTAGAAAGTGCCTCTCAGTCTCTTCTTGGATGCCCTGGGCTTGGATTGTGCTTTATGTCTAATAATTTCATCAACTTCTTGTAGCAATATGTGCAGTGACTCCCAAGAAGAACCACAGCAGTAAGTGTGATTTATAGTATCATTCCAGAAGGTACATTAAGTAGTGTATAGAATATAAATTGATCACATTGTCTTCTATACATCATCATATTGTACCAAATGTTGCTTGAGTGCATGCAGTACATAGGAATCCATGCTGGGATTAAATGTTGAAGCAGTAATAGAAGTAGATCGGTCTTAAATTATTTTGATTACTATTTAAGTCTACAGAAAGCAAGTTTGATAAAATGCATACTTGTATAGTGAATCTGGTAAGAGTAATTGAAGCTGCAAGGGTCAGTTCTTTAAAATTACTTTGTTTACGTTGCACAAAATATTTCACCTTAAGATGGCCTTGGTTATAGATGTCTGCATCTGTTGCTGAAAAACTGCCGCTGACTTTTAAGAACACATGCTGCTGGGAAAGTGGAAATGTATCCAGGTTTTGGCTGTAGGAATCTGACAAATTAGATGTCTTAGAATTCTCATTGCATTGTTTCAGTATTCCCCTCACACTAATATTGACCATAGGGTTATATCTGTCACTTCTAACAGGTGGAACCTGACCATTACAAATCCAATAACACTTTGCATAAGATGACAGTTTTTCTCTCTACTGGGTGCAAACATGTATTCTTTAGCTTGCTCCTGGTGTTTTTGATTCCTCCTGCTGTTTTCTATTCAGTGATGTTGGTGATGTCTTGTCAGAAGATCAGACCAGAATTGATAACTAATTCCCTACCACTGAAGATGAAGGGATATTTTGCACTTCAGTCAGAATTTAATCACATCAAACTGACCTAGAGATTGCAACCTGCTTACTCCCCAGAGAAGCTTTATTGCAGTGCACAACAATCCATCTATGCCACAGACTGAATCTTGAGTAGAATGGCTTGGAGATTTATAAGCCTTGGGACACCTGTATAGCCTTAAGTGGTGGGGTCATTTTGTCTAATGTCCATTTAACACCAGTCAGACTATTAATCTTATTTCAAAATCATCTTTGGATGTTAAAATGTAGATACATTCTCTTACTCATGGAGAAGAGGTTGTAAATTTGCTTCCCCTTCTCCATTTATCATTAATCTGAGGTTAGAATCTCTTGATCAACAGATTACCAAATAGCTGAAAGTGTTTTAAATATACATCTCTGATGGAGTCATATGAACATAATAACAATAAAGGGAAGGACTTTTCCTCTGAGTTTAAGCCATCAGATTTATGAGTTAGTGCAATCTCCTCTCCTTCTGTATGTTTGAACGGAACCTCCATGGCTTCCTTACATCTTTCGGAAGGAGCGGTACTGTCATAAAGGAGTACTTGTAAAGGTCTTACCTTTTTCAAAACTAACGTGATTAATCTGATCAAGTCAGTCAGTCTTTGAACCTTTTCTAGGATCAGGCAGTCTTTGGCCTGATCTACACGGGATGGAGTAGGGAGGATGGAATCGATCTAAGTTATGCAACTTCAGCTATGTGAATAATGTAGCTGAAGTCGACCTAGACCTACTTACGCGGTGTCTTCACTGCGGTGAGTCAACTGCTGTTGCTCCCCCAGTGACTGCACCTCTTATGGCGGTGGAGTACAGGAGTTGACAGGAGAGTGCTCGGGGGTCGATTTAGATGTGATAAATCAACCCCCGCTGGATCGATCGCAGCCTGCCGATCTGGCATGTGGTATAGACATACCCTTTGTGTCAGAACCACTTTTAGATTTAAGTTGCAACCCCACTAAGATGTTTTCTGTGTATTCAGCAATTTAGAATTCCTTCTCTTGAATTACTTATGCAAAAATAAGATGTTTAGTATAGTTCAAACATGCATGAAGTAAAATGAGCATAATGAAAAATCAGTAGTTATTTCATTAGCAATGGTCAAAGCCTAAAAGGTGTTTTTCACACTGCTGTAAATATCTTTCTAGGATATATAAACAATCCAGAGATTCTGTAGGACGCTGCATTATAGTTCCATTACCATTTTAGTTTTCTAGCGTAACAATTCCAATAGATTTTTCTCTCTTCAACCACTGTGGAGACAAACGGCACTTCCTCTGTTTAAGGGACTAGCTAGATAATAAATATGACTCCTGCAAAGCTCAGACAATTTTCCCCCTTTGGAGCGGATGTGGAAGTTCTCGTTTTCAGTGGGTCCTAGCCTTCTAGGCCTAATGGATGTGCAGATTAATCCCATGGAACAGCAAGATAGTCTGGCTTGGTACTTAGAGACAATTTGATGAGCATTCCTAAGCCTCCAAATCCACAAAAAGGAAACAGAGGAAGGGGGAGTCCACATTGACCAAACTGTCCTTTTGGGGTAGGATTATTGAGAAGGTGGGAGTTGGGGAAAATTGGCATCTTTACTCACTTCATTCCTTTCAAATGGGCACTGTGTTACTGGCTTAGTGGATGGGGGAAGCAGTAGATATGATACATGTTGATTTTACTAAGGCTTTTGACACAGTCTCACATGATATTCTCATAAGCAAATGAGGCAAATGTGGTCTAGATGAAATTACTATAGAGTGGCTGCACAACTGCTTGAAAGACCATATTCAAAGAGTAGTTATTAATGGTTCACTGTGAAAACATGAGGACATATCTGGTGGAGTTCTGGGTAGGGGTAAGTTCTGGATCTGATACTAGTCAATATTTTCATTTAATGACTTGGGTAATGAAAAGGAAACTGTGCTTATAAAGTTTGGAGATGACACCAAGCTGGAAGGGGTTGCGAGGAAGAGAGGATTAGAGTTCAAAATGACCTTGGAAAATTGGTCTGAATTCAACAAGATGAAATTCAGTAAAGACAAGTGTAAAGTACTTAGGAATGTAAAATCAAATGCACAACTACAAAATGAGGAATAACTGGCTAGGTGACAGTACTGCTGCAAAGGATCTGGGGGTTGTTGTGGATCACAAGTTGAATATGAATAAGCAATGTGATAAAGCTGTGAAAAAAGCAAATATCATTCTGGGGAGTATTCGCAGGAGTCCTATATGTAAGACATGAACTGTAATTATCCCACTCGATTTGGCTCTGGTGAGGCCGCCACTACATTATTGTGTCCAAGGCTGGGTGCCACTCTTTAGGAAAGGTGTGGATAAAATGGAGACAGTTCAGAGATGAGCAACAATAATGATACAAGGTTAAAAAAACTGGGCATTTGAAAAAAGAAGACTGAAGGAGAACCTAAAAATGGTTTGCAAATATATTAAGGGCTGTTATAAAGAGGCTAATGATCCATTGTTCTCCATATCCACTGAAGGTAGGAAAAGAAGTAATGGGCTTAATCTGCAGCAAGGGAGAGTTAAGTTAGATATTAGGAAAAACTTTCTAACTGTAAGGGTGGTTAAACTCTGGAACAGGTTTCCAACGGAGGTTGTGGAATCCCCATCAGTGGAGGTTTTTAAAAACAGGTTGGACAAACACCTGTCAGGAATGACCTAGGTTTACTTGGTGCTGCTGCAGTGCAAGAGCTGGACTTGATGACTTCTCAAGGTCCCTTGCAGACCTACATTTCTACGACTCTATGATTTGCCTAGTTCAGGTATGGAAGCTTCACCAGACTCATTTTCAGAGTATCTCTTCCTAGTGATAGAACAAAAAAATCAGCTTTGTCTGTCAGCAACCTCTAATATAATTGACAGTATAACTTTGTTGAATCTACTGCAGACACTAATGGGGAGAGGGAGACAAAACTCTATGTGTTAGAATCATAGAATATCAGGGTTTGAAGGGACCTCAGGAGGTCATCTAATCCAACCCCCTGCTCAAAACAGGACCAATCCCCAACTAAATACCCAAATCCCTAAATGGCCCCCTTTCAGATTTCAGATGGCCTCTGTTTATGATTTCTCCCTTCTCCCGAAGGGCTGTCTTTTGCACAGATCTTAAGGAACCCATCCTAACACCTTTTGTATTCAACCTGCACATGAGCTCACTGTGGGAGGCAGCTTGTCATAAGGATGGAGAGAACTTATATCTGAAGCTGACCTTGCAACACTTACCCATGGTTGAGTTACCTCCAGATTTACTTACTTGGTGTAAGCCACAGATCTGGTGCAGAATGCAACAGCCCGTTTACAGTACTTAGAAGTGCTGACTGAAGGGTACACATGGTGCCTGTCTGCTAAAGACTGCACTGGCTTTTTCTTTGCTTCCAACTACAATCTGAAATGTTGATTTTGATCTTGAAAACCCTAAATGGTTTGGGTCCTAACTACCTGAGAGACATTGGGGCCCAGCTGATGGGCAAAAGCTCATAGCGCCTAATTTGTCTATTTGAGTTGTGAGGGCAGAGTGTTTTCAGTGAAAGGTTGCTGAACCCAGTTTCCCCATTGCTCTGAGAGGACTCAAGTTTCTGAGCTTCGGGGCACTGTGTGAAGCCCATCTGCTTATTTGGGCTTTGGCCTGAATAGGGGTGGGTATCTGTTTGCTTAGAGCTGACAGTGGAGAGATGAGGTTTGTTTTAGTTTTAGTTTACAGTGGTCAGTTGAACATAGTATTGTTCTTATTTATTTACATACACGTGCACATCGACAATGTGATGGGCACATTTAAATAACAGAACATAAGAATGGCCATACTAGGTCAGACCAGTGGTCCATCTAGCCCAGTATCCTGTCTTCCAACAGTGGCCAGTGTCAGATGTTTCAAAGAAAATGAACAGAATAGGACAATTTATTGAGTGATCCATCCCCTATCATCCAGTCCCAGCTTCTGGAAGACAGAGATTTAGGGGCACCCAAAGCATGGAATTGCTTCTCTGTCCATCTTGGCTAATAGTCATTAATGGCTCTATCCTCCATGAATTTACGTAATTCTTTGTTTCAGTTATACTTTTGATCTTCACAATATCCACTGGTGATGAGTTCCACAGGTTGGCTGTGCATTGTGTGAAAAAGTACTTCCTTATATTTGTTTATAACCTGCTGATTATTAAATAAATAGATAGATAGATAGATAAAAATCAGGAGGAGGTGGTGCAAAATGAATGGACACCAGCACTACTGTGACTTACCTAAATAAACAAAGGTGAAACTGAAATGGCAGATAGCAAACAGGTTCTATTTTGAACAGCGCCATAATTTACCTTTTGGAGTCTTATCTGGCAAGACAGAATTTTTTCTTAAGCAACTGTGGTCCAGATTCCTAGAGGGAAGTTACTCAAGAGGGAATTTTGATTTGACAATATCATTTCTCTCAATTCATGTGCTAGTCTGGACCGGCCTTCTAGGCTGTAAGCTATATTTTAATAAGGAAAAAATAGAGAAAGATAGTCTCTTTATATCTGGCTTAAATCTATCAGTTTTTCCATTCCAGATGTGAATGTGGTTAGCATAAATTGTTTCTTTTGTAGTTTAGAAATAATTTCTTTGGATTAGAGAGTACTCATGCCTAAGTACCTTAAATATGGCTTTTCTTTAAAAAAACGCAACAAAAAACCACAAACAGACTTTCTCACCATGGTCTTTTTTCTGTTATGGTGTAGGAGATTCATCTGCATTGGTGAAAAGAGAGATCACATATTGTCATTATCAAAATATACCTCGCTGTTGTCACTGCTTAAAGTGACTGTAGAATTAGTGTACACTCCAAAACAGTTTCAGAAGTTATTCAGTGAAGAGAAGTTATAATTGGATACATTCATATGACACCTGTTGGTTTATGTAACACTTGTAAAGAACACTGAATTGCCTAGCCCCAGGCATTGTTAAGGATGCATATATTTCCTGAACACCTGTAGGCTTTTGAGGCACTAAAACTGCAGTACTAGTCAAACCTGTCTCAATATCCTGACATACTCGTGAATAATGTGCATTGCTGTTCCCTTGAATCTCTTATTTGCTGTTAATAATTCTTTTAAGGGGTCCAGGAAATGAGTAATTTATGTCTGCCATGGCAAAACCAGACTAATTTATTTATTCTGATGCCCACAGTTTTACTTCGTGTATATATATTGGCTATTTTGTAATTCTATATATGCCTCAACCACATACATGCATTTCTGGCAGGCTCTATCTAGAATATGCCCATCATCTTTGTATCAGAACACTAACAAGCTCTCTCAAGTCTCTTGCTAACATTACAATTTGATGGTTCTTTTCCTTTGTATAATATAATTCAATAACCTGAGAGTTAGTCTGTGCTCACTTTGGCTACCCTTTCTTTGAGCACATACAAAATGGTGCTTAAGTTACTTACAGGTTCTGAGCACATGAAAAATACAGACAAATTCAAGCTTAGGTTCCCATACTGCCCTTTTGGAGTATGCACAGAGCATACTCCTGTTTAGGGGACATTGTGTTGGGAAGTTCTCTCTTTCAGAAAGGCTCCACAGTGTTTGGCTTCTGTGAGTCAGGAGACGGTGGGGATGGGAAGGTAGTTTTGACTAGTCTACTCTCAGTCCTACACACACATAACAGATCTTGGGAGCAAACTGTTTCAATTTACAGTAGACAGTGTGTAGTAACTTACGCTTCTCCTCCATCTATAATGTGGTGCATTTCCTTCCCCAAAGGGGGTTCCAGACAGGGCCAGCTCCAGGCACCAGCTCAGCAAGCAGGTGCTTGGGACGGCCAACAGAGAGGAGCGGCATGTCTGGCTCTTTGGCGGCAATTTGGCAGTGGGCCCCTCCCTCCCTCTCGGGGTGAAGGACCTGCCGCCAAATTGCCACTGAAGACTGAAGCAGTGGCGGTAGAGCTGATCGCGATCGTGGCTCTTTTTTTTTTTTCCTCCTTTTTGCTGCTTGGGGTGGCAAAAACCCTGGGGCCAGCCCTGGTTCCAGATTATGCCAGGGAAACTGCAGACAGTATGTCTCCTGCAGAAGTTCTGCAGTGCAGGGAGGCAAGCAATAAAGGCTGCTGACCAGGGGTCAGGTGGCATTATGGACACAGGTTCTCCAGGCACAAGTAGTGGAGAGGATGGAATTCTTCACCACTGCCACAGAACAGTGAAAAAACTCCATGAGCTGAAATTTGCAGTCCCTCCACAGCCCTGTCTGTGTTATTCCTAGCAAAGGAGACGGGGGCCCTTGTACTGAATGTGACAGTACACAGTACTATGACATGCTGCACCAATCAAAATTCAAGGCATTTTGCAATTTATTTTGCACTCTACAAGAGGCACATTGTCAGAGCTAATATAATTTACTTTTCTTAACCACAAATCAACTTTTCTTCACCCTTTTTTGTAAAGTACCTTGAAAATCAGGGACAGAAGAGTGCTAACAGAAGAACTAAGTATTATGGACCCCTATGAAAAAACACACAACTGCCTTGACACTTTACAATCCTTCATTTTGAAATACTTTTACAGGAAGTATGTCCTTCAGTCATAAGGATACATTTCTGTTACTTATTATTGGTGTACAGTTCTCGTAGATTTTTTTTTAAATGGTATTTGTAATGTGGAAAATAAAAGAAGTACTGACAATATTTCTTTCCTGTGGAATTTGTCATCGTTTGGTTTCTTTGGTTTCTCCCCTTTACAGATAGGAAAAGTGAGGGTCTGAAGTTGACAGGGTCAGAGCAGTCCAGGGATGGTGGGAGCAAGCAGCAATGCCAGCTGGTCTGTCTGCATCCAGGTCGGTTTTCCCATGTGGGTGCAGGAGGGGGATGCAGAGGTTAGGGGCACAAGAGGGGGATAGGGGCTGTGGTGCAGAGGGCACAGTGCAGGGGGTAGGGGCACAGGAGGGAGGTGCAGGGTATAGGAGTGAAGGGGGTGCAAGGATTAGGTGAAGAGGGTACAGGGCAGGGGTTGAGGTGTAGGAGGTGAGTGCAGGGATTAGGGATGCAAGAGGGTAGTTCAGGGGTTGGGGCGCAGGGATTGGGGCACAGGAGGGGGAAGGAGTTAGAATGAAGGGGACACAGTGCAAGGGATCGGGGTGCAGGAGGGAGGTGCAAGGTGAAGGGGGTGCAGGGATTAGGTGAATAGGGCATAGTGCAGGAGTTAGGGTGTAGGAGGGAAGTGCAAGGGTTAGGGGTGCAGGGCTTGGGGCACAGGAGGGGGTTGGGGTGAAGAGGGCACAGTGCAGGGGTTAGGAGCACAGGAGGTAGGAGTGAAGAGGGTGCAAGGATTAGGAGCACAGAAGGGGAATGTAGGGATTAGGGGCAAAGGGGGCACAGTGCCGGGGTTAGGAGTTGAGGGTGGGGAGCCCGTAGTTGGCAGGCATGATGAGGGGGCATATCACACCCACGGAGGCCCGGGGCACCAAAATTCAAGTTCGCCTAGAGTGCCATTTCCCCTAAGGCTGGCCCTGTGCCCAAGGACTTTGCTGAATTGAAGTCTGGTTACATCACAGGATTGTAGTGATATTAACATGAAAAAAAGAAAAAACATGAAAAACTGAGAGGATAATAGTAATAAATTGATGATACTAATAAAAGTGTTGTAGCCATGTGAGTCCCAGGAAGAAGAGCTCTATGTGGCTTGAAAGCTTGTCTCTCTCTCACAGAGCCTACGTCCACACTACAGCTTTAAATCGATATTAGTAAAATCGATTTTATAAAACAGGTTTTATAAAATCGATTTTACGCGTCCACACTAGGGCACATTACTTCGGTGGTGTGCGTCCATGGTCCCAGGGTACCATCGATTTCCGGAGCGGTGCACTCTGGGTAGCTCAGTAAAAGAATAGGACCAATAACTTTGATATCCGTCCACACTAACCCTAAATCGATTTAGTAATATCGATTTTAGGGTTACTCCTTTCGTTTAGCTGGAGTACAGAAATCGATTTTAAGACTCCTTAAAATCGATTTTAAGTGCCTTGTAGTGTGGACGGTTACAGCGTTAAATCGATTTAATGCTGTTTAAATCGATTTAATGCTGTAGTGTGGACCTGGCCTAACAGAAGTTGGTTCAGTAGAAGATATTACTTTGCTCACCTTTTCTCTCGATAGTAGTAAGAGGAGTGGGGCAGAGGCAGAAATGCAAAGGCACAAATAGATGTTCTGCTGCAAGTGAAGCAGTGTGGCCTAGGGTTAGAGCACTGGACTGTGACTCAGGAAACCTGGGTTCTGTTCCTAGGTCTGCTACTAACCTGCTGGGTAACTTTGGGTAAATCATGTCACTGCAATCTGCTGCAGTTTCCCCAGCTATAAAAAAAAAATGGGTTCTGACCTCATTTGTAAAGTGCTTTGAGCTCTACTGATGAAAAGTATTATATAAGAGCTGTGTTATGATTACTAGCAAAGGGTGTAAAATGCACTAAGAGAAAAGCATCTTTAAGCAGGTAAAAAAGAAGAGAAGGACAATGTAGGTCTGTGACTTATCAGGCCAAGGGAGCACACAACAGATTAGAAGGCTGAAATGCTTAATGGCTACTTTGCTTCAATCTTCCCTAAAAGGATGATTGTAAGAGGATGCTTAATGCAATAATAATTAACAAGGAAAGGATGAGGTCATAAAGCTGAATCTGGAAGGAATAGGTTAACCAATACTGAAAATGAGATTCAAATCATCAGGGCTGAAGTGCTCAAAACAACTAGCTGAAGTTGTAGCAGAACCACTGGCAATTTTATGTGCAGGCTACATGGAGGATGAGTGAGGTCCCAGAGGTGTGGAAAATGGCAAACATAGTACCTGTTTTTAGAAGGCTGAGAAATAAGACCCAGAAGATTTACAGACCAGTAAGTCTAACTTCAGTACATGGTAAATTGTTAAAAATTGATAAAACAGTTGATCTGCAATTACCTAGAGGAAAATAAGATGAATAGTAAAGGGCAATATGGATTTGTCAAAAACAAATCATGCCAAACCAACTTAATCGCTTTGATAGGATAACAAGCTTAATGGATAAAGGAAATGTGATGGTCTTAGGATATCTTGCTTTCTTAATGAATTTGATACAGTTCTACTTTACATTCTCATGAGGAAACTGGGGAAATGTGAATATACTGAAACTACTGCAAAAGTAGATACACTGTAGACGCAGCCATTTCTGTAGAGTACATTTCATAAAGGCAGGTGGAAGGAGGGTGAAGAATAATCCTATCAAATCTGAAGGTGATGCAAATCTGGAAGGCAATGCAAACACTCTGGAATTTTGGAGGGTCAGAAAGTATGTTTTTCAGAAATGGGCTGAAATTAATCATATATGATGCTGTGAAAGCCAGTGTCAAGTGGTTCATATAGGAAATAATATTTTTGCTCTGCTTAGCTCTGGATAGGTTTCAGACCCTTGAGCATTACAGATTAGAAAAGACATAAGTCCAAACTGTTCCCTCCACTTCTGTGGAACCCCAGTCAGGAGACATTGAAATGGGAAGTGTGCTGCCGAAGGCCCCTTCCCTTGAGAGCGTTGTGAGTGGGCCAGAATCAAAGTTACTTGCTTGCATCCATCATCTCCCCCACTGAGTGAATATTAACTGTTTGTAATGAGGCAGGGCTTCTCCCCAGCTTGCTAAAGATTCACTGCCACACCCACACTCTCTTTTCTGGGCAGTGTATCTGTCCACATGTGAGGCAGATCAGCAAAAGCACAGTTCCTCAACTCGCCCTGGGCTACAACTCCCAGGAGGTTTTCCCCCCTTTATTTCTCAGGGTCCCACTGCCTCCCCTCCCAGGGGACTTTGGCAGTCCTAGCCCTACCGGGCTCCCTGTTCCCATGTCCACTCTCTCTCTTCCTCTAATGAATGGCTCTCAGCCTGACTCACCCTGGTACCCTCTCACCGAGTCTCTCTCTGTGTAAGCCCAGGTGCCCTCTTTTAAAGCTCAACTGAGATCAGCTGGCAAGTCACGGATGGACTAGCCCTGCTCCCGTTTAAAATGTACTTCTGTGACACTATCATTTTATGCTTCCCCCTGTGCACTGTGAGGAAAACCCCCTTGTATGGGGTGATGTAGGGAAAGTGGCATGATATGTCAATAGCGTTGGGTTCAAGAGAATCTCATGAGCAATGTGAGGGTACATTACATCTGCCCACATGGCCCTGGCCTCCAACAGATCTCAGGTGTCAGCATATATCTTTGGGAAACCCTTCTAGTTTCAGGGCTCTAACCTCCAGCCTGCTCTGACTCCTCATAGAGAAAATTTCAGAAAAAACATGATAGGGGCTTCCTGTGTAAGAGATGATTGATTGGAGAGGGCTATAGATTGGAGAGAGTTCAGAGACCAGAAGCAAAAATAATCTAAGATTTGAAAAATATGATTTAGGATGAAAAGTTAAGAGAATGGGGAACAGTTAATCTGTATTGAAGATGACTGAGGAAAGTCATACTTGCATACAAAAATGTGCAGGAAGGGAAGTTATAGATGGGACAGTGATTATCAGGGACAGAGCAAGGGATATTATCATAGCCTGGTTGATTAATCTGACACTCAGTAACTGCTAACAGAATAAGTAATGGACATAAACTGCAGCAGGGTGAATTTAGGTTTAAATACAAAGACGAAATGTAAAAGGACTGTTAAACAAATGAGAGAATAATTACAAGGGAGACTGTACAATTACAATTCATGGACATGTTATAATAAATTGACTATTTAACACCTTCAATCTGAGGGTCTCAAAGAGACGTGCAGAGACGTGGGGTGAAATTCATCTCAATGCAGAGAGCTAGTGCTAAACTTTTGAACTACGTAGGTATCAGTTGGGCTCTGTTTTGACAACCGAAGTAGAACATAAGAATGGCCATGCTGGGTCAGACCAGTGGTCCATCTATGCCAGTATCCTGTCTTCTAACAGCGGCTAGTGCCAGATACTTCAAAGGGAATGAAAAGAAAAGGGCAATTATCAAGTGATCCATCCCCTGTCATCCAGTCCCCGAATCTGGTGGACACAGGCTTAGGGACACCCAGAGCATGGGATTGCATCCCTGACCATCTTGGCTAATAGTCATTGATGGACCTGTCCTCCATGAATTTATCTAATTCTATACTTTTGGCCATCACAACATCCCCTGGCAATGAGTTCCACAGACTGTGCATTGTGTGAAGAAGTACTTCCTTTTGTTTGTTTTAAACTTGCTGCCTACTAATTTCATTGGATGACCCCTGGTTCTTGTATTATGAGAAGGGATAAATAATTTTTCCGTATTCACTTTTTCCTCACCATTCATGATTTTGTAGACCTCTAACACATCTCCCTTTGGTTGTCTCTTTTCCAACTGAACAGTCCCATTCTTTTTAATTTCTCCTCAGATGGAAGCTGTTCCATATCTTTAATCATTTTTGTTGCCCTTCTCTGTACCTTTTCCATTTCTAATGTATCTTTTTTGAGATGGAGCAACCAGTGCTGCATCCAATATATATATACTGCACACAATTATATATAAGTAGGATTTAAATGGTGCTTAGGCTTTGGGCTGGAGCTGCATAGGATGGAATTTTATTCTTACTGAATTAGCCTCAGGACACCTCTCTGAGGGAAGTATTATTACCATCATTTTACAGATAGGAGGGGTGGGGAATGAAGCATGAAAAGATTAAAGGGCTTGTCTACTTGAATAACTTACATTATTGTTTTGCATCAATATAAGCAAACTGGTGTAGAAGGCTGTGTGAACAATCTTATTTGGTTTGAGTGGGTTATTTTGGTTTAGTTTAATACTGTTTTCTATTCAACTGAAACAAAACCCCATGCAGTTAGTGACTTGTTTATGTCCTGAGACTTGAAAGAGCTTATGCCTTATTTGACCCACTAGTGGCTCCTTCCAACACAGTTTATTATAATAATTTTACAGTACATATCTTGCAGAAATTGACAATTGTCAGTAATTGTACTATTTTAAAACCAATTTAAGATATACAGCACATGTTAAAACTGGAAGTTTAATTTATAAGATTTCATAGCTCCTTTCCAACTATTTTTACCATCTGTTGTCTCACTAATGGCCTCTGACACTCACATAAATCAGGGAAACTTTATATTTAACTGTTACCCTATCATTCTGAAAATTCTTGGCTTCCAGAAAAGATTGTTACGATTCATGTCATTGCCTATTTTTGAAAAATGTCAAAAACTACTCCCACGTTCCAGCCTTTGTTCAACATTGAAAATGAAATGGTGGAAATAGTGTCCTTTTCCTTTAAATTTCTTTAGGGTCCACAGTGGTGTGGATTTTTAGGAAAGCTTACTCTACTTATCACTTCAGAGCCAGATTCATCCCTCTACCAGAGCTTGTGAATGCGGCACAAGTCTCTTCAGATTTAAATATGTACCTCTGTTATTTTAAAAGATTGTTTTGTTATATAATAGCCACAAAACAAAGGACACCCAAAAAAAGTGTGTGTGTGCAGAGAAGAAACCTGGAAGGAATACTTAGGAAACAAAGACAATGTAGCGATAAAGGTCTTGAATCTTTACAGTGAAACACATTACGGAGAATCACCTTTTAGACAGCCTTGTCAACTATGTCTCTAAATCCAAAAATACAAAGGGATCTGTCTAAATAGAAATGATGTCACACTAAAATGATTAGAGAAACAGAAATAAGATTAGGAGAACAGGAAAGAAGAACATATGAGAAAACAGATGTGACTTAAAGATCTTCACACAGACCACTGAGATAAGTTTAATGCTCTCACTTTCCCCTAAAAAAATGTCCAATTGGTTTAAGATACAACAATGGTTGTTTCCCAGACCATTAAGGTGACCAGATAACTTTCTTTTAAGTCTTCCATCCCACTAGTAATCCTGCACAGTGGTCACCTTTAACATTTTGTTCCAATTTGAAAGATTCTGTCTTTCCAATGGAATTTCCTCTTATATAGAGGAGGAATATTACTGAAAATGGCAGAAAAAATGAGATACCCTCGCACTATATATAAACCTTTCAAAGGCGGCTATGCTCCATGCCAGTCCTTCTAGTTCAGCTGTGTGCTTTGTTTTCCTGCTATTACATATTGAGATACGCTACAAACAAACAAAATACAAAATCCAGCACTATGTAGTAATCTGTTAATACTGGTCTTGTAATTGTACAAAAGTTGTGAATGCAGTTCCCTTTGTAAGATGCTTTGTGGATTTGCCTCCCTGATTACTTTTTGAATTATGCTATACTTGTGACTCCTTTTGTCAGGTATGGGTAAATGTCGAAGACCAGCTGTATCTGACAGCAAAGGCTTCTGTAAAACCCTCAGATGCATAGATTTATTCCACTTTTCTATGTAGTGTGAATATAAATATCTGAGTTTAGGATCAGGAATTTTCTGTTTGTAAAGACACAATTTTTCTGCATAGTGGTTGTACTAGTGTGCTGAAGTTCATATTACTAATTCCCATATACTGTATACTTTGTATTACAACTGTAAAGGTATCATTAAAAACATTACTATATATTCAGATTGACTACAATAGGTATAGATTAAAGTAAATCATAAGGAAATATTATGATTAAAAAGGAGATATTACAAAACTAAACCTATTTAGTTTGGGACACAAACATGCTTTTCTTTGAGCTGTGATTGTAATCTTAAAGGATATTACCAAGATTGTCAGGTCCTAAATTTTGCATACTTTTAAAATACTACTTTAAAAAAACACTTTTAAATGCAAGGGGATATAAACATGATCCACCAAAGTGCTGAGCCCTTTTTGAGGTGACCAAGTGTCCTCTACTCCCATTAAAATCAGTAGGATTTGAGGATCCTCAGCACCTTGCAAGGCTGAGCCCATAAAGAGTACAGATATATCTCACAGGGAATAAAAATATGTAATCCTGAGTGTTGGCTGCCACAGTCTGATTGTAGGTGTGCACAGTGCTTTATCTAGCTCTTTGCAGCTTTTCTCCCAGGTTTTTTTTCCCCATAGAATTTAACATTAAACAAATGCAAAAACGAGGGAAAAGGATAGTATGACAATAAACAGCTTATTCATGAACACAGAATTACTGTACTGTTACTGTAGCAATGCTCCCATTTCCTGATAAGGAGCTCTGTTATTCTCTCCAAAAGGAAGAGGAATATGAAGTGTGTGGCTTGTTTATCCATCACCTTTTAAACTCCCAGTTGATAGAGCACTGCCTCACATTTATCCAACCATTTGCCTAGACTAGTTTCAGGGTCCATGTAGTAATGAGATAATACTGTATAATTTAGGAATGAGGACACATGCTTTTATCCAGTGAAATTATACCATCCTACAAAAATCTATACTAAAATAAAGGCAGCAAATTTAAGAGAAATATGATTTTTCTCCGTTAGGTGTCATTTCTACAACACACCCAGGGAATGTAATTTCTTTCACACTTGCCCATGCTGCTGACCCTCCTCTCTGTCTGCTTCATTCTTTCAAGAGCAAAATCTCAGAGGTCAGGATTCTCATATCCTGTTTCCACTTGCTCACCAGTTAGTGAAAGCATAAGGAAAAGTGTAGTGTGCACAAATGCATATAGCTAGCAGTTGGGCCAGACTTGCTGATGTCTTTTATATATACACCTCTACCCCAATATATCATGACCCAATATAACACGAATTCGGATATAACGTGGTAAAGCAGTGCTCGGAGGGGGCAGGGCTGCGCACTCCGGTGGATCAAAGCAAGTTTGATATAATGCGGTTTCACCTATAACATGGTAAGATTTTTTTGGCTCCTGAGGACAACGTTATATCAAGGTAGAGGTGTATATAAAAGACATCAGCAAGTCTGGCCCAACTGCTAGCTGTATGCATTTGTGCACACTGTACTGTATATAAAATAATAAAAACGTTCTGGATTGGACCAAGAAATATTAATTTTGGATTCAATGAAACATTTTGTTTTGACAAAATTGAAGCATTCCTTTTTTGTTTTGATGACTTTTAAACATTTTTGAGTTTTCAAAAAGAAAATTACAGGACACTTTGAAACAAAATCGTTGCAAATCAAAATATCAAAATGTTTTATTTGAAAACTGTTGAAATGAAATGTTACCTTTTTTCAGAAATTTCAGTAATAATCCAATGATTAAAATGAATAAGTGACACACGTGAAAAGTTTGAGTCTGAATCTGCTTTTTTTTTTCTCTCGAAAAATGTCATCTGAAAAATTTTGTTTAGCTCTGGCGATGACTGACAGATGCCTAAATAACAGGTGGACCTTGGGATTTGACCCAATAGACATGGCTGATGCAAGCTTCAACAATGAAAGGAGTGTTTTCTAGTGAATGGAGGGTGAGACTGGAAATCAGGACTCCTGAGTTATATGCCCAATTGCGTTGCTGCCTTGTATGACCCTGGGCAAACCACTTGGGAGCACATGGGTGTATAGGATCAGGGAGGGCCAAGGAGTCCCTCCATGCTCTGTGCTTGCTGCACAAATACCAGTCAGAACAGCAAACCCAGGTTCTCAGGTTAAGAGCTGCTACCTGCTCATGCACCCTGGAGTGCCAGCCATCCCATAGGGGACTGTGGCAGTGGAACTTTTCCTAGCCCACAGTACCCTCCTTTGAATGTATTTTTATTTTAAAAATCAGTTAGAAGCTATTATAAAAGCTGGTCTTTAGTCACATTTTTGCCTTGTTTGCTTTCTGATACCAGAGTGCAAATAAAAGAGCTGGTCCCTAAATGTAACAATACATAAGTTGTAAATATAATTTGTTTATCATTTTAGTCTGCATAACCTCTTAAATAGTTACAATAATTAATGGAAATTGAATAATATTTCTGCTTAACCTGAGGTGGTAGTATATATTTTTTCAACTTAGTAGCAATTTGTAGACTGCATAGATTGGATTGTTTCACAGAATAATGATTATGGTAAATTTAATTTTGTCTAGGACTTGCAATTATTCCACACTATTGTTTTAACATAATGGACTATACAGCAGTTCATTTATTGCCTTTGCTCAAAATTGGACAGTGCAATTTAGAAAATTTAGTTTAACCTTTTTTCTCATAGCAAAATCTTTTGGATTTTTTTTCTTACAGGAATATTTTAAATATATTTTTAATTAAAAGTTGCAGTGTGTGTGTGTGTGTGTGTGTGTGTATATATATATATATATATATAGTCTCCCTGCTGATGGCCTCCAAGCTTTTTTATATATATAAAAGCTTGGAGGCCATCAGCAGGGAGACTCATTCAAAGTTTTGCTTATAGAGTGATTGTGAAACAGATTAATGCAAAATAATGGAACCTTCCCTACTTACTCAGGCAGTGCTACACTGGGACAAGTTCTTCTTTCTCATTTATATTGTGGTAGAACCCAGAGGCCTTAGTGAAGTTGAGGTCCCATTATACTAGGGACTGTTCTGACATATAAAACATGAATCCCTGCTCCAAAGTGAGAAGACAAGACATAACAGATACAAACAAATGGATGGGGGAGCAGAGAACATGGGGTAACAAAAATAACGGGAGGATGGTGTACAATTTGTAGCCAATCCATAGTAGTAATGACAAAGCCGAAGGTTCTTATTCAGTTTTTACACAGTTCTAGCTCAGAGAATTTCCCACTAAAGCCAATGGGAGTTTCTCTCCATGAGGGTGGAGTAAAAAAATTAAGGGTCCCATCCTGCTTTACAATTTAAGTAAGCTGAAGTGAATGGAACTACTTGTATGTGTAAGGACTAATCCTTGGCCAGATCCTGTGAGGTTCTAAGCATCCCCTGAAAAATGGTGAATATTCTCAATGACCAGTTAAGTTAATGAATGTTGAGCATTCTTAGCACCCTTCAGGGATTCCTGAGTGAGGGATTGCGGGATCAGGCCCTGAATAAGTACCACAGGCTTTGACCAATGGACCTTAATGAGACTATTACCCAGATAAAGACTACAACATCTAGCTGTAAGTGGCTAATCATTTAAATGCCCTTGATATTTGTTGCTGTGTCATTAACCATGCTGAAGTCACTTGATCCTTACATGGATGTAATATCTAATTCCATAGATATTCTGCTGCAATTTAGCAACAATTACTGTCCACTTATTGTAAAGTTTTGCCAAAAAACACTAATGTGATTATTTTTGGTCACACTAACAGTATATTCCAGTTTGCAGATGTTGCAAAAATGTAGATTGATGTGAGTGATTAAAACCATATTACACAGGAAATAATTTAATTTGTACCATTTGTGGTGCTCTCTCTCTGTAGTCACAAACAATACAAATGAGGGCATGTTATTCGTTATTATAATGTTGCATTAAATAGCATTAATTAAATATTAAATTGTTTAGTAAAACTTAGGTTATCCATCAAGAATGCAACATAGTAACTATGGGGTATTGCAAACATATCCTTAAAGATGTCAGAAGTATGTTGCATTGCCCAAACTCTTGGAGCTTTTCTTGGAGAATATGATACCAAAGTTTATGCTGCAAATGGATGTAAAAGGAACTACAGTACATTTAACCCACAGAGCGTGTTGGTTATATGAGTTGCTAGATAAATACTCACTTTGCATGTGTCTCTAAAGAGATTTGCTTTGGTTTGTTTTCATTTAATGATAAACAAGTACCTGAATTGTAATTGAATCATTTTAAAGATAAATGGAATGTGATGTATTTGGCCCTTTGATCGCTGCCTCTGAGTAACCCGGCAAAGTCCTCGATCCATTGCTTACATCAACAGTTGGTTTACAGTGCTGAGCAGCAAGTTGCCATTTTTGTAACCATTTATTTTTGAGTAGGAAGGGGGGAAGAAAGTGAAGAACCCTTCACTTCAGACATAGAGTATTGAGCCACATAGCTAGGCATCAGGTTGAATATTCTCTAAACCATCAGAAGAATGGTGACTTCATCAGGGTGTGCGGCAGCAAGCCAGTCAGAACCGCTAATCTCGAGAATGGAAAAAAATAAATCTTGCATGATTAGAGATTGTATAGAATTGCAGGGCACAGTGCAACATACAGTGCAGGATTCCAGTACAACTTAGAAAGGCAGATAAACAAGTAAAGAAGTTATTGGGTCCCTGTGCACTTGAATGATCTCTCTAGCTTCCTACTGAAGGGAAAACCAGCTAAGAGAAGTAGCGGTGTCCCTCCATTCCATCACCAGAACACAACACAGCAATTAGCACAGAGTAGAGTCTAATAGTAGGGAAGTTGATTGGGTGGAGGCAGAAGATGTTAAGCCAGGTGGATACAAGGCAACAAATATTTCTGCTGTGTCCCATTTCCCTCCTGAGAAAATGTTTTCAATAATCTTCTGTTAATGCAGTTCTTATTAATTTAGACACCAGTAGAATTCATTTATGTTTGCGTTGTACTTCTTAGTAGTACTGCGTGTTATATTTAGCAGCAGAGGTCTTCATCTTGCCATTCTAGCAAAATAAACTATTGAAACATTCTGAAGCATCATTGTCTGGGAAATCCAAGTGAGCTGTTTGTGTGTAGCTCAGTCTGCATTCTCTGAGAATACAGATTAGATCATTAAGGAGTAGCACATTTTGCCCACTTATCAGTGTTTGCATACAGCAGAGTCTATTAATTGAATGAGGATGGTGGACGCTGATATACCATCTCACTCTGTCAGAGGGTTACTTTTCTGTCTCTATCTGAGGGTTTCACCCTTAATCATGAAGACTGAAAAGGCAGAAATGGCTGGTTTTGTGCATGTGTGTGCGCACACCTTTTATCTTCAGTTTACTTGTCATCTAATTTGCAGACTCTTTCAGAAATCTTTTGATTTACACCTGTAAAATGTATAAGTGCTAATCACGGTAGTGTGGTAGACAAACTAAGTAACAATAACAATAAGCCCCTGTGCACGATCCTTTCTACCGGACGAGCTAAAAATTAGCATAAAACTGGCAAGCTTTGAGCACTTGCACTCTCTCCCACAGACCCGCCAAAACAGAGTGAGGTAAAGCAACAGATAGGGAAGCAGAGTATCGATTCAGACTTAATAATTAAAATCAGAGTTACAATAGATCAAAGTGGAGCTGTGTTAAATAATGGTATGGATTAGAGTTCCCCGGCCTGGCTTACTTGTCAGTCACATTATTGTGTAGTTCAAGAATAAACACTTAAGACCAGCAAAATTTTTTGTAGTGATTATATTGCACAGGAGCTCTTGAGATATACTCATATTCACTGATAAGAAGCTAACAACCAAGTTTCTTTTTGCTGTGTCACTACTGAAGATCTCTAGGCTTTTTTCATAAGAGTTAGGGTTTGCCCCTGTATTCTGGCCGGTATATCTCCTTTCTGTTTTGTTATCTGATATGCTGGCAGCAGCGCACTCTACCTTTACACCTGTGGTGTAGTATGTAGGAGGTGCATTCTTTAAGTGCCCAGAATTCTATGAATCACCAGGTCTTTCAGTGCAACGTACTGTAACGTGTGTTTTGTGACGTATGCTGTTCAGGGCAGACTGTTAGAAAATTGTCCTGTGAATGAAATCAATTTCAAGAAATGGTTAAGCAATGCAGAATTAAGGGTGAAAATCTAAGATGGGGTTGCTGTTACGGATTTTCAACCTCATGGGCATGATTCTTCTCTTTTTATTTGGGCAAAACACCTACTGACATCAGTTTGGGTTTTGTCTGAATATAGACTGTAGAATCAGAAACATAATCTGAATTTCTTCCTGTTTTGTGAAGTGTAAGAAACTCTTCATGTTACTTTAAATTAGATGAATTGCTTGATATAAAGTATAAGCTCACCTACTGTTCAAAGACTACTTGATAAAGGACCATATATAGTAATGCAATATCCACGTATAATAGTTCCTCACAATATTTGAAGTGGTTGTAGAAGTCTTAGTTCGCTGTCTTGATGGTTTATTTCTAAATAACCTTAAAGTGTTATCTGGGATATGGCAGTGATAAGATTGCTTTTTAATTAGCTCTAGCGAGCTTTTTTCAATTAAGACTTTTCCTAACAAAATACTATATTAGCCTTAAGGAACTTTTGGAATGAACTGGTCATTTGATAAATAATCTCTTCTAATCCCATCTGTTGCTCCTAAAAATGTTAACAATTGATTTAATAATATTACTCCTGGATTTTTTCTTTGCTCATCAAAATTTTATGGACAGTAGAGACTAATGCCAATATTTGATTCTCTTTTGGAAAACAGTGGGCATCAACTAGAAGAATGGCATATGGTACTGTGACACTGCTATTTCTTACTAGTGCCACCAGATTCAATGATTATCTTGATCTCAGTTCCTCAGGAAAAAAAAAAGAAGCTACAGGCCAATTTAATACTCAGTGAGTACGACCATATGGACTACATTATAGTGCTTGGTCTGAATGGCCCCATCACCCATAATATTCCCTAAAAATTACTTGATAGATACTATGTCTACTTAAAATGTGTGTTTGATTGCAACTCTTTTGTTTAAATTTCTGGAATATTTCTTTGAGGTAATGCTAAAGGATACAAAAAAGGAAAATCTTTTAACTAGAGAGCAGTCTTATTAAAAATTACATGAAATATTCAGCCTTTTGTTGAGCTCCTGAATTGCTGCAATTTATGGTACAGTAAAATAATGAGCTATATTTTCTAATTCCAGACCTGCCCACTGTTCATTATGAACATCAAGTGGAACATTTCATGACATATTTAGTGTTTATTTGAATATTTCTCAATCAGTGAGCTTGTAATGGGACAATTATACTGGCAACTAGTATGTAGAACACACACATCGTGATCCCTTGCAGCATTGGCAGAATGAGAAATGTCAATTGAGGTTGTTGTAAGAGGTTTCCTAATCCTGTTGAACTAAGGAAAGAGATTCTTTCTGAACCATTGCCATCTGGAGAACATAAAGATGTGGAACAACCTTTCATCATTAGATTGGCACGTTACTGGAACAATGTTGGCATTGGCAAAATTCTAATGAAGAGAAATATTATGCACAGGAATAGAAAAACTCAATACTTTAGTTTTTTTTATCTATGTGAAGGCATTTTGAAAAAATAACAATGAAAGATACTGAAAAGTTAACCATTTTTATATCTAAAATATGTAGTTTTAAAATTTGAAATTATTATTATCTGACACAATAAAATATGATATGCGTGTTTTTACAATACAAAGATTCATATATATGTGTTTTGGGCAAACAGTTTGTAATGCATACTACTGTCAGCTCCTTTATTTTGGTCTGCTATTTGTATTTGTTTGACAGCTGTGTTGTGCTCAAAAAATTTGAAATCATGAATTGCTTGCAAACAGCTCCCCATGTGTATTCACTTTGAGTTTTCTGTATTCATGATTCACTCTTTGAACTGTGTGACCGGTTGCTTAAGTCACATGGCAGTCTCTCTGTTCTCTAATTAAATGGAAGCAGGTGTTACTATGTTTTTACTCTAGCACTCTAGTATGTACTCAGTGATACTAACTGTGGGAAAGATGCTACTGGTCTGGGTGAGACAAGCTGACAGAAGGTGCGTAGAAGGACATAGGCTCAGTGAAGACTCATCTCCCACAGCCACCTATAAAAGGCTCCATGTGGCTCCCATTTTCATCTGCACTGCCAGGATCTACCTCTCCTCCATGCTTCTGGGTGCTCTTCTCCACCATCACAGTCCAGCTGTAGGTGGATCAATAGTTCTGGAAGCCTTAAAGAAAGAAAAGCAGTGTGTCCTACTCCACAGACATAGAATTCTGCAGTGGAGTGCTACAGGCTACCCTCTATCCTGCTGCCACTTCCTCTGGGGCAGATACTGCTTCCCCAACTTGTGCAATTACCCACTGCTGACAACAGGATATGGAGCTGGACTCTGCGGTGGGCTTTCAGGTGAACCCATGGAGCTAAAGTGCATCTGTTCTTAGATGCACTTTAGCTTACCTGATGCTGTCATAAACAGATTGTTAAGGATTAATGTCTCTTGTACCTGTAAAGGGTTACTACCAGGGAACGGGACACCTGACCAGAAGACCAATCAGAAGACAAGATACTTTTAAATTTGGGCAGAGGGAAGCTTTTGGGTGTGTTCTTTGTCCGTTGTGGGGTTCTTCTCTCGGAGGGTCTGAGAGAGACCAGACATTACTACAGGCTCTCTAAGTTTCTTTTCTAATAGTAAGTAAAAACAGGCGGTTTAGGTTTTTTGATTGTTTTACTCTATTTGCAATTGTGGATCTGGCTGGTTAACTTTTATATGTGTAGTTGCTGGGAATATTTTGATTTGTATTGGTACTGGGGGGAAAGTCTCTTTCTGGTGTCTGTAAGCTATAGGACCCCGTAATATATACATCTTGAAGTTACAGAGTTAATTCTTTACTTTTCCTTTCTTTTATTAGAAGATTTCTTTTTAGAGAACCTGATTAATTTTGTTTTGTTTCCCTTGTTTTAGTCCAGGGGATTGGGATTACTCACCAGGATGGGTGTGGGGGAGACGGGAAGGGGAGAGATAGATTCAAGGAAAACAAAGAGAGATTCTGTTTGCCTCTTTGTGGAAGGGAAGGGTGATGCTTCTCTGTATGGTGATTTAAGAGGTTGGATCAGTATCTCTCAAGATAGCCCAGGGAGGGAAATTCTGGGAGAGGGAAAGGTGGGGGAATGGTTTATTTTTCCTTGTTTTAAGAACCCAAGGGATCTGGGTTCTTGGGGTCCCCAGGGAAGGTTGGGGAGGTCAGAGTGCCCCAGAACACTATATTTTTGGGTGGTGGCAGTGCTATCAGATCTAAGCTGGTAATTAAGCTTAGAGGATTCAGGTGCTAGTATCTCATTTTCTGAACTCTAAGGTTCAGATCTGAGAAGGAATGCTATGACAGATGCTCTCACTGGTTGCTGGTGACAGAGGTCATGTTCCCAGAAACCTCAGTGAAGTGGATCCCCATAGGTGAAGAGTTGTCCCAGCACTGTCCCCTGTCTCCCTTTCTTCTCCCACTTTCTCATCCTTCTTGCACCTTATCCTTTTGCTCTCCTGATCCTTCTCCATCTGTCTTTTCTTGTTCATTCTCTACTCCACCTTATGCCTACCGTGATCTTCTCTTTCACTCACGAACACCAGAGTGAATTTCTAGGCTGTCCAATATGGTACTTCTGTTTCCAGCTGAAACAAATGTAGTTATAAAAATAAAATGATGGAGATATCCTATCTCCTAGAAGTGGAGGGGACCTTGAAAGGTCATCTAGTCCAGCCCCCTTCTTTTACTAGCAGGACTAAGTACTGATTTTGCCCCAGATTCCTAAGTGGCTCCCTCAAGGATTGAACTCACAACCATGGGTTTAGAAGGCTAGTGCTCAAACCACTGAGTTATCCCTCAGCTTTCAGATGTGCTCTTGAATTCATTTCCTTCTAACACCCACATGAACAAAACTTCATTTGTACAAGTGTGCAACAAAATAAATAAACAGTTTTGTTAGTTAAAATAATGCAGGGAGTCAGATGTGTGGTCCTAATTGCTTTGAATCTTCAACCTGCATCTTACTTTTCCATGTTGCAAGAGTTAGTTATTTTGGAGTTGAGAGAACTGGATGACAGTTCTGTTTATTCTTCAGATTAAACAATATACTGCCTCAAAGGTAGAGTTGGATTTAAAAGATGAAGATTAGGACTGTTTTTAACTAATTCCATTGAGAACGCAAATTCATCTCATCTTGTTTAAATTCCAGTTGTCCAATGTTTTTGTGATCCTATAAATATAGTAGATAAGAGTGTTTTTTTTTATTTTGATAATCTTGCCTTGCCTCCAGTTTTATTCCCATTTTCCAGTCAATAGCATACATTTATCTCTGCCATATTGAGCTTAATTAGATATTTGAGAAGTGCTAGCTGTGAATTGTTGTTGTTATACTAATGGCTAATTATTCTTATTGCTGCTATAGAAGCATGGGGGAATTTATGTAATACAAGAATTGTATGTGACAGATAAGAATATACGTGTTTTCTTGCTAGTTCTAGGAGTCTAATCTCTCATTGCTGTACATGCAAACACCTGGTAAAGTGAATGGGGTTAGGCATGCATAACTCCCGTTAACCTGAATGTAGGTTACATACAAGTGCCAGTGGGGAATAAAAAGATGATGCTCTGACTACATTCTTACTATGTAAGAACTTCTGAATTACTAGGATCCAGTTTGGCCTTCTGATTTGCAGAACCATCTTCCAGGTAGGATGGATGGGAGCAGGAACAGTTGTATTTTTGCAATTGTGTTTTGTGGTGCTACATATTTCACAGCAATATTGGTTTAGTAAATCAATTAGTAAGGGACAATCTTCACTCATTGTTATATTTGCTTTCCACAACCAACTCTCTGTATAACTTTTCATGAGTAATGTGCCCGAATACTTGGATACTAACATCTAAACTGTATTCTTAAATTTATTCACCTAAATTTGAGTTATTGCTGATTATGCACTATATGTATCTTATGACTTTAAACACAAACTTTGTGTTTGTGGATAATCTAAGTACTATACTAGGGGTTCTCAAACTGAGGGTCGGGACTCCTCAGGGGGTAGCGAGGTTATTATGGGGGGGTCACAAGCTGTCAGCCTCCACCACAAGCCCCACTTTGCCTGCAGCATTTATAATGGTGTTAAATATATAAAAAGTGTTTTTCATTGGTAAGGGGATCACACTCAGAGGCTTGCTATGTGAAAGGGGTCACCAGTGCAAAAGTTTGAGAACCACTTTATTATAGCCAGATGTACAGGCGCTCTTTTCTTAACCTACTATATAATTTTTTAACATTAGCTTTAATCATTTTTTTCTCTGCTCACTTTGTTGTATATCCTCATCATTAACATTTAATAGCCAACATAGTAAGCAGAGAACAATGTAAGAGTATCCTATTTTGTAATTCATGATTTTAAAACTTCAAATTTAGATTGTGTGGTTCACTCCCAGATTCTTATTTATTTATCCTTTCAGTTTAATTTGCTGAATGTTACTTTGACAGATACTGACCTGTTAAACACCTTTGTGGAGGTCTGTTTGATACATATATATAGCTCTCATTAATGCTGTTAAGAGTTACTCACAGACACTGAAGAGATCAAAGTCCCCTTAGCAAACCACAAAATAGCAGGTAAATCTTGCTGTGTTATAATTCAATATACTTTTAGGGTGCTTAGGTCTTCCTTGGGTACACATATGTGTATAACTTGCATTGCCACTACTGGGATTAATGTGTACACATAGCACATAATGTTGATGACAGAGGCATTCAGATGCTATTGTGATGGGAACCAGTACAAACCCTAAGAAACATACATAGATTAGAAAAAAAATAGGTTGATGTTATCACTAAAATATATTATAATGTGTATATTATTTGTACACTGAACCATGCTTTACGTTTTCTAAGCACCTTCTCCATGCTTTATTTTTTTGCGGGGAGTGGAGAGAGAGAGAGGAGAGAGAGAGATGCCTTTTTGATTTAATTCAAGGAAATTTGTGAACTTTAAAAGAATAGAGAGAGAATAACAGACTTCAAAGTAAAAAGAAGATGAAGAAACAACAACAAAAATTCATTATAGTCGTAGGAATAGAGATGAAAATTATACATGAAGGTGGTGGTGGGAAAGAGAGCAATATTTCTAAATATCAAGGAATTGTTGACTTTACTCTGTATTTCCAAGATATTTTGTCTAACTATCAATATGTTGTCTCTAGTAAAATAATTAGAAATCCTTTTTTTACAAAAAGAAAAATATGTACTCCTTAACTGATAAATATTTAGTACATCTTTCTAAAGAATGTGAATCAGAGTTCTAGTCAAACATTGTTCTCCCACTACTTCAGTACATGAAAATCCTGGCTACCTGTTGTTTAACAATCTGTGGATTCCCAGATCAGCTTAACATTAAAATGTTGGTAGAAGGAAAAAAAATCCATTCTTCAATAGTGTTTTTCATCCATTGAAATCATGTAAATTAAACTAATATATTGTTAAAGAGTAATGCAAATTGTATGTACAGTATAGTACATTATTCATTATAAGCATTATAATTATAATTGTGCTTTGTCAAAGTTGATTATAAAGGTTTGGGGTGTGTGTGTGTGTGTATATTTTTAGATGTACACACAAGACAGTATCTTTCATCAAACTATATTCCAGAGATGAACATGTGTTTTAAATTTGTAAATTATGCATCTGTTGGATTATAAATTCAAAGAATTCTTTCACATTGTGACATAACTTGCAGGAAGAACAATTAACATTTAAAAAAAAAGAAAGAAAGAATAATGCTTGTCATGTGACTGGCTTTCCTGTTTGGGGTTTTAAGAGTTGAAAGTCTGGCTATTAGGGTGTGGATTAGTAGGAGATTCAGTCATCTCCGTGATGTAGGTCAGACACCAGCAACATGTGGCGAGAAAGAAAGGGCACTCTTCCCAGTAGTATGTGGAAAGCGTAACTGTAAGGACTTTAAAATAAAGGACTGGACAAAATGCTTAGATTTGGTATCCCAGGTACTGTGCAACAGATTTGAAACATGAATAATGAAGGCTTCATGCAGAAGAGCCTTTGACGGCACAGTGTGGGGCCAAGCTAATGCTTTTTTTAAGAAGCAGCCCAGTTCCTGAGTAGCCTTTTGTGAGAAGTCATTTATCCTACTCAGAAAGAGGAACTATAACTGACAATGTCCCAGAACACACACAAGAGGAATATCACTCTGAGATCCTATTCAGAAGACCCTGAATTTAATCTGATGCTAAGAGAGGCTGTTTGCAGGTACTAAGTCCTTTTGGAGAAAATTTTCCTATTGCCTAACTTATATCTGGGAGAATTACATTTGAATGAAAGTATAACATATTTAAAGAAGACTATATACCTAATAGTTTATTAGCTTTAGCTTTGTGAGGATCAATTTGAGGATATCTGAAACAGTAGCACACAGTCCTAAAGCTATTTAAATTTTGATCTGAGGAATTGTGTTCTTTCTTTCAATGCTCTATGTAAAATCAAATTGTTCCTTATACTACATTAAATACATGCACTGCAATAATGTGTGAATAATGCAAGCCGCAATTGTAAGTGTCCTTATTTACCAGTTGTTGAGAAGTTTGTGTTATGTTTGCCGCAGTTTTGTGTATTCATCAGGTATTTGAGCTACTTCTCCTGCAGTAAAGGTGTTTAATTGTCTTTCTTAATCTATTTTTACAGTTGTGAAAATGGCATTATCATTTTAGAAATTTATTTCAGTTCTACAGGCTCTTTTTCTTTCACTCCATAATTTTTTTTCGCTTTTCATGTAACTGTCCTGCACGTGACCACTGAGAAGAACTGGCTATACATAAAAGCCATTCAGTTTCTCTTGCATCTTTGACTGCCTGTAGCTCTTTTATTTTTTTGACTGTAGCTTTTCACAAACAAAATTAGCCAGGCATTAAAGCATTTCTAAAGTTTCAACTTCTTGTACTCGCATGGTTAATGTTTACATTGCACATATTTGTTTCTTGATAGCATTTTTTTTTCTTTTGGGGACTAGTAGTCAGAACGGTGATAAAAGAAAATTTGAGTTGTATACAGTTAGAAAAAGTAGGCATCTTTTCTTTAGTTCCTCCCCTTTACTGTCTGAATCTGCTCAGTTTCGTAGGTCATCAAAAGCTATAGAAGAAAAATGGAAGAATAATTCTTTGCTACTAAGGTTTTATATTTAGAAAGAGCCTTGTTGGCAAAGAACAGACATTACAAAGGTTTGTAAAGCGTTTGGAAGAGTTTCCCAGAGTATAAGTTTGTATATACTGCAATGTCCAGTGTATCCAGTAGGCAGAAAAGAACTGCTGAAAATTTGTCAAATTGTAAATCTTGAAGATTTTTTCTTTATACTAACGTGTCAGCAGCTTAAAAAAAAATCAACAACCTCTAACATCCCCTCATATTATAGGCCTTTAAGTTTCATGAAAAATTAAAACCATAACCAGGGCCAGAGACTCAGAAGATGGCAAGCATTTTTCTCATCTTTTTTTTTCTGTGGAGATGGATGCATGACCAAATCAGTGGCTGAATTTCTGAAGGGTCGAAGAGGTATGAAGTGAGTAATGAAAATGTGTATTAGCTAATTACACAGCCAGTTGCATTAGCAGTCATGTTGTTATTGTACAAGTAGTTTTAGGAATCTTGAAAGACTTAGTTTTAGTTATACATCATTGTGGCTTTTAGATGTAGCTTTATAGAGTGCTCATTTGCAGATAAAAACCCTTTGCTAAGTCTTTTGGTGTTTTGAGGCACTTTATATGGTATATAATTTCTACTAAGAGACAATAACCAATATGTATGTGTCCTAATATAATTTTCCATATACGTTTAGGTGAACCTACAGAAATTACAATAGATAACATTTGTATCTGTGAAGACATTTATTGTGGATGTTTGGACAATGGAAATATTGATTTATATGTCCAAATTATGACAATTGGAATATCATCTTCATTTCATTCTTGAGGAATAAAATTATTATATTCTATTCTCTAGAGACATTTTAGCAACTAATCTGGACGAATCAAGTCATTCTGGCTGAGTGTAATTAATTTTTTGGCCAAGCTAATATTTCTTAGTAGACTGCTTGCTTGGTGTAGGTTTGCCTGATCATAGTGGCGCTTGCACAGATGAAAATTCTTTGAGGATTAGATTTACATTCTTAAGGTTAAATTCTGCTTTGGATGGATGCATCTATTTTCACATTTAGTTGACTTAATTGGGAGTCACACACATGCAGACTGGTGCAGAATGTGACTCCTTGTTGATATCTCCTCTGATGGGAACAAAAAGATTTGAGCTCTGCACCTAGCTGTTGCCTTTGAAGCGTGCAGTTACCATGCATTGTTTTTTTTTAAAGCTACTTATGACCATTTTCTTTGTGAATAAAAGTTGTTAATAGAACAAACTCAACCATGTGTAACGAAAGTGTGGCTAGGGATATAGTAAATTTCATGCCAAGTTTTCTGAAGTACTCTCCAGTGTTCTGCTATATAATATTGCCAGCCATCTTGTCTCCTATAAATTTAATAGTGATCATTTGATCATAGATGTATTTAGATTGTAAGCTCTTTGGGGCACTGTGTTTGTACTGTGCCTAGCACAATGGGGCCCTGAGCCCTGTCTGGGGCTCTTAGGTGCTGCCATGATACAAAAAATAATGATAATAGAGTCTGTTTCTGAAATGGGTGTTCCTCTTCATCAATACTTTTAGGTCCTGATCCTGTCGCTGGACTCCTGCAGCAGATACCTAGTCATGCAGAGGGCCATTGGCTCCAATAGCACTTCCTCATTCAGGCATAAACAGCCCCCCATGGAGATGGATACAGTTGCAAGATTGGAGCCTTCATTTGTAAACACACAGTTCTGTCCTGGCTGCTTTCTACATATCTCAGCTTTGCAGGAAAGCCTTGCAGAAAAATCACATAGGTGTGTAACCCTTCCTTTGTTCCAGTGAATTACATTCTCTGAGACTATTTCAGCTACAACCGTGGGTTGTTTTTTTTTCTGTGTGAAATTAATGCTTCCTGACAGGATTTGCCATGTAGGCTTGTTTTCTTCAGACTGAGCATTTGTGTACTAAGCCTTTGTACACAGGAATTGCAAGTCTGAAGGAAAATAACTTATCCTTATTTACAACTCAAAGAATCATAAATAATACGCCTTTTGATATCCCCCCAAATTCTAAAATATCACATGAATTTTCTGTGCTTGAGTTGTTGAGTTTAAATTTCACAGCTTGCAAGTGTTCTCTGAATCATAATTTAACATTTCAGTCAAAGGAACTCATTTGTGAGACTGAACCCTATCACTGCAGAATTTCCCAGCACTTATGGAGTTACTAATTTTGAAGTGGAGTTGATTCTTAAAGGCTCTGTTGCCTGAGTATATTCTGGCCTACAAACATGGTACACCACAACTACAAATGTAGGAGGTTGGCTGTTGACTTTACAGCTAATTCCAAATTGTTGGTCTTCCAACCCATTGATACAGGGAGTTCTGTGCAGGTAATCTCCATTACTGCTAATCAAAGTTGCTTGTATAAATACTTTGCTGACTGATTGAGGAATCTGCCTCTAAGTGTGCAAATAGTATATGTAACCAGGTGTTGGAGACATTTCGGGAGGTATGTTAATTGTATGGAATAACATGGACCAGAAAAGGAAGTCCTCACCTCATTCATCCATGTCACAGGGCTATTCAGTGTAGCAGAACCTCGCTAATTTGCCCCAATGATCTAGAGACCTATTGCAATCTGAATTATGCAAATTAAAAAGTAAGAAAAAGGCATTACAGACTATATCTTTTGTTTATATAACTGAAAGTTTAGGTTCAGTTATTTATTCTAAGTGATAATGCAAAATACACCTCTACCCCACTATGATGCGGTTGTGGGGAGCCAAGAATCCTTATCGCGTTATAGCTGAAACCCTGTTATATCAGGGTAGGGGCGGCAGGGTTCCAGCGGTGATTTAAAGAGCTCCAGGCTCCAGCCGCTGCAGGGAGCCCCAGAGCTTTAAATCACGATCAAGCTCCGCTGCCGCAGCCCCGAGGTAGCAGCGGTAGGGCTCCAGCGGTGATTTAAAGGGCCCTGGGCTCCCCGCAGCAGCTGGAGCCCATGGCCTTTTAAAGCGCCGCTGGAGCCCCACTGCTACCGTGCTATACGCGAACCCATGTTATATCGGGTCGCTTTATAGCGGGGTAGAGGTGTACTAATAAATGTTTTGTAACATATTTGTAAATGTTATGAAATCTCAAAATTAAGACCTCACACAGCACTCTGCAATTAAATCTTTGCTCAGAACTGCACATACACCATTTCTATATGTGTGCAAATTATGGATTATTAGAATTAACATAGTGTGAATAAGCAAGGTTCAAAGGAATTTGGATTTCATGTTCGATTTTAATCTCCTCTAAAGACAGATAGATGTCTGGACTCATAAATCTCCAGGAAGGGTTAATAATGGAACTGATGAGAACAAAAAGAACACTCAATAAATGTGCAAAAAAGTCAGATGCAGAAAAAATATTTATCTGAAAGAATGTTTAAGAATTGCTATGGAAGTCTTGGTTATATTGCACCAAGGCAATTATGTAAAAAGCAGAAATAATACTACTTCACATTTATATAGCAACTTTAATATTTGGTGTTTGATTTTCAGAGTGCATTATAAACATTAATTAATTACATTTCAGAGCCCCCACCATGAGACAGGGTAATGATATTACATCTATTCTAATCATGGATATATGGAGACCAGAGACTATGGTTATTTTCCTGCAGTCAGAAAGTAAGCCAGAGCTGGGACCCAGGAGTTCTGACTCTAAGCCCCTGGCCATGAGACTACACTGTTGGAAAACAAATGCAGATATAGATATGTACATGGATAGGCAGTTGATACTGTATGATATATTTATGGATATGCATTAGGGGCTTTTCTGAGAGTTTACAGAATGGTTAGAAGTGCATCCAAAATCATTCCCATTAATTAAAGTCCATACTTCAGAATCTTGTGTGTATATAAAAAAAAAAAATGCATGAGTATGGATTGTAATAATCTGTGGTGCTGTGACTAAGTGAAGGAAACTGTAGATGGGGAAAACACTCATCCATCCTACTTGGGGCTAGTGAGTCGGCTAGGGTTGGAGTAGGTGGTACTATATAAACAGCTGGCATTTAATTTGCCATCTGCTGTCCGCCCAGTTGATATCACTACACAAAAGCTTTACAATATGCAAGAAAAAATCATTTCTGAAGAATCATTTCTATATTCTTACTATAGTCCAGATTCTGATAGCCTCACTCGGTTTCTGCTCCATTCTTACTCTACCCAGGAAAACCTCCTATTGACTTGAATGAGGTTGTTTTTTTTTTTAATTTCCCCTGAGTAATAGTTTCATGTTTCTTCGATGTACTGTATTTCTTTGGCTTATCTTAATTTTAGTGCTTATGACACTGCAGTTAGAGTTGCTTAAATTAATTTTACCCAAATCACCTTTACTTTTTTGATCAAATACATATTTTCCAACACCTCATTGATCTAATGCATCACTGAGGATTTCCAAAGTGTTAGTGTCTAAATAAAAGCTCTTTTCCAGTCAGCCAGATTTGTTCAGCGAAGCCTTGCTCCAGTGTTTGTGATATTACAGTCATTTTCAAGCAGGGAACGTCAAACCCTGGGTTGAAGGAAATAAGTGAGAGGAACAAGTTGATGTATCGGCAAAGGCCCCAGTCCAGCAAACACTTATGTGCAGATGTTGCTTTACTCCCATTAATAATCTCATTGATCTACAGGCAGTGGCACCAATACTACAGAAATCAGTAGCAATGATTCTTTAAGGATCGTTTTAGTTTTTCCATTACATTCCACAGTTTTCAAGGATTGATAATTCGACTGCTTTAAATTACATCTGGCTTCAACTTTGCATGCATATGGTCAACCTACATGTGCCTTTATTTCCAATAAAAATACTTAAAAGGATACTGCTGAAATATTATTTATAATTTTTGCACTCATTATTTTACTTGCTGTTGTTTTACAATAATCCCTTGAAAGCATAAGGCAGAATTCTGCTTCTTTACTAATTTTCCTCCATTGTGTATGTTCGCTGCTTTGTTATAGGGTGCTCATGTGCACAGGGCAACTGATAGCGTTGAAAAAAAAAAGTTTATAATCCAGATTCTTGGCTGGTGTAAATCCACTTGAGAATATGGATTAATACATGTATTTTTCAAACCAATATACAGATAGGCCCAAAATGTGGCCCTATATTTTTTCTTCCTAAAAGTCTTAATTGTGTCCACGGTTTTCATTTATAGATCAGTCCCATAACAGTAGGTTTTTTTAGTTTCAGACACTTCCTTTCATTCTAACAAAGACAAGCCAGTTTCCAAAGGTTCTGTCTATGCCTAGTATCTCTTTAGCACATAGTGTTTTAAGCATGGTTCACTGAAGAAAAGCAATCAGGACAAATGTCTCTATCTACTTTTTTTTCTTGCCCTATAAAATAGGTATGTCCACCAATCCTCTTTGTTCTATACAAGGAATAGGTTGGTTGAGTGAGAAACTTTCTGGAAATTAGTCTCAGGAAATATTATGTTTATAGTTCAGGACACTCAATCATGTTATATATTTTTCTCTTGTTAATGTATTTGTTAATAATTTTGTATTGGGAAGAATTTCTTCTGGAGAGTGAGTTGAGAGGTGAGTTTTTGTTCCTTGACTGGCCCTGTTTAACTGCTCTAGCTATCTCTGAAACAGCAGTGGAAGGGAGTTGAATGATCAGGCCACGTCCAGACTAGAAATTAAAATCGATTTTAGATACGCAACTTCAGCTACGTGAATAACGTAGCTGAAGTCGAATTTCTAAAATCGAGATACTCACCAGTCTGGACGGGGCGCCATCGATGTCCGCGGCTCTCCGCGTCGATTCCGGAACTCCGTTCGGATTGATGGAGTTCCGGAATCGATGTAAGCGCGCTCGGGGATCGATACACCGCGTCCAGACTAGACGCGATATATCGATCCCCGAGCAATCGATTTTAACCCGCCGATGCCGCGGGTTAGTCTGGACGAGGGCTTAGTGTACGGAGATATGCCTTTATTTGGGAGGAAAAACTAACAGCTAAGACAGATTTTATACTCTCATCTGAAATGTGTTTGTTTGGATTCTGTAGTGACTACTTTTATTAATATGTTTATTGCCATAATTGATATTAATAACGTGATGTAATTGAACTGCTTTATTCAGCTGCATGCTTTCTAAAGTTTAGCTGGAACAAAACATTTGATATATATGGTGATTTTTAATGGCACCATACAAACTTGGTATAAGGTCTGAAGAAGCATCAGACTTGATACAATGTCACTGTCAAAGTCTTGTACTGATTTCATTCCCATTAGTATTTCACAAACAGTAAAAGGTGACATTATCAAGGAACACAATTTATTTTCTAGTTTATCATAGTTGGGGGAGAATAATGAAATTACCATCTATTACCAGAACAGTTTGATAATATTAATGCCCTTGTCTGGTTGCTACTGTATAAACAAAAGATAAGGGCAGTATGTCAGTGTTCATTAACTTACTTTAAAGAGCATTTGGACAGTTTCACCTTTTCTGAGCTATGCCTTTCTGATACACTGTATGGAATATAGTGTGGATAACTGGAAGAAGTGTTGTTCTTAATGTGAATATAATGCCAGTTCATTTTTTTAAAATGTTGTTGTATGGTAGAAATGAGTATTATTATTTCAAAGTCCACACGAGTAGATCTGATTGCAAGCTTATATAAAGTACTGTAAATATCCAGAAACATAAATAGAAAGTCTTGTTTCCATGCCATTGAATTGTGATAATCGGAAAATTCATTCCTGACTTACTCCCACTACTGGCCCCATGAGTTAAAAGTTGTGGCTGACAAAAATATTTCACCTTTCTTTATCTCTCCATATTATACATGGAACCCTCTTATAACTTAATTTCTGATGGGAAGGCATACAAATTGCTAAGTTTGTTATGTTATGCAGTTATTCATTCAGTTGTCACTTAGGTACTTAGCGAACATGTCTCATATTGTTTGCTTTTGTAGTTTAAATGGATTATTTAAGAATTAGGAGAAAGGGAATTAAATGATTATACTGAGCAATGAAAAAATGAGTTTCCCTAGTAACTAAAACCAAAGCATAAGTGAGGGAACCTGAAACTGGAACTTTACTTTGAAATCTTACCCTCTAGACAGCTTATACAGCAAAAATGAAATACAGTTCAGCCAAGGAGAGTTTAAATAGTAAGGGAAACTGAGATAAGATTTACCAGTCAAATGAGGGTCATGCATGATGCCATGTGATCCCGACAAAATGTACAATTAACGTTTTGTGTTATCAGACCTGTTTCAAATGCTTTCCAGGTTGTAATATTCCTCTATGAAAAGAAATTTAAACAAGCTAGAGCTAAGTAATAATGGGAATAGTAACAAGGGAAGATTGGTGCACTGAAAAGATGAGTCTTGCTTAACCATTGAACCTGATTGACTGTGAATGTTACAGTCTATTCAGTTCACGTCATGGTTAACATTTATTTATTTTCCAGTAATGATTTACTTGGAGTAATACTAATGCTTCATAAAATACTCTTTGAACATGCTTAGATATTATGGAACAAAAGTAAAGTTGTTCTGCTCTTGTATTATATTAACAATACATTGTTTTCTAAAACGATTAGAAATCTTCAGATTTAACAGTATGTATACAGATGTAGGAATACTTTCTCCATCCTATTTTGGGTTATCTAGGATATCTGGCTAAGATGCAGCATTTGATATTTGAATACATAGTGTATTGCAGTTGGAAAGCTTCAAGTAAATATGATGAATTTCTAGAAAATTTATTGTAGTATTATAATACAGGTGATATAGAGGTAACTTCATATTGCATTTTTCCCTCCTCTTCTTACAGTATTCCCAGAAACTTGTTTGAATAAATATGTATGACACTGAACATTTATTTTTGACCACTCCCTTTCCTGTCCCACAGAGCTCAGTCATATACTGTACATTTTCTTCAGCTGATATCAGCAGTATCAGTCTTGCTTTCTGGATAGCTATCTTCACAGACACTAAATAAACTTCCTGATATATAGCTTAGGATGAATGGCAAAAATGGACTTCAGAAATTACTCCTAGACAATGAATCTATTAATAAAAGATTAATATTGAGAACATGAAAATGAACTGGAGTGTTTCCAAGGAGAAACTTTCCAAAACGATATCCAGGGGTTGGATTTCACTATTTCTGGCTCATTAAGTTTTTGTATGCTTATGCAGCTAATGATTGGGAGATGCCAATGGTATGCTGTAGAACCAAAATCTATATCAATAGTTTCACTTTAGTGCTCCATAACATATAGTTTGAGATTTAAATAACAAATGTCTTCTTACAGTACAATTTCATTAAAATCAAAGAAATATGTTCTAAATAATGTTTTAGGAAGCGAGTATGGCCAATAATCAGATGTTCTGAATTATATTTTAATACAAATAACAAAGGGTCTTATTTCAGACTTGCTGTATGAAGGTGGATTTATTCTACAGTGAGGTGAATTAAATGTGTGGTTTTAAGGTGAATGAACCTCTTGGCAATAACTGAGTTCACATTAACATATTTAGGTTTGGCTGGGTCAACCACATATTTAAATAAGGATTTTAAACAGAAGTCAATCTGTCTATCAGTCTTTCTGTCTGTCTTTCTTTCTTCATATGGACTGGAAGGGACTGTATGCTGACCTACCAACTCAGAATTTGGCGTAGGTTGGCTTCACATAAGAACTTCAGTATAATATGCTCCTGCTGACGCTCCAGTTGTTACCACTTTTGTTGCTTCAAATCCTGCTGACTCTAGTATGCTGATGATTTTGGGTCCACTGCATATTCTTAGGTAATGGGACAAGAGGTACTTTTTGCCTCCCCAGATGCCAAGATTAGAAAACCGATTTTACTGCTCAAGCTAAGTCACCACAACTACAGAACATTACTAAAACCTGCCATTTATTCTATGGAAACATGTTTACAACAGGATGTTGGAGTTCACTTCTCTCTTGAAATATTGCAAGAATGACCTAGTGAAATCTGTTATAAATGGAAATAAAGAGAGGAGAAGGAGAATGTTGGAGAGGAGAGAAATGAAAAGAAAACAAAAAAAGAAACAATTCAGAAGAGCTTTATAAAATGTTGCAGTAGGATGAAGTCAGACAAGAATTGACATTGAATGTGGTATTTTACCATTTTGTTGGGTTTTTTAAAACTTGTTTCAAATTTAGTTTAAAATTGCTCTGTCCAAACTCAGTAACCTCATGTAGGGACCTCAGATTTAGGAGGACTTCTTAGGAAAACTCTAATAGAAAACTACTATGTTATTGATTATTCAGATGTTTATACAATACAGTGTGATCTAGAGTATCATCTTATTGCATTTGTCCGTATTGAATTTCATCCTATTTACATCAGACCATTTCTCCAGTTTGTGCAGATCACTTTGAATTTTAACCCTATCCTCCAAAGCACTTGCAACCCCTCCCAGCTTGGTATCATCAGCAAACTATAAGTGTACTCTCTCTGCCATTATTTAAATCATTGATGAAGATATTGAATTATAGTAGCTCCATATAGGCGCTATTTTGCTAGGTTGTTTATGAGAAGGTCTTGTAAAACAGTATTGAAAGCCTTGCTAAAGTCAAGATATATCATATCTACCGCTTCCCACCCCCCCATCCACGAGGCTTGTTACCCTGTCAGAGAAAGCTATTAGGTTGGTTTGACATGATTTGTTCTGGTTTTGGTTTTGACAAATCCATGTTACTGTTACTTATCACCTTATTATCTTCTAGGTGTTTGCAAATTGATTGCTTGATTATTTGCTGCATTATATTTCTGGGTATTGAAGTTAAGATGGCTGATCTGTAATTTCCCAGTTTATCCTTATTCCCCTCTTTGTAGATTGACACTATATTTGTCCTGTTCCTGTCCTCTGGAGTCTCTCCCATCTTCCATGATTTTTCAAAGATAATCACAAATGGCTCAGATATCTCCTCAGTCATCTCTTTGAGTACTCTAGGATGGAGACACCATCCACAGCCATGCATTCACCTCCAGGATGCATCTATCTCTGCCTGGATCCCTACCCTTGATGGGAAGGATTGAAGAGAACATATTCTGTGCTCCCAGCTCCTTCACCCTTACTCCCAGAGACCATTACTCACTTCTGATCTGCTCAGGGTCATAGCTTGCAGTATCATTAGTGCCCACATGAGAAGCATTGTGTAGTAGTCAGAGGGCTGGATGGCAATTCCCTCGGTAACATCTCAGATATGGACCCCTAGCAGGCAGCACACCTCCTGGGATGCCATGTCAGGCTGACGGATGGGTGCTTCCATCCCCTTCAGAAGGGACTCATTGACCACAACTATCCTACGTTTCCTCTTGGGAGTAGGGGCTGCGATACTCCTAGCCTTTGAGGCACAGCACTTCTTTCCCTCCACCTTTGCGGGAGATTCCTCATCCCTTGCTGCCAAGGAAGCATAATAGTTCTTCATCACTATTACCAGTGGGTTAGGACCAGAGGTGGAGCACTGCCTACCATCCTGGGAAAGCCATATCCTCCTCTCCTCGTGGTGTGACAACTGTCCTCTCTAGCTAGATAGCTTCCTCAGCCTTGAAGGTTACCATATGAATACTCTAGATGAATTCCTCGTGTGCATGGATGCTCCTCAGCCTAGCCACCTCCTTCCTGTAGCTCTTCTGCCAGCTTCCTGAGAGATTCCACCAGCAAATCCCTGGACAGTCTCCCCAGTGTGGCCTTCTGTGAAAGGGAAATGCAGTCCAGAGACTCTACAAATTCACACCAGGATGTGAGTAGATGCATCCATGGTCAGGCTCTCTGTCTGGATACAGGCACAGGTGGCGGAGACAGGAGCTGCACTGGCAGTGGCAATACAGCCTTTCCTAACCATAGTGATTATATATTATCTCAAACTCTGCTGTTTGCTGTCCCCCGTTTGCTAGCTCCCCTTGGTTGTTTAGCCTCTGGCTTTTAAACCCTTCTCTCCTAAATCAGCGCTACCCCCTCATTAATGAAACAGGGAAGGGTGTTCTCAAGGCTGATTGAAGATGATCAAAGATGATCAAGGGAACAAAGGCTCAAACAGTCCCCAAATGCACAATCCCAACTGATTCTGTAACTTCAAGTAACCTGAAAGAAAGAGAAAAAAACAAACATCCAAAGAGGCTCACTCATCCTACTTGCACCTTGTTCAGCAGGGTCAGTACATATTACAGAAAAAACCTTTTTGAAAATTTAGTGGATACTACCCTCTGTGCACTCCTTTTTTGGGTCGGTAGATCCCAGAAGCGGTATGTGGAATCCCTAATAAAATTGTGCTTGGTCTTTGCACATGGACTCTAAAGAGTGAGGATGTTCTTATATGAGGCCAGGCACAACTGATTCTTACACGAAGAAACTATTGAACTGCATTGCTGGTATATTTGCTTTGGGTTCAGTTAGGTAAGAATATCACCATTGCCTGATGTGAAATGTGCTAAGATAGATTTATTGTCATTAAGATTAATTTAACAGCATCCTGTTACTTCTTTATTACATTGCTGTACTTTTGATAGTGGTCCAAAGTACTTACGATCTGTATTTCAGTGTAAACTGAGAGTTTGTTCTATTAAAATAAAGGGCACCTGTGTTTATGTACCAACAGTCTGAAGTTTTCAGTTATTTGAATCACATCTTCCTTGTGCAACTATAAAATGATTTTATCCACCATTACTTACTTGCCTGAATTGAACGTAATCACTGATTAATCAAACCGTTAGAGTGAATGAATGAATATTGTAATGGATTATTGTAAATGTTGACTCATAGGTCCCACTTGAAAACAAACTGGCTGATCCAGCTTAATGAGGTTTTTCTGGAGTGTATACAAACTTTAAATAATTAAAATTAAATTCAATCACAGTCTGCTTTAATTATAACTAAAATTACATGGTTATCATCCTGTGAGGGTGTGGGGGAGAAAGTTCAGTTATTTTAAATATTGGTGGGGGTTTTAATCTCAGACTGTATGTCTCTATGAATAGTCTCTTTCCAAAAGTTCATGACATGAGAGGTACCATCCATAGTGTTGACATTCACCTCTATTACAGTGTTCACCAATACCTGGTTAACTCCAGCTTAGCTTTATCCTCTCTTTGTACAGATATTCACAGTAAGGACCCTAAAGATTGGCTGGTTGGGAGAGAGAAGTACAATATTTTGGGGAATGTTGGATTCCACCCTATGTGATAGCACTGGGATGGATCTATATCTGTGGAATTTTATTGTTTTCTGTTTCCTTGTTTAATAACACAATGCACTACGCTAAATTTATATAGATTTGTTCATGCAAATTATCAATATTTTATATGCAGTCACAAAGAGCTTTGAAGATCCAGCATCATTTAAGCTTAAAGGCAGTGGGAAAAGAGAGTTTTTATTTTATCTTAAATTCAGCAAATCTGTGTTTCTGATGAATGTGGAAGTTGTGTGTATGACAATCCATTTGGTCTTATTTATTTATTTATAGTCATTTTGGTGGTGCTCATCACCATACGATTTGAGTGCCTATATCCATAATGGAACTTATGGGGGTGAAAAAGTCAGCAATATAAGGAAAATGGTGCTAAAAATGCCCTAAAATGTAGTAAATTATTGTTAAAATCAGTTGGTTTGAGCATGCTGCTATTGGGTAGCCAATGGAATTTTGCCTTTGAGTTCAATATTTGAAGGATTGGGCCTGTCATGATGTACTACTCAACACAGTAGTAATCAAAATAAATCTCTAGGATAGTGCAGAATAGGCTGACTGGACATAGCTGGGCGAATTTTGTGTTCAGTGAATCTTACATATAGACTTTTATTGAGTGTGCTTAAATAGAATGAATTTCTATTATCTAGCCTAAAAGTTACAACAGCACACATTTAAGTCCTCAAATTTATTCTTTAAAGACACACTTTAGAAATGTTCCTTAGATGAGACAAAGAACATTTACATATTCCTAATTCCAGGATGATGTACATTGTCTTAACTAAAGAAATAGAAGCAAACAAAATATTGAAAGGAAATTGCCCATCAAAATATATACAATGTTTCCATATCTGATGGAACATAAAACATTTCTTCTTTGTCACTTATTCCTTCAGCTAAACATTCTGTTTATTTTCAAATTCAAGGCATTAAGGATATGAGTGAAATAAATATGAGTATCCTGCCCATAACAACAGCAACAAAAAACAGCAGTCAAATATTGGGATTAAGTTTTCAGCTAAACTTAAAACAATAGTACTAAAAAGAGAACTCCGGAGCAAACTCCATAAACCACAAGTGTAATGGTATAAATAATTTTCAGTTAAAATGGCAGTGAAACTCTAAGTAAAATATGGATGGATAAAATGGCTGCCATTTAATGTGTCAGCATCTGCCAATAGTCAGCTGTTTTTCTTCATACTCAAAATAGAGGAGGTATCCAATGTATAACTGAGACTATGTTTTGATAACTATTGGTGAGTGCTGCCTTTACAGTGACAACCCCTGTATCATTTATTTCTTTGTCAGATGATCCTGTCACTAACACTAAAAAAATATATTGATGGTCCCTTTTTAGAAAGGTTGGATCCACATTTGAACACCTCCAAAGTTTAGATATATAAAAGACAAGGTTACCTGTCCTATCTAATTTGTAATTCAAACTCATGTAAAAACAGGGATAAGAGAATAAGTAATCTCTCTACCATTATAGTATGTTTTGGAGTACAAAGAGATGCACATTTAAAAAAACCATTACAATGTATTAATGCTCAGCTCTTTCTATTTATATTGAAATATTACACTATCAATCATAAGAAATGTTTAATTTTCAGAATATCACAGCTCTATCATTTTAATATTTAACTACAGTACACAGCAAACAGCATTATTTGATGGTTAAGAAAAAGAATGCCTTTCCGTGGTGTTATGCACATCAGCTCTTAGTTAAAATTGTGGTCTTCATCAGATTAATTTTTCAAAGAGATCATATGTCACAGTAAATGACAAAAACAAAAAACAACTCTCCTCACCTCTTTGTGCCAAACAATGGCTTTGTGACTATTTTGAGTACTGGAGTGTTACTCTAGTGCTCCAGCAATAGAATAGAGAAGCATTAGGCCTCTATAAGACATAATGCCTCCAGAGGCCCTTGAGGAAGTCCAGATAGGAGCAAATTGCTTGGCTTTTAACAATATGTAGCTTGGATTCTCCAGCTGATGTTTGCTAGTTAGTGGCAATGTGCAACACTTCCCAAATTTTAAGTTTATTGTTATATAAGTAAAACACTGCTGACCTTGTTTTTGTTGTTCACATATCTATAGTTATCATTACATTGCATATGCAGCATGAAAAGAGTTCATTGTAAATTTATGCAGAGTGTAGTCCCAAATATGTACATTTTGTACAATACGCCTTTTCCTTAGTGTGTGGTGTACATTTGATTTGTTTAAATGAAGTATTAGTGTTGTAATACAATTCCATTTCTGTAGTTCATAGAGTGTGATTCAAATGAAGATCTCAAGAAAATGTGGATATTCAAAAGTTAATAGTAAAATTAAGAAAAATAAAAATATAAGATTTCTCCCATACTGTATTAAAAATAGTGAATAGCTGGCACACTATATTCCTCTGCAAGGCTTCAGTTCAAACTGATTAACCTCAGATGATTGAAAAGATTTTCAAATTAGTTTCAGCAAAATTAGTGTTTTATTAGCATTTCATACTGCATTTTCATTGTTGGCACGGATAATTATGAAACTCTTGTATGTTTTGCCATATATGTGTAATGGACTAACTATATCGGTGTACCCAATTTCAAGTTAAATTTTAATGCAACTGATTTTAATTTGGATTAGCTTGATTTCTGTGTTTCAAATGTTTGATGTGTATATATACATTAACTGCAAGGGTAACTTGCTATTTACCCTGTTCTTAATCTGTCTTTCCATTAATTTCATTGGGTTTTGGATTAGGCCCCTAGTAATTAATTTACGTCCAAAAGCTTGAAAGTTGATTTCCTTTATAAAGTTTTTGAGATGAGATAACAAAAACTGAACTCGATATTCAATTTGAGGTCCTACCATTGATTTCTGTAATTGAATTATAATATTTTCTGTATTTTTCTCTAGTCCTTTCTTAATATAGCCTAATACTCATTTGCTTCTTTTACCACCATAGACTTTTGTTCAGATATTTTCAATGAGCTGTTTACAAGGACACCTTTTTTCTGAGAGGCTATGGTTGATAATTATAAATTAATATGTAGATTTGATTTATATGTATGAGCAGTTCACATTGTTCTGTTCTTTTGTGCGTTGCAGCACAATACACTGACTTTTATGTGGCAGTGGGTGACCTGTTAACTTTGTTTGTGAGTTCCTTCTGAAGGTCCTCAAAATTCTCGTTAGACTTGATTAATTGTAACAAAGTTGTATCCTTTTCAAAGAGGGTGTGTGTGCCTTTAAGGTACGGAGTGCTGTGGGATCAAGTTGGAACTCAGGTGAGAATTTTATCCAAGCTGGTTAGTATCAAAGCAAGTGATCCCAGGTCAGTTACTGTTTGTTTATGAAGCAGTATTGCAGTCTAAAGTTGGGGCCAATGACAAAGTTAAGAAAGTTTTCAGAGTAACAGCCATGTTAGTCTGTATCCGCAAAAAGAACAGGAGTACTTGTGGCACCTTAGAGACTAAGGCCTTGTCTACACTACAAAGTTGCAGCGCTGGTGAGGGAGTTACAGCACTGCAACTTAGAATGTGTACACACCTGCAGGGCATTACCAGCGCTGCAACTCCCTGTTTGCAGCGCTGGCCGTACACCCGGTCGTGCCTCGGGTGTAGAGGATCCAGCGCTGGATCACCAGCGCTGGTCATCAGGTGTAGACACTCACCAGCGTTTTTGTTGACCTCCGTGGAATAAGCAGGTATCCCCGCGGTGTGCTCTGGCGTTCCCCGACCCCCCCTCCAAGCAGGTATCCAGCCCCGTGGTTTGCTCTGGCCTTCCCCGACCCCCCTTCCAAGCAGGTCTCCTTCCCCGCGGTGTGCTCTGGCGTTCCCCGACCCCCCCTCCAAGCAGGTCTCCTTCCCCGCGGTTTGCTCTGGCGTTCCCCGACCCCCCCTCCAAGCAGGTCTCCTTCCCCGCGGTGTGCTCTGGCGTTCCCCGACCCCCCCTCCAAGCAGGTCTCCTTCCCCGCGGTTTGCTCTGGTGTTCCCCGACCCCCCCTCCAAGCAGGTCTCCTTCCCCGCGGTGTGCTCTGGCGTTCCCCGACCCCCCCTCCAAGCAGGTATCCAGCCCCGCGGTTTGCTCTGGCCTTCCCCGACCCCCCCTCCAAGCAGGTCTCCTTCCCCGCGGTTTGCTCTGGCGTTCCCCGACCCGCCTTCCAAGCAGGTCTCCTTCCCCGCGGTTTGCTCTGGCGTTCCCCGACCCCCCCTCCAAGCAGGTCTCCTTCCCCGCGGTTTGCTCTGGCGTTCCCCGACCCCCCCTCCAAGCAGGTCTCCTTCCCCGCGGTGTGCTCTGGCGTTCCCCGACCCCCCCCTCCAAGCAGGTCTCCTTCCCCGCGGTTTGCTCTGGCGTTCCCCGACCCCCCCTCCAAGCAGGTCTCCTTCCCCGCGGTGTGCTCTGGCGTTCCCCGACCCCCCCTCCAAGCAGGTCTCCTTCCCCGCGGTTTGCTCTGGCGTTCCCCGACCCCCCCTCCAAGCAGGTCTCCTTCCCCGCGGTTTGCTCAGGCGTTCCCCGACCCCCCCTCCAAGCAGGTCTCCTTCCCCGCGGTGTGCTCTGGCGTTCCCCGACCCCCCTTCCAAGCAGGTCTCCTTCCCCGCGGTGTGCTCTGGCGTTCCCCGACCCCCCCTCCAAGCAGGTATCCAGCCCCGCGGTTTGCTCTGGCATTCCCCGACCCCCCCTCCAAGCAGGTCTCCTTCCCCGCGGTTTGCTCTGGCGTTCCCCGACCCCTCCTCCAAGCAGGTCTCCTTCCCCGCGGTGTGCTCTGGCGTTCCCCGACCCCCCCTCCAAGCAGGTATCCAGCCCCGCGGTTTGCTCTGGCGTTCCCCGACCCCCCCTCCAAGCAGGTCTCCTTCCCCGCGGTTTGCTCTGGCGTTCCCCGACCCCCCCTCCAAGCAGGTCTCCTTCCCCGCGGTTTGCTCTGGCGTTCCCCGACCCCCCCTCCAAGCAGGTCTCCTTCCCCGCGGTTTGCTCTGGCGTTCCCCGACCCCCCCTCCAAGCAGGTCTCCTTCCCCGCGGTTTGCTCTGGCGTTCCCCGACCCCCCCTCCAAGCAGGTCTCCTTCCCCGCGGTGTGCTCTGGCGTTCCCCGACCCCCCCTCCAAGCAGGTATCCAGCCCCGCGGTTTGCTCTGGCGTTCCCCGACCCCCCCTCCAAGCAGGTCTCCTTCCCCGCGGTTTGCTCTGGCGTTCCCCGACCCCCCCTCCAAGCAGGTCTCCTTCCCCGTGGTGTGCTCTGGCGTTCCCCGACCCCCCCTCCAAGCAGGTATCCAGCCCCGCGGTTTGCTCTGGCGTTCCCCGACCCCCCCTCCAAGCAGGTCTCCTTCCCCGCGGTTTGCTCTGGCGTTCCCCGACCCCCCCTCCAAGCAGGTCTCCTTCCCCGTGGTGTGCTCTGGCGTTCCCCGACCCCCCCTCCAAGCAGGTATCCAGCCCCGCGGTTTGCTCTGGCGTTCCCCGACCCCCCCTCCAAGCAGGTATCCAGCCCCGCGGTGTGCTCTGGCGTTCCCCGACCCCCCTCCAAGAAGGTCTCCTTCCCCGCGGTGTGCTCTGGCGTTCCCCGACCCCCCCCTCCAAGCAGGTCTCCTTCCCCGCGGTGTGCTCTGGTGTTCCCCGACCCCCCCTCCAAACAGGTCTCCTTCCCCGCGGTTTGTTCTGGCGTTCCCCGACCCCCCCTCCAAGCAGGTCTCCTTCCCCGCGGTTTGCTCTGGCGTTCCCCGACCCCCCCTCCAAGCAGGTATCCAGCCCCGCGGTTTGCTCTGGCGTTCCCCGACCCCCCCCTCCAAGCAGGTCTCCTTCCCCGCGGTTTTGCTCTGGCGTTCCCCGACCCCCCCTCCAAGCAGGTCTCCTTCCCCGCGGTTTGCTCTGGCGTTCCCCGACCCCCCTTCCAAGCAGGTCTCCTTCCCCGCGGTGTGCTCTGGTGTTCCCCGACCCCCCCCTCCAAGCAGGTATCCAGCCCCGCGGTTTGCTCTGGCGTTCCCCGACCCCCCCTCCAAGCAGGTCTCCTTCCCCGCGGTTTGCTCTGGCGTTCCCCGACCCCCCCCTCCAAGCAGGTCTCCTTCTCCACGGTGTGCTCTGGCATTCCCCGACCCCCCCTCCAAGCAGGTATCCAGCCCCGCGGTTTGCTCTGGCGTTCCCCGACCCCCCCTCCAAGCAGGTCTCCTTCCCCGCGGTTTGCTCTGGCGTTCCCCGACCCCCCCTCCAAGCTGGTCTCCTTCCCCGCGGTTTGCTCTGGCGTTCCCCGACCCCCCCTCCAAGCAGGTCTCCTTCCCCGCGGTGTGCAACAGCGCTGCAGCGTGGCCACATCTAACACCACTTGCAGCGCTGGTTGCTGTAAGTGTGGCCACTCTGCAGCGCTGGCCCTATACAGCTGTACTAATACAGCTGTAACAACCAGCGCTGCAAAATTGTAGATGTAGACATACCCTAACAAATAGTTTCTAAGGTGCCACAAGTACTCCTGTTCTTTTTAAAGTTAAGAAACTGCTTTAAACACCATTGCAGTGAAACGGATTTATAACATGCTTTCACCAGCCATTGAAGGCATCGCCAAATGATAGTAGAACTGTGTTTTAAAGCCATGAATGAATATTTCATAATAAATGAGAAAATGATCTTTACATTTGATTCCCATGAAAATGAATTATAATGTAACTATCTTCTCCCAGCAAACAAGTATGTTTTCAATTTGAAACTATGGTACTGCAACCCTGAGCAGCACCAATTGACACTCTATGGCTTTTCTGCAACATAGACAGGGTGTAGGCAGACCACTGTATGATGGCAGGCCGTTGGCAGCACAACATAAAAATGGTGTTCTCATCCCTGGTCTACACTACACAGGTCGATGTAAGGCAGCTAATGTCAGTGTGTACACTGCAGCCCTGTCCCGCCCATATAAATGCCCCACTTCACCAACGTAGTAACTCCGTCTCCATGTGAGGCATGGGGTTTATGTTGGTGTAGTTAGAATCAGGCAGGATCTGTGTAACACTGTGTTACTTAAATCTGCTGTTGGCTGTCTTGTCAATTTCAGGGCTCCATGCTGGAGCCCTGAAATTGACAAGAAAACTGGGCAGCTACAGCCATCTGGCCGGGCTCCCCACTCCCAGCTGGGCTGTGCCTTCCCAGCTCCCCACTCCTGCTCAGGAAGCTAAGTAGCCCGGGTGGCTGCTCCCTCTCCTGGCAGGGAACAGGGAGGAGAGAAGCCCAGATGTCTAGCAGCTCAGCTCTTGGTGGGGAGCTGCATGGAGCTGAGAGTCTGGACTCTCAGGCCCCCACTTGGGTTGCCAACATTCTAATCGCAGAAAATCGAACACCCTTGCCTTACCTCCTGCCTCACCCCTGCCCCCCCGCATTCACTCCATCCCCCCTCCCTCTGTTGCTCGCTCTGGGTTGGGGCCAAGGGGTTCAGAGTTCAGGAGGGGTTCAGGGCTGGGGTAAGGGGTTGGGGTGCAGAAGCCTGCCTTAGCCCCACTGCGCCTACTGGACTTTTAATCGCCTGGTCCGCGGTGCTTACCAGAGCTGCCAGAGTCCCTTTTCAACTGGGCTTTCTGGTCGAAAACTAGCTGTCTGGCAACCCTAGCCCCCACACTTCCTCTTTAGTAGGTGGAAGCGTTCCTGGTGAGTATGTGCACCACCGACAGAAGAAGGGTAGTGTGGACATGTAATTACTGCGGTGGCTATAATTTGACTTAACATAGATTGACTTAAGTCTTTAGTGTAGACATGCTTCGTATGCAGACACAGACTAGGATCCTTTGGACGTGCATGTTTTATTTCCAGAGATTTTGGCCTGTCTACAAGAAAAGGCAGCCCCCATCACTCGCAAAGAGAGAAGCTGAATGCAGGTTAAGTTAAACAACTGGAACTTCATTAAACCCTGTGTACTGCTTTGGCTGAGTTTTTTCTAGTCTAATTTCCCTGTTTCCAGGGTATTCGCGCAATAACAGTCCCTCCAAGGAATATGGGCCCTCTGACTTCACTTCCACTGATCATGATGCGCTCTGCAGCCTGGTCCACTTCTAGAAGTGTATGATGCATATAAGTGTCTGTGACCTAGAAACTCGTATCTATCCTCCCTATTACCCTTTTAATATGTGAAGGGGATGATATGCACTACAGTTGGGAAGTAACTTCTTAGAACTCCTTTGTTAGGTGTTTTTTCCTCTACAGATTTTGTATGTTGTTCCATTTATTTAACTCATCTTGAATATGTGTGTACAAACTCCAGATCAGAAAACCTTAGAAATAAACAGGAAGAAAATGCAGTATATTTTCTAATTAATTCTGAAGTGTCGGAAGAAATATAGAAAAATTGCATTCAACCAGTACTTTCATTCTTGTTTGGCATTCAGTAGATGTACTGTATATTCCCAAAGTGTTAGAATAGCGCAAAGGACAGTTGGCAAGAGTGACAATGAAGATGAAGACAGTTCTTGCTGCCACCCACTGTAAAGGGAGCTAAACAATTATGAATTCACTATATTTCTTTAAATTACTTTACAAAGCAGCTATGCTTAGCACTTTTTGGAGGAGATATTCCTGCTTGACTTGCAGAAGATGCTAATCATTCCTACAAAAGTTAGAATGTTAATGATTCAGATATCATTTTTATACTCCTCTGCATTGTGTTTTTTTAATGAGAGGACATACTGAGTCTCTGTCAATGAGCCATACTTATGTCATATAACTCTTTCCAAGTGGATTAGTGTTTTAAAAATAAGGAAATGTACAAATGATTTAGTAAGAATTTATGGAATGAAAAGTACTTCTGATTTTCTGACTTGCGTCCAAAGTTTTCTTATTATGAATTTTTAATGTCCCTCAAATTGTCCCTTTGATCCTATTCTTAAAATAATTCCATAGTGAACAATAATGATAACCACCTTCTCTTTTGTTTTGTGCGGTAGCTTGTCCTCTGAAATAGACCTTGCACGAAACCTCTTCTCTCTTTTTCCCCTCATAAATCACTAAAAAAAAAACCAAGTTCTTGTGCTATTAGTAATCTAATGACTCTGGAAATTATATGTTCTTGATCTTTTAGTATCTCATCCAGATGGGGGTCATCCAATAAAACTTTCCATACAATTACTGGCTCAATACTTCTGCAGTTTTCTATATGTTACATGGACAGGCCTTTAGGCAGTTTTTGTTCTTTTTTTGAATGTGATCCCAGCTGTGAATAATATAAGAGTGTAGATATGTGCTTATTGGTTTAATTTTCAATGGGTTTAAGAATTCTATCCATTAATATTTTTTTCTGTGTTAAAAAAAAATCAGTCAGGTTTATAAGGCCCATTTATGAACAAAGCCATTTCACAGACTATAGTTCTCAATTTTTTGGCCTCCACTCTTCTTCTAAGGCTTTATTTACAATAATACAATTACCCTGTACTAGTTTGCGCTAATGTCTGGGAGACCCATAGCCTGTTACCACATATTGAGAATTTATAAGTGAGAAAATATAATAAGAATGCATCACAAAATACATTTTCTAGTTTTAATTATTTATGACCCTGGATTAATTAGTATATTATGAAGCAATCTAAAATATATTGTAAAAATAATGATTTTTTGAGAATATTAGACCTCACGGCTGAGATCTTAGCTGAGAAGAAAGAGCACCATTTTTATGTGCATATTACTTGGCATGGGAAATTAGTGAATCATATTTTAGTGACGTTATACATTTTTTTGCAGTTTAATGTGGCTATACATTTTATATAATAACTTTCAGTCCAAGGGACACCAAATCAATTTACAGATATCAACTGGTCATTCTATTCATACACAGAGATCATTCCATTCACCAAACAAATGCAGCAACCCCTGAGTAAAATACAGAAGCCTTTTAACAGCCCTTAGCAACATTCAACAAGTTAAATTAGGCAATGAAAAATATTGTCACCAATTGAAATGGCAAATAGAAAATAATTACCCAGTAACAGATTATATGGAAACCTTTATAATTGTAATAACATGTAGTGAAGACTTTCCTTTATGTTTTACCAAAAATGGTGCCTCCTAATGTCATGCTGGGTATTGGTTCAGAATAAGCGTATGGGGAGGGTTTTGGAAGGAACTGACTAAGAAGGGAACTGACATTGTGAATCTCCAGCACCAATCTCTGCAGTACGTAGGTGTCCCTACATCTGCCATTCATGTGGTGCAAGACCCATTTCCTTCTCTGGGGTGTGCTGGGGTAACACACTTACGCATCTCCCTTTAATCAGGGCGAAAGTTAAAAGGACAATCTAGCCATAGTATATGTGTTTAGTGGAGCCCAGGATTTGGCTCCAGAGATTTAATTACCTTCCCCTAGTAACCTTCCTCTAGTTACTGGCAGCTAGGCTGTGAACTACTTACTCTCATTGGTAAGCAGACACTGGCTGGTAAGAAGTCAATCTGGGCTTTGTCATAACTCTCCTACTCAGATCTGAACCTTAGAGTTCAGAACATGAGAAGCTAGCATGAAACCTCCAAACTTAATTACCATCTTGGATCTGATACCGCTGCCACCAGCCAGAAAAATTCCAGTCTGGCTCACTCTGGTCTCCCCAAAACCTTCCCTGGGGAACCCCAAGACTCAGATGCCCTGAGTCTCACCACAAAGGGAAATAACCCACTTCCCTTCCCCTTCTTTACCTCCTCCCAGATTTCCCCGCCCTGGGGACCCTAGGATACTCCCTGCTTCAAGTCCTTGAAACACAAGTACCGAGAGATGAAATCTCTCTCTCCCCTCACCCAGAGGGTATGCAAAGTCAGGCTTAGTAAATCTAACACAAAGAGATTCTCTCTTCCCCCCTGTCTTCTTCCTCCCACCAATTCACTGGTGAGCTGCAGACTCAATCCCCTTGAGCCCCCACTAAAAAAAAAAATCCAACAGGTCCTAGAAAGAAAGCTTTATATAAAAAGAAAGAAAAAGACATACAATGGTCTCTGTATCAAGGTGACAATATACAGGGTCAATTGCTTAAAAGAAGAAATGAATAAACAGCCTTATCCAAAAAGAATACAATTTAACACATTCCAGCAACTACACAAATGTAAATACAAAAAAAAAACCAATATAAACCTATTGTCTTACTATCCTTGTACTTACAACTTACAACAGAAGATTAGAAAGCCTGGAGATAGAAAGATCACTCTCAGAGCCAAGAGGATCACCGAACCAAGACAAAGAACAAAGAACTCACACCCAAAACTTCCCTCTACCCAGATTTGAAAAAGTCTTGTTTCCTGATTGGTCCTCTGGTCAGGTGTTTGGTTCCCTTTGTTAACCCTTTACAGGTAAAAGAACATTAACCCTTAGCTATCTGTTTATGACAGGCTTAAATTAAATGATTTTATTTAATTTCACCTGATTTTTATCACTACAAAGGTAAACTACGAAACAATATTATTACATACAAAGAAAAAAAGGGCATTTATCATTAGGGTGATATAGAAACTGAAAAACTCCCAGAAAGATATGCATTAACAAAAACTAGTCTAAAACAAGACTTAGCTGTTTTTCAGACCCCATAATCATTTTTTATGTGTAGTCAAATAATGTTATCACTTTAAGAAGATATATGCTTGATCTGTCTTGTATTATGAAGGATGGATACACGAACAATACTAAATATCTGTACAGAATTATATGAGAAAACAGGGAAAATTATCATAAAGTTATCTTTATAAATTATGAGGATTCGTATTCATGAAAAGTTCATCATGAAGAGAGAAAAATAGGCAGCTTGAGACAAAAGAGAATCCTTAATGTGTTCAAGTCAGAAACAGATACACACACTTGATTACATATTGCAGAACCAATTAGATGTAGTAAATCATGTTAATTACTCTTGCACATTTATTTTCAGTGCCTAGAAAACTATAACTATTTAAAATAAAGAATACAAGCTTATTACGTACCAGTTACTGCATATAAAGATTTTTTTGTTACTTGTAAAGGATGTTTCTGTAGTAATTTTTTTTTATTTGAAGAGAGAGGTGTATGTTTTATACATGGGAAATTATATCCAATACTACACTTCTACGTAATTTTCAAGCAAAAATCGTCAATGTGATTCCAATTCTATTATGTTACACTGAAGAATGCATATTGAATACTGAATATAGACACATAAATAATACACTTTCATATCATTCCTCCAAAAATATTGTAAATTATATCAAGTCATTCTACAAGGATTAGTTAAAAGTAAACAATACCTTGTAATTTGTTGCCTTTCTCAAATTGCATTAGTAGAAATCCTGCTTCCTTTGCGTAGCCATTTTGTACACTATTGATTCAAAGGTAAATATTTTTATAGTTGTTTAAAATATTTCTTTACAATCAATTTTTCCCCTTAAAACTATGAAAATCTATAAATTATGGAGTAACCGTGAAAATATCTGCTTCATATTTCAGTCATTTTTCACATTTTGTTTGTGTAATCACTGGTCATAATCTGTGTTATAATCTTTGATCAATCTGCAGAGGATGCCTCAAAGTGCCTGTGACAATTCTTAGCTTGAGAGTCTGGCTCTTTAGCACAAACTCTAAAGACTCATTCTTTAGTGCTAGAGGCCAAAGTGGTGGCCTTTGCACTTGCAGGTGTCTCACATTGGCATGGAACAGTACGGTTCATAATGGCAGAGAAGGAGGAGCAAGCAGTAGGCAAATCTACTTGTGTAATGCAGGCACACCTTACTACTGCAGCTGCTCATGGCTGTATCCAGTTTCTGGAAGCTCATGAGAGACCATAGAGAGTTTTGGATTCCTTCTGAGGCAGGCAGGGCCACCCTGGGTGGAGGGTGGGGGGAGAGTGGGGCTATATGTCCCGGACACCGCAGGGTCCCCGCCAGCCGCTCCGGGTTTTCGGTGGCACTTTGGTGGCGGGCTCTTCACTTGCTCCAGGTCTTTGGCAATGGGTCCTTTAGTGCAGCGGAAGACTCGGAGCGAGTGAAGGACCCACCGCTGAAGTGCTGCCAAAGCCTCTGAGTGCCACCCGGTGAGTACAAGTGCCGCAAGCAGCAGAGGGAAAAAAAAAAAAGCCGCAATCAGCGACACTTAGGCTGTTCTACTGCTGCCGCTTCATTCTTCGGCAGAAATTCAGCAGCGGGTCCTTCCCTCCAAGAGGGACCAAGGGACCCATCGCCGAATTGCCGCCGAAGACCCGGCCGTGCTCTAGGCCCTCTGAATCCTCTGGGAGGCCTTGTTGACAGGTCATCACTAGTAAACATGGAGGGTTTGCTGTACATTAGTAGTTCTCAAACTATTGTACGGGTGACCCCTTTCACATAGCAAGCCTCTTATAAATTAAAAACACTTATTTATATATTTAACACCATTATAAATGCTGGAGGCAAAACAAGGTTTGGGGTGGAGGCTGACAACTCGCGACCCCCCATGTAATAACCTCGCGACCCCCTGAGGGATCCTGACCCCCAGTTTGAGAACCCCTGCTGTACTTACTGAAAGTATGCTTTAAATAGGGATAAAATGTTATACGAAGCACATCCTGTTTACAGAAGCACGTCACAGCTTCCCACACTTTTCAGCAGGGTTGACATATTCAGGAGCAGCTTCCATATCCCACTTGATCTGTCAGATTCCCAGGCAGGTACAGATTCTTGTCTCCCTGACTCTGGGATGCAATATAGTGAGGAACATAAAAGCTATGTAAACCCCTAGGAAATTAGTACTGTAGTGTGAAACCTTATCACTGACTTCAGGAGTGTGAAGGCAACATAACTTCCTAACTGCATAGAAGCTCTTGTGTTCTGATCTGCTGATTTAAAAGCATATATGTGTCCTGTGTTAAGGTTTTGTATTAGAGTGAAAGTGTGATGAAATCAGGGTATGTTTATCTGTTGGAGATGGAACTGAAAGCCTTCTGGATAGAGCTGATCAGAAATGTTCTGACTGAACAGGTTCCCATCCAAAAATGCTGACTTAACAGAATCGAAATGTTCCCCAAGAATGTGTCTGTTTCATTGAAATTATGGTGGAAGCCAGGTGGGTTCCCAATGAAAACCTGCAAACCTGCCTGTTATCCTGTCACAACCCCTCCCAGGGCTCCCTGGCTTCTGTGGTAGGGCTTCTTTGGCACCCTGCTTGGCGGGCTGCTGGGGCTATCAGGGATTCCTGGCTCCCGAATCCTTAGCAGCTTGATAACAGTTCCGTTGGGAAAATTTCAACCATTTCTATCTGCTACTGTCTTTGGAGGGCTTCAGTATACTCCCTTTCCTGAATTGGCTCAGTGTGGAAGGAAGACTGGGCACATGATCCTAGCTCTTGCCTTACCATAGCTATGTTTCTAGGAGTGGCACCAGATTCATTCAGGAGCACAAGGATTGGCATGGAATCCTGCTTCTTTCATTCTGGCCACTGGGGTGATGTCTGGCACTGTGTGATACAGTTGTATATTTTGGCTTATCTCTATCAGTTTTATACTGCCACCCATCATGGCCTTCCACATAAGATCATTAGTGAAGTTGCTAGATTTACTATTCTGGATATATTTTTAATGCTAAATATAACAGAGATACCAGGTTTGCAAATAAATCAGGCAATTAAAGTTGCAGACAAACCTCACATCAAACTGTAGTTTCTCTTCCTCTGTGTTTATAGGGATTCTACAGTACTATGCAATATAAAGACAAGTAGAGGTAGGATTTGAGCTGCATACTCACACTGAGGCAAGCTTTGGTTGGCTGGGTAACTAACCAGAGTCATGCGTGTAAAAAGGCTATTAATATTTCAGCTGGATTATCACACTTGTTTGTGCATATAATTGAAAAAATGAATCTTTAGAAGTAGAATATTTTTGTGTTAACTGGTTCCTATGTCATTTTAATTTACATGATAATTTTTTTTCTTTCTATTGTGATTGTATATTTAGCTTAGTACCAAGGCATATCAGATAGGTGCCAAAAAGAGACACACTTCTTTTGTATCAGAGGGGTAGCCGTGTTAGTCTGGATCTGTAAAAGCAGCAAAGAATCCTGTGGCACCTTATAGACTAACAGACGTTTTGGAGCATACTTCTTTTGGTTATTCTTTCTGACCCTTGCCAGAGCACAAAAATATGCTGTTCAGATGTTTAGAAAAGCTATAGGAGAAACATTTAATATTTATCCCAAAATGTATAAAATAATAATTTTGTATTGTTCCTTCAATAGTAAATAGTAAAACAGCAATTAAAAACTGTCAGTATTTAGGTCTAAATTCTTAAGTCAACATTTTAAGTCAACCCGTGGGGGCAATAGAGTGCTAAATGATGCACAAAAATGAGAGAAGGTGTTGGTATGATGTTGTGGTTAGAGCAGGTGAATAAGCCAAGACAACTGGGTTTTGTCTGTGGCTTTATCAGTTAACCAACCAGTTCCTGCTCCCATTTAAATCATTGGAGCAGTTGTGGGTTTTCACTGTGTGATCCTGGATAAGTCATTTATCTTCTCCAGCCTCAGTTTATGTATTTTTAAAACGGGTATGGTAACCTGTCAGATGGGAGTGTTTTGGGTTTAGTGGCCAAGATTTCTCAAAATAACTAGTGATTGTGGTTACCTCTGTTTTTGAGTGTCTAATATGAGATACATTGAGGCAAGCTATGTTCAGAAGGTGGGAGTACATCATTTTGTGAAAACCAGGCTCTTTTGAAGTGTCTCATCATAGATGCTCAAAAATTAAGGCACCTAAAATTACTAGTCACTTCTGACAATTTTGGCTAATGGGTGTAAATTAAAGTGGGTGGAAGGTGCTGTATAAATGTAAACTCTTGTCACTATATATTGGTTCCTAGAGCAACAGAAAATAGGGGGTTTGGCTTTCTAACTGCACACTTAAGTTAGACATTTCATTTGTGCGCGTTAAGGATCATCAGATTTTTTTTAAAAGGTACAAATCAGTAAGTGTGTTTTTTGTATTCAGAATTGCAGGCACAATGACTTGCTCATTAACATACTTACCCCTCCACTTTGTACTCACCTTTTCATTACATGTAAAGAAGGTACTTAACACAGCTCATTCATCCCGTTGATCAAACAGCAATGGCGTCTTAAACCTAGAAAAAAATTAGTAGTAGTAGGCAATTGCTTATATTTTAAGTTAACAGTAAGCTTTTATCTCCAAATCCTCTGTAATTCCTCATTGGCTGCAGTTTGAAATATTTGAAAAACTAAATCCAGGAGCATTCCACTTGCCCAAAGCTATGTGGATGTATCCTGCAAGATTGAACCAACAGATATTTATTAAAATTAGAAAGATTCCAATTATTGGCAAATAGTTTTAAGATTCACAATTGAAAATGAACATTCAGCACATTAGATACAGCTATCTGTCTTGTTAATGGATTGATTTCCAGTTGGACACCTCTTGATTGGTAAATGATATTCGTGTTTCATCTTACAAGGATACATAGCCTTAATAGAAAAATGAGTTAACCACAAACATCCAGTAATCTCAGACTGCACAGTGGTATATTTTAAAATGCAAAAATCTTACATTTCCAAAACAATGACAGTTTATTTTTTTGAGCAGGATTAGAAACTCAGTCTACGTGCCAAGGGATTTCTCCAAGCACATGATATGCTAGAGGAATGCAGAGAGGAATTTATAAAAAGGTTTAGGATAGCTAGGATTAAGAAAATGTATGACAGTTGTACTGAGTAAACTGATTGGAGGGAAGAAATTGCTTTTGAAGTGAGACACTAACAGACAGCTTAACATAGGTACAAGCTTATTATGCTAGTACTTTGTTAATAAAAATTCTACAAGCAGCTTCATTTTATGTTGATCTTGAAATGTTATCATAAGTACAAAAATATGCCTGCTATACGGAAGAAAGCTAATAAAGCAGTGGTGATAATTTGGAGATAATATGAACTTTAAATTTGAATGATAAAATACTGTATTTTCCTGTGTTTGTCTTTTAATATTACAATAAGTCACAATATCAGACTTTATTCGCAAGATGGCACAATTCATATATGTATCCAGAGTGTTTTTAATTGTCTTGAAGTCCACAAACATTCTGGTCAGGTCTAAACTAGGACTGCTTTGCTGGTCGAGCTATACTTGTGTATGGATGCATAACTGGCAAAAGCACAGTTTTGCTGGTATAACTACATCCACACTGGGGGCTTTTGCTGGTACTGCTATATCAGTCACAAATGGCACCTCCTCACACCCCTAACTGACCGCTATTCTGCCAAAAGTTTGCAGTCTCTACCCAGCCTCTATCATCTGCCTCTGTAATGAGCTTGATTCACCCCCTACCCTCACAGATAACACTGAGACATGATTAAATATATTTCACAATTTGCAAGCCTTAGCTTAAATTGGATGTACAAAAAGATAATTAGACAGGGAGTCTTATGGCTTGTACTACTTTAACGATACTGGTCTAGTTACAGATGTAAACACCCCCTAATGTGGATGTAATTTTACTGATATAAAGGTGCTTGTATAACTTATTCCCATATGGGAAGGATAATAAGCTACACTGGTATAAGGCAGCTTTATAGCCAGTACACTCAGTATAATCACATCCACACTAGGGGTATATCAGTATAAGAATATCAGTTAAAATTCAAACCTCTAACTAACATGGATGTGTCAATACAAGAACGGTGTGTAGACCACTAAAACTCCATCTGCCCTGCATGGGTTCGCCGGGCCTGCAAGCTAATTCCAGCATATAACACTGAGTTCCTATTGAAAACAAAGCATACTGCCTTCTTGCAGACCGGGTAGAATTTTTAATGTTCCAGAACTGTGGGCGACTGCTATTCAGTGGTTATTCTTACATACAAAAGCATCTGTCATACACAGCTATTCTTGCAGGGAGTTTTTTTTCTTGTTGCCCTTCTTCCTTGCTGAACATTGATATCTAAATTGGGTTCTTCAGAAATCGGAGCTTTGCACTGTAATGAAGTGGTATCCGGTAATGATAGCTTCTTTTCAGCTTTTGTAATATTTAATTAAGGTTTTAAAAGGATCCATTTCGTTCTGTTGATACTTGCTTACAGAACAACAAACTGAATTCCTCAGGAAAACTGCTAAATTATTTCTGCGGTTAGGATGCTCCTGTGAGGCTTCATTTCCATCAGATTTGGATAAAATACATGCTATCTGTTCACTAAGTAACTTACCAAGGCCCTGATTCTGCAGACATTTTAAGATGCGGATAGTCCTATTGAAGTCAGTGGGACTACTTTGCACTAAGTTACTCATATGAAAGAGTTTGCATGGTTGGGGCCCAAAGCAGGTGGACATGTAGCTTTTTTAGTCTTTGTTTACAATTTGCCTAGTGTGATAGGTTGGATCACAGAAACCCCCTTGGGAACTGCCAACTGATGTGCCAAGACTACTTCTGCCTCTGCTTTCCCTGCCAGCTCAGGACTCCAGCACCGTGTCTGCTGAGCCAGATACGCCAGTCTGCTCTAACACAGACCCAGGGTCTGAAGCATGTCCACGTGCCCCAAAACTGCAGACTTAACCGGAAGCAGCCCACAGAAGTGTTCTTGTCTTTATCACTCAGATACCCAACTCTCAATGGGATCTAAACTCCAAATAAATCCATTTTACTCTGTATAAAGCTTATACAGTGTAAACTCATAAATTGTTCGCCCTGTATAACACTGATAGAGGGGTACGCACAGCTGTTTGCCCCCCCCAGGTATTAATACATACTCTGAGTTAATTAACAAGTAAAAAGTGATTTTATTAAATACAGAAAGTAGGATTTAAGTGGTTCCAGGTAGTAACAGACAGAACAAAGTGAATTACCAAGCAAAATAAAATAAAACATGCAAATCTAAGTCTAATACAGTAATACAACTGAGTACAGATAAAATCTCACCCTGAGAGATATTTCACAGAGTGGACGTCTTCCTAGTCTGGGTACAGTCCTTTCCCCTGGTACAGCCCTTGTTCCAGCTCAGGTGGTAGCTAGGGGATTCCTCATGATGGCTCCTCCTTTGTTCTGTTTCACCCATTTATATATCTTCTGCATAAAGTGGAAATCCTTTGTACCTCTGGGTTCCCACCCCCCCTTCTCAATGGAAAAGCACCAGGTTAAAGATGGATTCCAGTTCAGGTGACATGATCACATGTTACTGTAAGACTTTATTACCCACTTGCCAGCACACACAGATACAGGGAGACTTACCAGTAAAACAGAGTCATCTGCAGACAATTGTCCTGGTTAATGGGAGTCATCAAGATTCCAAACCACCATTAATGGCCCACACTTTCCATAATTACAATAGACCCTCAGAGTTATATTTCTTATTTCTAGGTTCAGATACAAGAGTGATACATTTATACAAATAGGATGACCACACTCAGTAGATTATAAGCTTTGTAGTGATACAAGAGACCTTTTGCATGAAGCATATTCCAGTTACATTATATTCAAATTCATTAGCATATTTTCATAAAATTATATAGAGTGCAACATCACACCTAGATTCAGAATCTTTTGAAATATTGTACCTACTATACACCAATAGATTTATGCAGTAATATCCAAACAGAGGTTTGTTAAAGCTAAAAAACCAGAACCAGTTAATGGTTTAAGGGTTCTGCTTGCTAAGCCCAATTTTCGTAGACATCTAAGCACAGTTGTTGGCATAAATCTAGACATGCCCAGAGGTATTTCCACATTTTCATGATAGCATAAGTTATGTGAGTAAGATGTGATCTACATAAGTATGTGGGGGAACTGACTGAGATAGTTGTATCAAGCCCATTGTCTGCCAGCAGTCTAGTGAAATGGCTCCAATGTAAGCCAATTTCCTTTTCTCCCCTTCACCCCCCTCCCGACATTCATGGGCTGGATTCTTAGCTGGTGTAAATTGGCATAGCTACATTGCCTGCAATAGAGGATCTGGCCCCACATGTTTAGATGTGTTGTTATGCATGCCATTTCACTCATTTTCTTCATTACAATACTAATTGAGGGGCCACCCTCTAATAATGTTTACTCATGCAGAATAGTACCTTAGTTCACGAGTGTGGTGTTTAGATGTGCTTGTAATTATTAGAACTGGGAGCACTGGCTGTTGGGAGTCTGAAAGGATAGGAAACAGGAAGGAAGTGGGAGGAGTTGAGGAGGTTGGGTGAGAGTTACAGAGGGTGCAGCAGCAGTTTGGTACAGAGGTTTCCACTGTAAAAATGAAGTCCTGTTGAAGTTGTTAGTAACTTGCCTGATTGATAACAACAACAAGTAATGGAGTAAAGTTGCTGCTCAACATGAATAAGAGTATCAGAATATGATCATCATGTAAACATCAGATAAAATTGTACCTGCTTAGATTTATTTTGAATAATCTTCTAGTGTTCCTGAAAGATGACCGTATTAGAGATTGGATTCGTTTGTAGGATAGGAAGAACATGGGCAGTGGTGGTTTAAACATTCCAGGACTACCACATTTTTTTTTTCAGTCACAGGCATGAGGAAGACCCCCTCCTCTAGAGGGAAGAAAATGAAAAGCATTTTGCTTGGGAAGTGAACGCCCCTGCATTCTTGCCATATCTGAATAAATTTATCTCAGGTACCTCTATGGCCTTCATTACCTTAGTATTTGAGTACCTCAGATATTAAATTTATTTATCCACACAATACACCTGCGAGGTAGGGAACTGTGACTATCTACATTTTACAGATGGGAACCTGAGGCAAAGGGAGGCTAAATAACTTCCTAAGGTCACAGAGCAAGTATGTAACAGAGGAGAGACTTTAGCAGAGGTCTCCCAAGTCCTAAACTAGTGCCTTAACCACTGGACCATCTTTCCTCTGTGGGGAAAATGCAGCATGGGTTGATTTATGTTCTCCATTTAAAAACACATATGAGTAATTTTATTTTAATCATTATGAAAACTAAATTCTAGATGTGGATAAGTTTGTATTAAATATTTTAACTAAACCCTGGTGAGCTTCCCAATACATATTGCAAAACAGAATGATATACCTTTAAAAATCATTCTGTACTTGTTTTACTTCACTCCTGTCATATGAAAAGTTAATGTTCAAATAATATGTTATTTAGACATTTTGGAGCACAATTTGAAAGCTTCAAATGAGGGTTCATCCACAGGACTCCCATTAAACTCAATGGGAGCTGCATGGCTAAAAACCCACACAGCAGTTTGAAAATGTACCTCGTGCTGTGCTGAAGATAGATGCTTAAAGACTAAGTGCTTGAAAAGGGGGGAATAAGTGATGGAATGGCTTTCACTCTTCAATCAGGCCAAAAATCCTCCTCCACTCTCACAGCTCATCTAAACGATTTTCCATTGGAGTGGAGTCCCCAGTCTTATGACTCTCCCTTTCTCACAAAGGAAGTAAAAAAAAACATGCCGAAAATAAATATAATAACCCTTTTCAACCATAAAGGTGTCTGAATGTTCTCATGTTTTCTCTCTCTTCATTTCTTACTTCCTTATTTTTCTTCTCTTTCCATTTGTTTTTTTCCCTTGAATCTCATTTGTACCATCATACTCTTTTCTTCCAGTTCTCCCGTCTCTTTTCCACTTTCCTTCTCTTCTCTCTCCCTTTCTGTTCTGTTCTCTGGTCCCCAAGTCTTTTTCTCTCTTCCTCTTTTCAGTATTCCCACCTTCCTCTTCTTTCTCTTTCTTTCTTGATCTCCTTCACATCAGTAAACCTCTTTCTTTGTCTTCCCCTTTTATCCTCCCACCCAATGTCTGTCTCTTCCCCCACCTTGCCATATCCTGGTCTGCCTTGCTGCTGTGCATCTGAGTGGGCCTGATCCATGGAGTGAGATTCTTCAGGGCCTCTCACCTTTTCCTCTCCATGTCTTTCTCTTACATTTTCGCCACTATTTACCTCTGACAAAGCTTCCTCTCCCCATCCCCATCTGCTTATTGGCCTCATGTTAATGGCCCTAGTAATCAGTGGGTGGGTATGGGCCAGACCTGAGGACTGTGAGAGAGGAAGTGTTCTGCACAGCATCAGCAACAAAAGAGAGAGCTGGAATAGTTGGTACAAGAGACAGAAATAAAGTGTCACTATCCTTTCTATAGCATCGGGGTCGGCAACCTTTCAGAAGTGCTATGCCGAGTCTTCATTTATTCACTCAAATTTAAGGTTTCGCATGCTGGTAATACATTTTAACGTTTTTAGAAGGTCTCTCTCTGTAAGTCTATAAACTATTGTTGTATGTAAAGTAAACAAGTGTTTTAAAATGTTTAAGAAGCTTCCTTTAAAATTAAATTTAAATGCAGATTTTATCAGTTTAGTGCAGTGGTTCCCAACCTGGGGTGCATGCACCCCCTGGGGCAGGATATTTTGCACCCTAAGCAAAACTTCCACCTTTCGCTCCCCCCCACCCCGCATGTCTGTTCATTGAGGGGCAAATCCCAACAAGCCTTTGTAGACCCCAGGGGCCAGCCATGCCCAGGGGCTGCTCCCCAGACCAGGTTCCCCCCTCCCCGCCTCCTGAACTCCCCTGGAGGGTGCACCCCCCCCACAAGCCCTCCCCACCCTACTCAGTGGCCCCGCCTGAATCCACTCACTGGCTTTGCCAGGCTTGGGCTGCTGCAGCAGCTCAGCAGGGAGGAGCCGCCTTCCAGAGGCACTGGAGAGCCAGAGTGTCTAGCCTGCTTCAGCAGCGAGCCCCAGCCATGGAGGAGCCAGCATAGTGCAGGGGGGCAGCAGCCCTGCAAGGCGGTGGTGCCGCTACCGGGGAGCAGCCGCACCCCCCCACCCCTCCTGCCTAGTCTGCAGCCTGGCACCCCCACCCCGGGGGCTCCTGCAGGCTGCAGTGGATGTATGCAGGCACCAGCCCCCATGCACCCCCTGGCTCTCCCCTTGCCTAGGATTACCATATTTCAACAATCAGAAAAGAAGGGAGAGCCCTGCCCAACCCCCCGCATCCAGTCCCTCCCACTTCCCATCCCGACTGCCCCTGTCAGAACCCCCAACTCCCCCCTCTGCTCCTTGTCTCCTGACTGCCGCCTCCTGGGACCCCTGCCCCTAACTGCCCCCTGAACTCCACCCCTACCTAAGCTTCCCTGACTGCCGACTCCTGAGACGCCTCACCCTAACTGCCCCCCTAGGACTCTACCTGTCCCCTGACTGCCCCAACCCTTATTCACACCCTCGCCTCCAGACAGACCCCCGGGACTCCCACGCACCATCCAACCACTCCCTGCTCCCTGACAGGATCCCCAGAACTCCTGACCCTTCCAACCCTCTCCCTGCTCCCTGACTGCCCCTCGAGACTCCCCTCATGCCCATGCCGGTCAGATGCTGGCTCCACGTGGAGACAAAATACCACCTGGAGTGCTGAGGCAGTGGGAGTGGCGGTGGCAGCTCACGCTTCCAGGAGCCGCAGAACCCAAGCGTGGTGAGTGGGGAGCCAGGGGATGCGCCTGCCGCTAGTCTGGAGTCCCGGCCGCCGGCTCCGCTCAGCCTCCTGCCGGTCTGGGGTTCTATTCACTCAGCCAGCAGCAGGCTGAGCGGGACCAGCAGCCAAGACCCTGGCTGGCAGCCACGTGCCAGGCAAAATTGGCTCGCATGCCAAAGGTGGCACACGTGCGGTAGGTTGCTGACCCCTGCTATAGCATCTCAATTCAAGCCTTGTGAAAAACACCACATAGTCTGGTTTCCCCTCTTCCTGTGTTTTAGCCATTATAAACCCTGTAATATGTAGGGCTACTCCCAGAGTAAGGCACTACTCACTGTAAAAATAGTAGCATCTCACCCACCATTACTAGATATTTTTCATTAATTATTCAAGTATCTCAGTTAAACACACTGCACACTTGTAAAGAATATTATACTGAATAGCAATTGCTTTTTAATTATAATGGTCAATATTTTAAAAGCACTGAGTCCAATTCTTCTCCAAGGAAATGTCATAGAAGCCAGTGGGGTTACCACATCGATGAATTTGGCCCTTGAAGCCTAATGTGGGTTTTCTTTTTTCCATTGTTGCCTGATAAAATAGAATAGTGGTTGTGGTACAGCAGCACAATTAGGAAGATATGAGCAACAATGTGTAACATGATTTTTCCTGGTCTGGGTGCTTGGAATGTGCAGCATTAAAACTGCTAATGACAAAATACTGACTACAAAATTCTTTTGTAATCAATTTTACAAATGGTTAAAATCTGCACCTACTTTACATCAACGTCCAGACCTGTATGATCTATTTAAGGCTTTTTCAGCCATCTTCAGGGCATGTTCAGTCCTGGTGTATAGAAGCTGTATTTTTACTGCCTCATTATCAATGGTTTGGTTGTGGAAGAGCTGTCAATATCATTTTTAGGGAGACTATTGTTGCCTAACATGATACAAATAATTAAGCCCTTGGAGACCATTATTCTAACTACTTATTATTTGCTCAACCATTTTGCTATATTGCTCAAATTTGGTGAAGACTAAGAGCATTAAAATAAAGTCCTCTCCCTCTTATAAAGTCCTCTCCCTCTCTGGAACAACTTGTTTTCTTGTTTGTTTTTAGCCACCTGAAATTTAATACCTGAAATTTAGATTTCTTTGCTACTGTTATGTAGAGAAATTATTAAATCCATCATCCATATTAGTAACACTTTTTAGAATAAGGAAGGTACTTTTTAGAACAAGAGAACTGCTATTTATTTCACTAGTTATTCCTCACCACTAGTCTCAATTGTATTTTAAGGCAGAGCTCTACATTAAGGGGCATCATCCTGGAGTATGTGTGGGATCAGAAAGTACTGTCCTTCATGGACTTTCCATGCACATAAGAGGACTTAACTTGATGCAGCATACTCTTCTCTCTGTCCCCATCCAGCTTTGCTGGTCAGTGGAGGTTGGAAGAGCAAATATATTTCCCTCCTCACTGTGGTTTGTTGTTCATGGGGTACTACAAGTCAGCTGTCCTTGTGCTCTGGTGAGGCTGGACCCTGCTGAAGCAAAGAGGGCAAGGAGGAGAAGGCTTCTTACTCACTGCACAGCAGCCAGGCAAAACCTAGCCCTCTCTGTTTAGGTTTATCTACTTGAAAATCCCCAATCAGATTATGTTAGAGGGGAGAAAACAAAAGCCAAATTCTGGCCCCATGTCTAAAGCCAGACTGTACCTGCCAGGAGCCTGAATTTTATATATATAATATGTGGATAGGGATTATCATCAGGTTGTAAGAGCATGTCGTTTACACCTTCGCTACTGTAGAACTCACTTGGAATATTCATTCATCATTCATGCAGTGTTGCTGGCTCATGAGACTTTGTGTGTCTCATGATATTTGATGTTTTTCTGAAAGCCCCCAGCTCCTGGAGTCAAGTGATTACACGAGAATCTCAGTTTTCATTTAAAAAAAATTCTTAACCCTCATATTTTCAGAGAAAAGATGGAAAATGTGAACCTTAAAGGATTAAAAATCATAAAATATAAATCTCCCAATTTATTATTTTAAATCTTATTTTAAACCAAACTCATGATATTCTGCAGTGTTTTGGATCCTGAGTCATGATTTTTGGACTCCCAAATTTGTCCATGTTACAGAGGACTGTAGAGTGCCCTTTTCTTGGGTGTTACGGAGAACCAAGATCAATTTGGGGGACACTTCTACCCCACACTCCTATTTGTACAGACTTTATGACAGGCCATATGTGCAGTTCACTGCAGAGGTTTAGCTTTAAGGGCAGGCCTACAATGCATGGCTCTGGGGTACCAAGACACCAGCTCTCTGTTGAGAATTATATTATTAACAAAGAACTTGTTTTATGGGACCAAATCCTGAGGTCCTTATTCATTAAATAGCTAGTTTAGCACAATTAGCACCTTACTTTCGTGGACATTAAAATCACAAGTAAAAATTAAAGTTAAAAAACAATGCATCAGCTCAGTGAAATGTAACACTTTTTAGTTCTGGAGGAGTTTGGGTATTATATGTAGACTTTAATATAATAAAAGTCCCATTAAATATTAATAATATGCATAACAGCCAGTTAATCAAAGTAATTCTATATTTTAACTATTACCTTTGCATTGCAAAATAACTATAAAATGTGGAAATATTTTTATTTCTTTTTATCCCCACACACATCTGTCAGGTACCTTTTTAAACTCTGAGTTCACAGTATGAGTACAAAACCTTCCAAACTAGTAAAAAGATAGAACTAAGATCTTCAGTACCATTCTTCATTCCAGATCAAATTGGAATTTGTTTAAAATTATGTGGGCAGGAACATATGCTATTGATATGAAATGTACATCATAGTATCATAATATAGAGACAGCGTGGCTGCCAATACATTTGAAGTTATTTAGATATGTATTACTGTATGCAGCTTAGTCAGATAACTCATGGAAACAGCATTAGGTCTGCTCAGTCACAGTAATGAATCAATGTAAAATAAAAACAGAGAATATGTCTTGCTTTGACCAAAGATTCGTGACTGCCAGGTTCTATTTCTCTGGCAAGTCACTTATTTCTTTGAGCCTCAGTTTTCAAATGTAAAATGAATATACAGTAGAATTATACTAACCTTCCCAACCATGCACCAATTGGCATGCACAGAACTCCCTCATTCTCTGATCACTTCTTAGCAAAAGCTTGAATATGTGCTTGCTTACTATACATCATATTTCCTAGTATACAATGAATTATTATAGTTATTGATACACTGCATTTGAATGAACAGAGTATATTTTGTGGTGCATCATCTTCATCTCTGCTTCTTTATTTATTCACATTCTGGGAAGAGGGATAGCTCAGTGGTTTGAGTATTGGCCTGCTAAACCCAGGGTTGTGAGTTTAATCCTTGAGAGGGCCACTTAAGGATCTGGGGCAAAATCAGTACTTGGTCCTGCTAATGAAAGCAGAGGGCTGGACTCAATGCCCTTTCAAGGTCTCTTCCAGTTCTATGAGATAGGTATAGCTCCATATATTTAATTTGCAGTGGGTCTCACAGTCATTTGTGTGAATTACAAAAGTTCTGGTATAATAGTACTCAAAGGGATGTTGTGATGATTAATTGAGGGCAAATCATCACAGATACTCAGTGAACTCCTAGTGTCCTCTGTTACATGAGTATAACCATTGGAAAATGTAGTCTTTAATGACTGTAAAGCACTTTGAAATCCCTGGATGCAAGGCACTGTAGAAAAGTACTATTAGTAATAGGATTAATTATTGGCCAGTTCCTGATGTCTGTCCTACTGAAGCAAAACCATTTATAGGGGATTTCTAAAGCCCTCAAAAATCACAGGACTTTTGGAAGTGTTGATGCCATGATAAGAGGAAGTTATTACTGGAATAGAGATGGTTCCAGATAAAGAATAATTCTTGAGTACACAATCATCAGGACTCAAACAAATGTAGGTGTAATCTCTGTTATGAGATGAGAAACCTGGTAGACTCAGAAAACTCTGCAGGAAACTTGTAGACTGAAAACAAATAACAGTAATTTCTCATGGAATAAAATCCCTTCCTCTTCTTTGCTTGCCTCCACCTGCCATCAGTTTTGTGGATAGCATTCTTGTGTGTCTACTAGAAAACAATATAGTATGGCCTGGTCTACGCGACAGGGTTAGGTTGAATTTAGCCGCATTAGGTCGATTTAAAAATGGATGTGTCCACACAACCAACCCCATTCCGTCGACCTAAAGGGCTCTTAAAATCGACTTCTGTACTCCTCCCCGGCGAGGGGGGTAGCACTAAAATTGACTTTGCTGGGTCAAATTTGGGGTAGTGTGGATGCAAATCGAACGGTATTGGCCTCCGGAAGCTATCCCAGAGTGCTCCATTGTGACTGCTCTAGACAGCACTTTGAACTCTGATGCACTAGCCAGGTACACAGGAAAAGCCCCGGGAACTTTTTCATTTAATTTCCTGTTTGGTCTGCGTGCTGAACTCAGCAGCACAGGTGACCATGCAGTCTCCCCAGAATCATAGAGCGTAGAATGTTTCTTCACTCCCCCTATCAGCTTCGTCCCTGAGGTTATCACAGATTAGAAGGCTAAAAAAACCACACTTACAATGACATGTTTTCTGAGCTCATGCAGTCCTCCTGCACTGATAGGGCACAGCTTAATGCATGGAGGCATTCAGTGGTAGAGGGAAGGAAAGAATTAAGTGAGCGCGAAGAGCAGAGGCAGGATGTGATGCTGAGGCTAATGGAGGAGCAAACAGACATGATGAAGCATCCATTGGAGCTGTAGGAAAGCCAACAAGAGCACAGATCCCACTGTATAACTGCCTACCTTCCTCCCCATGTTCCATAGCCTCCTCATCCAAATGCCCAAGAATGCAGGGGGAAGGCTCCGGGCACCCAGCCATTCCACTCCAGAGGATGGCCGAAGAAACAGAAGGCTGTCATTCAAACAGTTTGATTTTTAGTGTGGCTACAATAAGCAATGTGGCTTTTTCCTTCCCTCCTCCCCCACCCCACCTGGGCTACCTTATCTGTTATCTCATTTTTTTTAATTAATAAAGAAAGGATGCATGGTTTCAAAACAATAGTTACTTTATTTCGAAGGGGAAAGGGTGGTTGGCTTAAAGGAAATTAAAATCAACAAAGGGGGTGGGTTTGCATCAAGGAGAAACACACACAACTGTCACACTGAAGCCTGGCCAGTCATGAAACTGGTTTTCAAAGCCTCTCTGATGCGCAGCGTGCCTTGCTGTGCTCTTCTAATTGCCCTGTTGTCTGATGCAAAATGATTGTCTGCCATTGCTTTCACGGAGGGAGGGTGACTGACAACATATACCCAAAATCACCCGCGACAATGTTTTTGCCCCATCAGGCATTGGAAGCTTAACCCAGAATTCCAATGGGTGGCGGAGACTGCGGGAACTGTGGGATAGCTACCCACAGTGCACTGCTCCATAAGTCAATGCTAGCCACGGTAGTGAGGATGCACTCCGCCAGCTTAGTGTGCTTAGTGTGGACATATGCAATCGACTGTATAAAATTGATTTCTAAAAATTGACTTCTATGAAGTTGACCTAATTTTGTAGTGTAGACACCCTGTGAGCCTGAAAATGTCATGATGCATGCAGTGCGGTGTGAAAACACATGAGAACAGTTTGTTAACATTCAGGGAATTTTCACAAATAGTCATCGATGACAGACCTAGTTTTCACCTTGCACTTTTCTGTATCCACTTCATCCTTTCAAAAGTTGCTGTGTTTCACACAGCACCATCACTACTACTAATAAACACACACAGATATTTCTCTGTCCACACATAGAAATGTTCTTGGAATGGCTATGAAGCTGCATTCAAAATGAGACTAACACTTTTGGTTGGTTTAAGTGGCATAACATATCCATGAGTGAATTAAAACCTGCAGTCTCTCTCTGTGCCAAAGTGCGTTTATTTATTTAAAGTAGTTTTACCAAATTAAGGACTATGTAATATATTATTGTGTGTGTGGTGACAAAGTTCCTCCTCTACCTTGCTGGGTCCTACGATTATTGGTGGATTTGCTCGCCTCACAGATTCACCCTGTGGGTCGGGAAACAGCCCAGAGACCTTCCCCTCTGGTAGAAGCCACAGTCCAGGTCAATTCCTCCTGTGTTTGATCAGGAGTTGGGAAGTTTTGGGGGAACTCAGGCTCACCCTCTACTCCGGGTTCCAGCCCAGGCCCTGTGGACTGCAGCTGTCTACAGTGCCTCCTGGTATAGTTGTGCAACAGCTACAACTCCCTGGGCTACTCTCCCATGGCCTCCTCTCAACACCTTCTTTGTCCTCACCACCAGACCTTCCTCCTGATGTATGATCACGCTTGTACTTCTCAGTGCTCCAGCAGTATGCCTACTCACTCTCAGCTTCTCTCACACACACATGCACACACTTCCCCATTTCTGGCTCCCTTTGGCCTGGCTGGAGTGAGCCCTTTTATAGCATGAGAGAGGCCTTAATTAGAGTCAGGTGCTTACCAGCCTCACCTGACTCTTAGCAGCTTAATTGGAGTCAGGTGTTCTCATTAGCCTGGAGCAGCCCCTGCTCTAGTCACTCAGGGAACAGAAAACTGCTTATCCAGTGGCCAGTATATTTCCCTTCTACTACTCTGCTGTTCCCAACTGGCCTGGGTCTAGCACAGTGTGTGTGTGTGTGTGTATATATATATGTATATATAGAGAGAGAAATGCGCACACACACATAATCTCTGTTTAAAAATTAGAAATCTACTTTTACAGCAAGGATGTGTAGTTTATTTCAGTGTTATTGATGTTTTGAGACCTCTGACCTACTGTGTAATTGTATGTGGTGCATGGGGTAGGATAGATAAACTTAAGAGCATAAACTAAATCTGACCTGAGGACAAGCTTTCTTTGCAGGTGTATTTGTATTTATTTATAAAAAATGAGAATATGTACATTTTTCTGAAATCCAAAACACATTAAGGGGGGGGAAATAGATCCCTCCAGTATACAGGGCATTAGACTGGAGCTTACTCAGTAGAGTTTTGCCATTAACTTCAGTGGGGCCAGAATTTCACCCCTGTGATCTTGGGCAAGTTACTTTACATTGCTGTGCCTCTGCTTCCTCTCCCATCGTTGCTGTTTTATCTACTTCACTGCACTATATATAAAATAGTGCAATGCCTAGCATGATAGGACCCTAATCTCAGTTGGACATCTAGATACTACTATAATACAAATAATAAATGAATGTATCCTCCTATTACTACTTTTGAGGCAAGGAGGTGTTGGTTGGGGTGATGCAAAAGAAGTTTTAAGTGCTAGGCCAGAGTGGATACTAAGGTCTATTTTATTGTTTGGGGAATGCTGCAGGGCTGAATTATCTGCTCAGAGCCTGATATGGAATGTTCCGAGTAGTGATGCAGCAGACTCTGACCTGGCATTTCCCAGTTGGCAAGCATTAGTACTGATGAACCGAATAGAAGACAAATTGTATCTATGCACACACACGCTCTCTGTCTGTCTTTATGAGATTTATTTCCTGAAATGTTGAATGGATTTGGTGTATATGTGGACTCTGTCCCGTACGGTGCTGTAATGCACATATTTTTAGCAGCACAGTGCCCTGAAAAGAAAATGAAACTTACAGGAAAATACAAGGGTAGGGAAGGTTAATGCTTTTATCAGAAAAATTAAAATCTTTGGCATGAGCATACTTGGACTCAGTGACTAACATAAACAATTCAAAGACATTCTTAAGCATAATCTCAACTCGTGCAGCATAAATATTGATAACTTAGAAGACACAGCTACAGGCAGACCTGAATGGAGAGCAACTATCAATAAAGTTTGTGAACATGTTGAGAAAAACATCTGTGAAAAACTGGTTGAAAAAAGGGCCACGCGTCATGTGATGTTTTCAATGGGAGACATTTCTATCTGACACCTACCGTGACCTTGACCTTGACCTTGCTCCTTGCAGATTGGACTGTACAGCCACAAGAACACACACATGATGCTGTGATGTCATCATCAGACATGACTGACAACTATATAGTTCATCAATGTCACTTTGGTTCAAAATTTATATGCTATCTCCCAGATGAAGTCAGCCAGGGGAAGGCCTCACTAGAGGACTAATTCCTGGGGCAAGAGGCTATTTCTCAAACTGGATTGCGGGGAGGGCCTGGCCAAACTTTAAAATAGTGTATTAAATTTTACTGGCATATGCTTTAATTGTGCAGAATAATGTAGATTATAATATAACAATGAACTTTTGTTAAGGCTCTCATAAATTAGAAGCACTGAATGCTGATTTAATGAGGAAGCAGATTAAATTATTGTGGTACAGCATGTTTGGTCAAGCAGTTCCTCCTAAAATGGAAGACCGGGATTCAAATAAAAAAGGAATGCTGGCAATAGCAGTCTGTAAACCACAGTGGCAGTGCCTGACAAACTTTGCGATAGCTGAATCTAAGAGCATTTGACTTGCCTTTTTGGCAAATGTCTGTTTATTCTTTCTCCTTGTTGTACTCTTCCACGATACCTCATTAAAGGGAAATTAGGACCTTTGGAAATCTAAAGTAAATTTCATTGTACATGCTGCATCATCATTATCATCACAGATAATCAAGCTTGTCTTTATACATTTCTTTAATATCAACAAACAAACAAAAAAACTATATTTAACCTCCAGTTAGAACAACTCTGCCTGTCGTCTGGGTGAGTTTGTCACACTCTGTATTTTGTTCTGCCAGTATAAACTGGAGTTTTGCTAAGAGTATCTGATCACTATACTCCATATAGAACAGTGTACAGCCAATCCCTACAAAGTTCTTAAACAAAATGAGTTTCTGCTTTATACACATGCAGAAGCAATCCAGGACAGTCAACCTAATTGTCTGTGCCCAGAAAATAGGCTAAGAGAAGCTATCATGCAATAAATGACTTCTATTATAGTGCTTTTCACAATTCTTTTTCATAGGTGGTTTGATTTTTTGCACCTACATTGTTTTTCCTTCATATTATTGTCCTTGATCCTGCTCACACAGAATTCAATGACAAAACTCTCATTAACTTTAGTGAGAGGTGGATCTGTTCCTCATTTTCTTTTCTGATTTGAGTCCGTTTATTTATTTACATGGGCTTTTCATAATATTATAAATATATATCAGTAGAAAGAGACCCTGTTATATTAATAACTTTAAAAATTAGGGGTTCACATTTTAGGAATTAAAATATTTGTCTTCTTTTATGGATTATATTCTGAAGCAAAAGGATCTGGCCTCCTGAGTAAAAAGGCTCTGATTAAGGTCAGCCGATGAGCAAAAATGGTTCCAGTCTGCCACTGAAAAACTATGTACTACTGTCTGCACTGGAGATTAGAGCTGGCTTATTCTTATTCACATTTGGTCAACAGATGGTCCAACTATTGTGTGTGCATTCTGGCAATGCAAAAACATTCACATCAACTAAAAAAATATAATAAAAATAAGGGAAATGTCACTGGGCATCTGACTAGGATGAATGCCTTACAATGTCTGCTTCTCAGGAAGTAGGATGTTGCTGGCTGACTATAAAAGAGAGAACTAAGCAAGCAAGAATGTTGTTATTAGATTAGTAACTACTGATTCTGATTAGACTGAAAGACTCGAATGATAACCAGGTGCACAAAGGTTATGTAAAGATGGTATTGTTGCCCCTTGTCCAGTGTGGGTAGCTAACATTTGGGGCCTTACTGGGTTGTTTCCATTAGTGAGTCAGGTATTTCTTTGGTGCAGTCCTCTTTATTTACGAAGAAGGTTCACAAAGTCCTGTTTCTGTGAACTTAGTAGGAACAAACAGAAGCAGGTTGTTTCCTTACTCACAGTCTCCAAGCTTGCTTTTCGAGCCAGTCTTTTACTCCAATGAGCTCTGTCTACTCCCTGCAAGGTCACACTCATGACAGCTTCTCTAGCTCTCTGGTTGTTTCTGCTTCTGACACACCCAGACAAACACATTTGCAACCAAACAAAGCCCTAGCCCCTACACTAGCAATCAGTCCCTGTGAATCCCCTTTACCCACATGGCTTGATTTTTGATTAGCCCTGCATGTGGCCTAGTGCCTTGGACAGTGGCTTCCATTATCTAAAGCTATCTTACTCAATAAAGGAGCCCAACTGCTTCTTCCAGTCAGCCTGAATTAAGAGTAGCTAGCATGCCCATCAGCTTTAACAAGCTCTGTGATTGCAGATCGATCAAAGGCATGCTTGATGGAAGCCATTCATACCTACCAGCATAATAGCACAAACATTCTTTCTTTTTTAATGTCTGCACTGAGATTGACCAAACTCTCATGATGTTATAATGGCAGATTGTGGCCAGCAGTGCATGGAATGTAAGTGGGGAAAAGGTTACCAAGCAGTGCACTTGTGCCTCTATAGCAGAACGAGCCAGGATCTCAGTCTTCGCACTCTACCTCCCTCCACACTAGCTAGCATTGCTGTACTAGGAGGGAGCACATACTGCACCCGTTCATAGAACTGTGTCTGAATTAGGGTATGTCTACAATACCGGATTATTCCGATTTTACATAAACCAGTTTTGTAAAACAGATTGTATAAAGTCGAGTGCACGCGGCCATACTAAGCACATTAATTTGGTGGTGTGCGTCCATGGTCCGAGGCTAGCAACAATTTCTGGAGCGTTGTACTGTAGGTAGCTATCCCGTAGCTATCCCATAGTTCCCGCAGTCTCCCCCGCCCATTGGAATGCTGGGTTGAGATCCCAATGCATGATGGTGCAAAAACAGTGTCGTGGGTGAGTCTGGGTAAATGTCGTCACTCATTCCTTCCTCTGTGAAAGCAACGGCAGACAATCATTTTGTGCCCTTTTTCCCTGGATTGCCCTGGCAGACACCATAGCATGGCAACCATGGAGTCCGTTGAGCTTTTTTTTACTGTCACCATATGTGTACTGGATGTTGCTAACAGACGCGGTACTGCAGTGCTACACAGCAGCATTCATTTGCCTTTGCAAGATAGCAGAAATGGTTATCAGTTGTTCCGTACTGTCTGCCATGCCATTGTAAATTGGCGATGAGATGACGGTTATCAGTCATTCTGTACCGTCTGCTGCTGTCATGGGTGACCCTGGCTGAGATCGGCCGGGGGTGCAAAGACAAAAATGGGAATGACTCCCTGAGTCAATCCCTCCTTTATGGTATCTAAAAATAGAGTCAGTCCTGCCTAGAATATGGGGCAAGTGTACTAGAGAACCAGTGTATCAGAGAGCACAGCTGCTCCGTGGCAGATCCTGCAAAAATGATGAGCTGCATGCCATTCACAGGGGGTACCCCTGCAACAACCCCACCTGTTGCTTCCTTCCTCCCCCAACCTTCCTGGGCTACCATGGCAGTGTCCCCCCCATTTGTGTCATGAAGTTATAAAGAATGCAGGAATAAGAAACACTGACTTGTTAGTGAGATGAAATGGGGGGGAGGCCGCCTCCCGGTGCTATGACAGTCCAGGCAGGACATTAAGCGGTGCGGAGGAGAGGAGCCCAGCATCCCGCTGCTATGATAGTCCAGGCAGTACAGAATCTTTTCTTTACATATGAAAGAGAGGGAGCTGATGGAGCTCAGCCCCCAGTTGCTATGATGAAGACGGTTACCAGCCATTCTGTACCATCTACTGGGAATGACCGGCAGTCATTTCTATTTTTACCCAGGCGCCCCCGGCCGACCTCACCTGAGGCCAGCCAGGAGCACTCACAGGCTGATGATGACGACGGATAGCAGTCATATTGTACCATCTGCCACCGGGGAGGGGAGGGGAGGGGAGGGGAAAGGATGCTGCTGTTCACTGCCGCAGCATCGCGTCTGCCAGCAGCATGCAGTAGACATAGGGTGACATATAAAAAAGTCAAGATACGATTTTTTTCCCTTTTCTTTCATGGAGGGGGAGGGGAGTAAATTAACGAGCTATATCCTGAACCACCCCAGACAATGTGTTTGACCCTACAGGCATTGGGAGCTCAGCCAAGAATGCAAATAGTTTTCGGAGACTGCTGTGGACTGTGGGATAGCTGGAGTCCTCAGTACCACCTCCCTCCCTCCATGAGCGTCCATTTGATTCTTTGGCTTTTCGTTACGCTTGTCATGCAGCACTGTGCTATAGACTCTGTATCATAGCCTGGAGATTTTTTCAAATGCTTTGGCATTTCGTCTTCTGTAACAGAGCTCTGATAGAACAGATTTGTCTCCCCGTACAGCGATCAGATCCAGTATCTCCCATACGATCCATGCTGGAGCTCTTTTTGGATTTGGGACTGCATCGCCACCCGTGCTGATCAGAGCTCCACGCTGGGCAAACAGGAAATGAAATTCAAAAGTTCGTGAGGCTTTTCTGTCTACCTGGCCAGTGCCTCTGAGTTCAGATTGCTTTCCAGAGCGGTCACAATGGTGCACTGTGGGATACCGCCCGGAGGCCAATACCGTCGATTTGCGGCCACACTAACCCTAATCCGATATGGTAATAATGATTTCAAGCTACTCCTCTCATCGGGGAGGAGTAGAGAAACCGGTTTAAAGCGCCCTTTATATTGATATAAAGGGCCTCGTTGTGTGGACGGGTGCAGTATTAAATCGGTTTAACACTGCTAAAATCGGTTTAAACACGTAATGTAGACCAGGCCTTCGTCTCTCCACATTCTGGCTGAGTTGGCTAGACCTTCTTCAGGCACTCCTGCTGCAGCGCAGCCCATCCTCAACCCTCAGTGCCAGGAGGAAATCAAGTTGGCTTTTACTTCATTACAAAACACCTCAAAACCTTCATGGTTAACTAGTTTGCTCCCCACTCCTATATTGGGATCTCTTCACTACATTAGTGGTATATTATGAGGGACAGCTCACCTCAACCCCTTTTTGCAGCTGGACCATAAAGGATTCTGCTCCCACTGCTACTGCTTTCACATTAAACTTTTAATTTGTGGGCCACAGATTGTAGTGGGCTGAAGTGAAGAGGGGAAGAAACAGAGCAGTAAGGTATGCCCACTTTCTCAATCCTTTAGAAGGCGAGTCATCAACACACTTGTAAATGCTACTGACACATTTTCACAGAGTTCTAGTTGTGAAACTGTTTTCTTTGAATGTAAACCAAACATACATGGAGTGGGAAAATTATAAGAAATTTTATTTCAGTTATCCTGGAACATATCTAGGGAATAAAGGAGTCAATGCCAGGAATTTTCTTTGGGGATGAACTCTCCACATTATACACAGCTGACTAGAAATGCAACAGTGCTCAAAAGAAGTTGTGGTATTACACTTTTCTGGAAAATTATGAATGTTTTTTTAGATGGCATTAATTTTATTATTCTGCTGCTGCTACAACACTGACATCAAGAAGATGCCTGCAAGCTGCATATGTTGTCTGATGTTTATTAAACTCCCTTTGTAGCTCACATAAAAAGGAAGCTCTCACTACCCTACACATGTAAAATGTAATGAAGCCCTTTAAATGTGTTAACCATAGGCTCCAGTATAGAAGGGAAGAAAGTTCCAAGACCAGGATATCCTATGAATATTAATTTGCTAATAGCCAGTAGAATGATGTATTTTGTCCTTTAAATGACCCTAACACTACATATCTTATCCACATGCAGAGATTTCTGACCTTTAAAATGTTTTTGTATTTTCATTCTCCAGGATGGAGGAGACGGTGAGAAATCTACTGCAGAATCAAGGATCTCCAGACCAGAACAGAGAGGGAACAGTTAATATCATGAAGGTGTATCAGGTATTGGTAGCTTTTCTGTTGTTTACATATTTAAAAAATCTAACCAATGCTCTATATTTCCAACATCCATGTCCAAGTATTTTTGTTCTATCTTTATGAGTTATGAATGCTGGTAATCTATTATTATTAAATAATTCAGCATACCTGGTTCCTCCTTACTTTCTCTGTGTATTCTCCCCCTAGTGCTTAAGGTTTTCCATTTCTATAATTACCTTTTTATCTTCTTGCTCCTTCCCAAGAAACTCTTTGCTTTATTATTTTGATTGTTGCATCTACTTTTCAGAAGGGAAACATGAACCAAATGTTAAGCCTTATTAAAACATGAAATTTATGGTAAAATATTCCAAAGCACCTGAGTCACAAGATTTTACCAGAAAACTGTCACAGCAATGTTCTGTCAACCCATATTTTCAGAGGTAATAGAACCTTGTATAAAACTGCAAAAATTTGTCTGACTTGCATAGTAGGTGTGCTTTGTCACTTGAACCTGGGATATAGGGAAGGTGAGCGTCCCTCTGAACAAAGAGTACTAGGGGCTAGAACAGAGTTGTTTCTGGAGAGAAAAGCTGAGGGAGAACCAAGCTGAGGGAGGAAGCTTATATTGTGGTTTATGATTTATTAGAATTTTACTTTACCCAAGAAGAGCATGAGATTTGAGCTAATGGAGGGTCTTTACATTCCGTTGACGATGTTGAGATATATTCTGCCCATTTACACTGACATTCTGAAAATTCACTTATTTAAATATTTAATAAAGACAGTCCCAATTATTCCAAAAGTTGCATTTCCTTGGTCAGACAGAGAAGGCTTCAGTGCGTATTCATACCTTTACTAACAATCCTACAAGAAATAAAATATTGAAACATGACCTACTTTGCAGTTCTCCAGATAATGAGGCACTTGTGAAAAACATTGTATAGATACTTTCATGTCCCTTCTTACAACCAGAGCACGAGGACAGAGTAAAATGCAAAGCCAAATAACAGTCACACTTGATCAGAGGCTGCAGAATTGTAGGCAGTTAAGACTTAAATCTAAGGTTATGTATATGTTCAAGTAACTGACATGGAAATAAATGTTAAGGTGATTCATTGTGTGATTTAGTTGTTTAGGTACATGACTAAGAGTCACAACTGTCATGGATTTTATTTTTGGATAGATGCTGCTATCATGTCTGATCTTGGACAAGCCACTTAATGTCTCTGTTAACCTGTCTGGGCTTTAGTTTCCCTGTCTGTAAACTGGAGATACTAATAGTAGCTAACCTCACACAGTGCTCTTCTGCTGCTTAAATAATTTAACACTGGTATTCTTCTATGGGAAGTCCTGTATAATTGCAACATGCATTTTATTGTTCCATTTATTTATTATACAAAAAATATGCTCAAAGCATTTTCTTCTTTACTGAAAGAATGGCCAGCCTACTGCATCGTATGACAGCGATGAACAGAGGGAATGAAAAATGAGGAAAATTGTTTTTGAACATTTTACTTATTTTGAATTGCTTTTCAATTCAGCCATGTCCACACCCCTTTTTGCCCACTTCTCTGCAAGCTCTCACAAAAATTAGTTTTTGTTTGCTCAGATTTTGAGGAATGGCTTTTTTCTCATTTGAATGCCTGTATTCATATGCCAGCAAGGGCATTCACACATTAATGTGGATGTTTGCTGTTTAGGCCAGAAGTGTCGGCTCTATGTATATAGTGTTTGTCATCCAATCAGGGAAAACAAACAATACCATGTGACTTAGGTGACCAGTCATAACAATCAACAGCCAATAGCTGAAGGCATCACCATAGCAAATAGTTTGCAGAGAACATACTGTCCTAAAAACTCACAAGGTGTTTGGATACTCACTAATAATAAATATATTATTAAAATCCAATTCTGCACATAAATCATAAAGAGATATTGGCTACATTTTTCATGAATTATATTACAAATACTTTATTCACTTATATGCAAGGCATTATAAATAATATCTGTCATTTTATGATATATTAGCATATTTCACTGTTGAGAGTAGCATCTGAAGTAAAACCCTAGCAGTTACACTTTACACTTTGATATACATCCTCCTTTCAATGCAGTATGACAACATTGTTTCCCATTTACAGCTCAATTCCAAATCTGGGATAAAAAGTATGAAAAGCATATTTATGATATAGCATAGTACTTGCTGTCACACTATCTGGACTGGCTCATGACTGTGAGTGCCTACCTCTGGGCAGACTATTAGAAAACAGGGCAGACACTCTAAACTGGTAGTGTGTTCTGTAATAAGATTTCACAAAGCCAGTGACAAATGTGAACTCCAGTCTTACCTTGGAGTCACAGACAGACCCCTTAGACTCTTCGGTTTATCTTGCCACCCAGACAAACTGGACTTTGTGATAAATGGTCACTCGAACTGAAAATCACACCACATCAGATTGCTCCCGGTCCCAAAAGACCAGTCACTTTCCCCATATCCATTGGTACTCTAGATCTTACACCAAAGACAATGCTGGCAACCAGTTCTATAGGAAACTAACCAAATCTTTATTAGCTAAGAAAAGGAAATGAGTTATTGAAACCTTAAAGCAGGTAAAATATATGCACAGGTGAGTCACAGTTTGTAAATTTAAGTGGTAGCAGTGATGTAATAAACTGTCAGTTTGTCAAAAGTCTTTTCAGGCTACCCAGTTTGTCTCTGGGGATCTCCGCTTTGCATCTGTACACTTCCCTGTAAGAGCCAAATGGTCCAGAGATGAAGGATCTTTCCTTGAAATCCATATTTACAGCTGCTTCTCACAGAAAACAAGCTGACAGTGTCAATACCTACATAGGCTTTTCCTTTGATCACAGAGAGTAAGGAATTCATTTTGAGTTTTTGACCTGCAAGCATACCACACTATGACCATTTGCTTTGAAATTAACTTTCTCTGTTAGAGTTCTTCATTTGCATTCTACAAGCTTTCTTCTCCTTTGATGGGTTATTTAGTTACAGGGATATGCACAATATAAATGTTTGCTATTACATTATAAGAGGATACATATAAGTAAAACAATGCAAGTAACTTTTCATTAGTTTTCATTAACTTTAAACACCAAATACACTCTGATACATTTCAGGGTACGTCTGCACTACCGGATTATTCCGATTTTACATAAACCGGTTTTGTAAAACAGATTGTATAAAGTTGAGTGCACGTGGCCACACTTAGCACATTAATTCGGTGGTGTGTGTCCATGGTCCGAGGCTAGCGTCGATTTCTGGAGCATTGCACTGTGGGTAGCTATCCCGTAGCTATCCCATAGTTCCCGCAGTCCCCCCGCCCATTGGAATGCTGGGTTGAGACCCCAATGCATGATGGTGCAAAAACAGTGTCGTGAGTGAGTCTGGGTAAATGTCATCACTCATTCCTTCCTCCGTGAAAGCAACGGCAGACAATCATTTCAGGTCCTTTTTCCCTGGATTGCCCTGGCAGATGACATAGCACGGCAACCATAGAGCTCATTCAGCTTTTTTTTTACTGTCACCGTATGTGTACTAGATGCCACTAACAGAGGCGTTACTGCAGTGCTACACAGCAGCATTCGTTTGCTTTTGCATGATAGCAGAGACAATTATCAGTCGTTCTGTACTGTCTGCTGCCATTGTAAATTGGCAGTAAGATGACGGTTATCTGTCGTTCTGTACTGTCTGCTGCTATCATGGGTGCCCCTGGCTGAGGTCGGCTGGGGGCGCAAAGGCAAAACTGGGAATGTCTCCCTGAATCAATCCCTCCTTTATGGTTTCTAAAAATAGAGTCAGCCCTGCCTAGAATATGGGGCAAGTGTACTAGAGAACCAGTGTATCAGAGAGCACAGCTGCTCCGTTTCAGATCCTGTAAAAATGATGAGCTGCATGCCATTCACGGGGCGTACCCCTGCAACAACTCCAACCATTGCTTCCCTCCTCCCCCAACCTTCCTGGGCTACCATGGCAGTGTCCCCCCCCATTTGTGTCATGAAGTTATAAAGAATGCAGGAATAAGAAACACTGACTTGTTAGTGAGATAAAATGAGGGGGAGGCCGCCTCCCGGTGCTATGACAGTCCAGGCAGGACATTAAGCGGTGCGGGGGAGAGGAGCCCAGCATCCCGCTGCTATGATAGTCCAGGCAGTACAGAATCTTTTCTGTACAAAGGAAAGGGAGGAGGCTGATGGAGCTCAGCTCCCAGTTGCTATGATGAGGATGGTTACCAGTCGTTCTGTACCAACCACTGGGAATGACCAGGAATCATTCCTATTTTTACCCAGGCGCCCCCAGCCAGCCTCACCTGAGGCCAGCCAGGAGCACTCACGGGCTGATGGTGACGATGGATGTCAGTCATATTGTACCGTCTGCCACCTGGAAGGGGAGAGGAGCGGATACTGCTCTTCACTGCTGCAACATCGCGTCTACCACCAGCATTCAGTAGACATAGCGTGACATTGAAAAAAGTCAAGAAACGATTTCTTTCCCTTTTCTTTCACGTGATGGGAGGAGGGAGTAAATTGACAAGCTGTACCCTGAACCACGCCGGACAATGTGTTTGAACCTACAGGCACTGGGAGCTCAGCCAAGAATGCAAATAGTTTTCGGAGACTGCTGTGGACTGTGGGATAGCTGGAGTCCTCAGTACCCCCTCCCTCCCTCCATGAGCATCCATTTGATTCTTTGGTTTCCGTTACGCTTGTCACGCAGCACTGTGTATCCTGGAGATTTTTTTCCAACACTTTGGCATTTCGTCTTCTGTAACGGAGCTCTGATGGAACAGATTTGTCTCCCCATACAGGGATCAGATCCAGTATCTCCCGTACGGTCCATGCTGGAGCTCTTTTTGGATTTGGGACTGCATCGCCTCCCGTGCTGATCAGAGCTCCACGCTGGGCAAACAGGAAATGTAATTCAAAAGTTCGCGGGGCTTTTCCTGTTTACCTGGCCACTGCATCCGAGTTCAGATTGCTGTCCAGAGTGGTCACAGTGGTGCACTGTGGGATACTGTCCGGAGGCCAATACCGTCGATTTGTGGCCACACTAACCCTAATCCGATATGGTAATACCGATTTTAGCACTACTCCTGTCGGGGAGGAGTACAGAAACCGATTTAAAGAGCCCTTTATATCGATATAAAGGGCCTTGTAGTGTGGACGGGTGCGCCGTTAAATCGGTTTAATGCTGCTAAAATTGGTTTAAATGCGTAGTGTAGACCAGGCCTAACACTCACTTTCATCTATACACCTCTACCTTGATATAAAGTGACTCGATATAACACAAATTTGGATATAGCGCAGTAAAGCAGTGCTCCAGGGGTGTGGGCAGGGCTGCGCACTCTGGTGGATCAAAGCAAGTTTGATATAACGCGGTTTCACCTATAACACACTAAGATTTTTTGGTCTCGAAGACATCGTTATATCAAGTTAGAGGTGTACTAATGCACAAGTGAATTGGCCTGGGGCTTGAGCATGAGCTAACATGTGGTCTGCCAGTTTCACACTTACTGTACATTCCAAATAAACTGGGAAAAAGTGTTAGTTTGAAACATGCTTTAGAGAATAATGAAGATTTAGTGATACCGAAATGTTTTATGAATTTGTGTCAGTTTTGCCAAATTGTTTAAGTTGTGGGGGGAGAGAGGAGGGACAAAAATTCCAAAAGAGTTGCAACATTTCATTTAGACATTTATGAAAAAAAGTTTCAATTTCTAAAATTTGAAATGACTTTTAATTTCAATTCTGTTTAATTCCTTCAAATTTATTTTTTTAAATGTAGAAAGAGCTCAAAATTTAATTGAATTATTTCCTTTTTGTTCTAACAAAATAATTTGTTCAACGTGAAATTATTTTTGCCCCCATTTTTTGGAATTGGTAGTAAACTAAAAATTCTGTTATTTACATAGCTTTAATTCCTAATGCTTTATTGAGTGCAGTTTTCCAATGTATAAGTACGGTTGGTACTATTTTTCTAAAGTAGAACACACCTCTTAAGTTTAATTATCAGTTATCCAGAATTTTTTTTGCACAATACAGTCCTATATTTTGGAACAAATCAGAAAATATAGGACTGAGGGAGATTTCTAGAGTGGGTCTTTAACATGAATTATTGATACTGTGTCCTATATTCCCTGACACTATGGTAAGCTAGTTTCATTGTGTGCAGCATGTTCAAATTAATATTTGAGTAGTCTGAAAACACTGTGCACTAAACACTTTTGATCTATTGACTGTTGGACACATTTGTTTTTTGCAAACCGAGTGATTGTTCAGGAACATACAAAACTGAGTATTTATTACAATACCAGTATGCCTGACTCCAGAATAAATATTGCTGTTAATTAATTTCAGATCATAGAATCAGAGAAACGTAGGGATGGAAGGGACTTTGAGAAGTCATCAAGTCCAGCTCCCTGAGCTGAGGCAGGACCCAATAACCCTAAAGCATCCATGACAGGTGTTTTTCCAATGGGTTCTTAAAAATCTCCAATGATGGGGATTCCGCAGCCTTCCTTGAAGTCTATTCCAGAAGCTACCCTCATAGCTGGAAAGTTTTTCCTAATATCTAACCTAAATCTGCCTTGCTGCAGATTAAGCCCATTACTTTTTGTCCTACTTTCAGTGGACGTGGAGAACAATTGATCGTGCTCTTCTTTATAACAGTCCTTAACATATTTGGTAACATAGTTATCAGCCCCCCGCCACCTCCCAATCTTCTTTTCTCAAGACAGGTCAGGTTTTCTAAACCTTTTAGCATTTTTGTTGCTCTCCTCTGGATTCCCCAGTTTATCCACATCTTTTCTAAAGTGTGGCACCCACAATTGGATGCAGTATTCCAGCTGAGACCTCACCAGTGCAGAATAGAGTAGGACAATTACCTCCCATGACTTACATGAAACTGTGACGTTGCACTCTATATGATTTTATGAAAATATGCTAATGTAACTTGAATATGCTTCATGCAAAAAGTCTCTTATCATTACAAAGCTTATAATCTACTGAGTGTGGTCATCCTATTTGTATAAATATACCACTCTTGTACCTAGAAATATGAAATATAACTGTGAGGGTCTATTGTAATTATGGAAAGTGTGGACCATTAATGGTGGTTTGGAATCTTGATGACTCCCATTAACCAGGACAATTGACTACAGATGGCTGTGTTTTACCTGTAAGTCTTCCTGTATGTGTGTGCTGGCAAATGGGTAATGAAGTCTTACGGTGACATGTGATCATGTGCGTGATCACATGTGAACTGGAATCCATCTTTAACCAGGTGCTTTTCCACTGGGGGGAGGAACCTAGAAGGACAAAGGATTCCCGCCTTATGCAAAAGATATATAAATGGGTGGAATGGAGAAAAGAAGGAGCCATCATGAGGAATCCCCTAGCTGCCACCTGAGCTGGAACAAGGGCTATACAAGGGGAAAGGGCTGGCCAGACTAGGAAGGTGTCCAGTCTGTGAAAAAAACTTATTGAAACATCTCTCAGGGTGAGATTTTATCTGTACTCAATTGTATTATTGTATTAGGCTTAGATTTGCATGTTTTATTTTATTTTGCTTGGTAATTCACTTTGTTCTGTCTGTTACTACTTGGAACCACTTAAATCCTACTTTCTGTATTTAATAAAATCACTTTTTACTTGTTAATTAACTCAGAGTATGTATTAATACGGGGGGGGGGGGCAAACAGCTGTGCATACCCCTCTATCAGTGTTATAGAGGGCGAACAATTTATGAGTTTACCCTGTATAAGCTTTATACAGAGAAAAATGGATTTATTTGGGGATTAGACCCCATTGGGAGCTGGGTTTCTGAGTGATAAAGACAGGAACACTTCTGTGGGCTGCTTCTGGTTAAGTTTGCAGCTTTGGGGCACGTGGACATGCTTCAGACCCTGGGTCTGTGTTAGAGCAGACTGGCATGTCTGGCTCAGCAAGACAGGGTGCTGAAGTCCTAAGATGGCAGGGAAAGCAGGGGCAGAAGTAGTCTTGGCATATCAGTTGGCAGTTCCCAAGGGGGTTTCTGTGATCCAGCCTATCACACTAGGCAAATGGGAAATAGAAAGACTGAAAAAGCTACATGTCCACCTGCTTTGGGCCCCAGCCATGCAAACTCTTTCACATATGAGTAACTTAGTGCAAAGTAATCCCACTGACTTCAATAGGACTATCCGCATCTTAAAATGTCTGCAGAATCAGGGCCTTGGTAAGTTACTTAGTGAACAGATAACATGTATTGTACCCAAATCTGTCTGTTACTACTTGGAACCACTTAAATCCTACTTTCTGTATTTAATAAAGTCACTTTTTACTTACTCATCCAGAGTATGTATTAATACCTGGGGTTGAGGGGAGACAGCTGTGCATATCTCTCTATCAGTGTTGATGATTCAGCCCTCTGTCATGCCAGTTCCCATTTAGGGGAATAAATCAGAGCTGGCTGGAGATAACCTGGTCCTAACAGGCAGAGATGACTGCCACCCAATTAGCCTGGGGCTGTATAAAAGCCTTAGTGGAAGGAAGCCAAGGAGAGAGTGGAAGCAGAGAGATAGCTCCTTCCACCGGCCTGCCTACCTGCCTGCAGACGGTGAAGGGCCAAATGTACATGGTAAAACAGTGGTGGGAACAAGGCTATGAATAAACTGCACCAGTGTTTACTAACCCCAGTGTCTCAGAGTGACTTTGTGGACCTAGCAGAAGCAGGAACCCAGGGGGCCCTGCTGTGCCCTGCTACAAGACCCCAGGACAATCCTGGAGGGCTGGCAACCCTACTCTGAGAGTCTGCCAGCTCTCCTGAACTCCTTTACCCCTTAAATTTTCTGCCCTGTGACTTTACCTACCAGTTCTCTGAGTTGTTTAAAGCCTGATTTTTTGAAGTCCGTTGTCCTTATTCTGCTGCTCTCATTCCTTCCTTTCCTTGGAATATGATGTTACGGGTTCGGTCACAGACACCCCCTTGGGACCATCACCTGATGTGCTGGAATTATCTCTGAGCCCGTTTTCCTTGCCGCTTGGGACTCCAGAATCCTGCCTTGTTGAGCCAAAAACACTAGCCTGCTGTAACACAGACCCAGGTCTGGTCGACGTCCCCAAAGCTGCAGACTTTAACCAAAAACTGCTTAGCTGGTCACTTGTCTCCAGCACCCAAACACCCAGTTTCCAATGGGATCTAAACCCCAAATAAATCCGTTTTACTCTGTGTAAAGCTTATGCAGGGTAAACTCACAAATTGTCATCCCTCTATAACACTGATCGAGAGAGATGCACAGCTGTTTGCTCCCCGAGATATTAATCACTTACTCTGGGTTTACTAATAAACAAAAGTGGTTTTATTAGGTATAAAAAGCAGGATTTAAGTGGTTTCAAGTAATAACAGACAGAATAAAGTAAGTCACCAAGCAAAACAAAGCAAAATCATGCAAATCTAAGCCTAATATATTAAGAAACTGGTTTACAGGTAACATCTCACCCTCACCCTGACGCTATGTTCCAATAAGCTTCTTTCACAGACTAGACGACTCCTAGTCTGAGCCCAATCCTTTCCCGCTGGTATAGTCCTTGTTAGTTCCAGCAGACATCTTAGATGGAAATTAGGGGTGTTCTTATGACTCGCAGCCCCCTTTGTTCTTTTCCACCCTCTTTTATAGCTTTGGCACAAGGCGGGAATCTTTTGTCTCTCTGGGTCCCCACTCCTCCTCCTAAATGAAAAAGTGTCAGATTAAGATGGATTGGGTCACATGATCCCATGTCCTGTGGGACCCCAGCCTCCATTCTTCCTGGGCTGGCTTACAGGTACACAGGAAGGCTCACAGGTAAATCAACCATTTGCAACCAATTGTCCTAGTCAGTGGGAGCCATCAAGATTCTAAACCACCATTAATGGTCCACACTTTGCATAATTACAATAGGACCTCAGAGTTACAGTTCATATTTCTAGCTTCAAATACAAGAATAATACATGCACACAAATAGGATGAACACACCGAGTGGATTATAAGCTTTGTAATGATACCTTACAAGAGACCTTTTGCATAACGCATATTCCAGTTACATTATATTCACATTCAAAGCATATTTTCATAAAGCATATGAAGTACAACGTCACACATGAAATCTATCATTTCATGATCAGTTTCACCCAAATTGCCTTCCACCTTTAGATTCACAAGCAGTTCCACCCTGTTGGTCAGAATCAAGTCTAAAATGACTGTCCCCTGGTTACTTCCTCCATTTTCTGAAACAAAAAGTTGGCCCTAATACGTTCCAATAACTTATTGGACATTTTTGTGTTTTGCCATATTACTTTTCCAACAAATGTCTGGGTAAAGTCTCCTCACTGGTACTGGGTGTTGTGTTTTGGATATTTCTTTTATTTGTTCTAGTAATGGCTGATTTACGTAGTCCTCCTAATTTGGTGATCTATAGGAGATCTTTAGCATGATGTCACTCCTGTTTTTTTCCCCTTTACCTAGTGACTTTCAGCTGGTCTGTCTTTCATCTCCTTCTGGACCTCAATAGAAGTGTGTAATATAATTTGATGTATAATGCAGCACCTACTCCCTTGTTTCTCCTTCCTGGCAGGAATACCAATACTCCAGTCATAAGATTAATTCCACCTGGTATCTCTGATGCCAAATGTCATAATTTATCTTATGTACCAATACAGTACACGGAAATCTTCCTGTTTATTCCCATACTCCTTGCATTCGTATATAGATTTCTCAAAGGTTGAGCAGATTCCCTTATTGCTTTCCCTCTTGTTGCTCCTATGGCCCCACTGTAATTTTCCATGTCCTCCCCAACATCAAGTCCTTTGTTAAGGTCACTTTTTTATGTTTACCTGGGAGCTTTTTTCACCTTCCCCCTTTGAACCTAGTTTAAAGGCTCAATAGGCTGGTGACTCTTCCCTTTCTTGGTCAAGTGGACCCCATCTCTTCCCAGTAGACCTCCTTCCCAGAATAGCACCCGTGGTTGAGGAAGCCAAAACCCTCCCACTGACGCCATCTGTACAGCCATGCATTAATCTACAGGATACACATATGCCTGCCTTGGCTCTTACCCTCAACTGGGAGGATGGACATGAACCCAGCTTGCACCCCTGACTCCTTCACCCTCACTCTGAGTCCTGTAGTCACTGGTGATCTGCTCAGGTCATACCTGGTCATTTCGGCAGATTAGTCATAAGGTACAGCTCACAGCATGCATTATTATTATTAAACTCCATTAGGCCTTGTCAAAATTCTCACTTGAAATGAAGATTCTGCACCCTTATAGTAGCGGGAACTGCCTTGGGAGAATTCAGTAAATTGGGATTAAGTACCTTCTACGGTGTAACTGAATTTAGACACAGGAATGCAAATGAAATTCTGTTCAATTATAGTGTGTGGTTTTTGCATAACAATAACTGAGGCTATAAGAGTGAATATTCACATAAATTGAGACCATAGTACATAATAAAGAGTATGTGTGTTTTAAGTGATAGAGGGTGGCACTCAAAAGATCTGGAAGTTCAGTTTAGTTAAAGACTGCAGAATTCTGAAGATTATCTGAAGTTTATTGGGGTTATGAGCCACTTAAGCCTAAATCTATTAAAGGCCAAACAAATGCTTGCCCATTCAAGATGCAAATCCTTTATGGGAGATGGGAAATGGTCACTATGAATAATGAAGAGAAATGGATGAATCCAGTTTGTAAAAGCATGGACTCTGCAAGCCTTTCTTTATATGTTTATTCTTGTTTTCCAGAAATTTACAAATAGATTCTTTTTTATCCACTTGATCCTTTTACTGCATGCATGCCACAGGAAGACTCTCATCTAATTAAAGATGAGACAGGCAACAGAGTCTTTCAGGTTTCCTTTAAACTTATTTTGACTTTATCTGCCAGTTTGACAATCAGAATAAATAAGGAAGAGAAAGAGTTTTCTGCAAGATCACAGTCGATCACAGTTCGGAATTTGCCAGACAAGTACTCTGAAGTGCAGTACAGACAAACATACACTTGTTTGTATACATTATGTAGGTTACCAAAGAGGAAGGATTGTCTTGTGTTTAAGGCAATAGGACTGAAAAGACCAGAGTTCAGTTCTGTCTCTGCCACAGACTTCCTGCGTGACCTTGAGCAAATCACTTAATTTGTTTCAGTTTTTCGTCTGTAAAATGAAGATAATAATACTTCCCTACCTCACATGTGCATTAAGGATAAACTCCTCAGTGTTTGTGAGCTGCTCAGAAATCACAGTGATGAGAGCCATAAAAGTTACTGAGATGGACAGATAAAATATAGACTTAGATTATGTCTACACTCCATCTGGGAGCATGCTTCCCAGTGCAGATAGACAAACACATACTGTGTCTGCTGAAGCTAGTGTACTAAAAATATTAATGTAGCTGGGGGTATCACAGCCAGCAGCTTGGGCTAGCTGCCCAAGTATGTACTTGGGAGTCCGAGCGGGTTTGTACTCAGGCGACTAGCCTGAGCCATTACTGTGCTACCTGTGTACCCTCGGCTACATGGTTATTTTTAGCACACTAGCTCTGCTGGAGCTAGCAGGAGTCTGTTTACCCGTTCTGAAAAGCATGATCTCAACTGCACTGTAGACATGAAGAATACAAGGCTTTTCACATTTCTTTTTGAACTAGAAAATAGGCTCATTTTCACAAAAGAATTTGCTAGATATACAATTTAAAAAAATAGGACCAAATTTCAAGTGAAAATGGGACAGTTTTCAAGCAAAAGCTGTTCTCTTTCATATATAAAGAATGGGGAAATTAACCCCTGTGCCAGTTTCTGTGGTTCTTTGAGATGTGTTGTCTACATGGATCCCACTGTTGGTTCACAAGCACCCCATATATGCAAGATGAGATTCTTTTGCTAGCAGCATCCACTGGGACTGTGCCTATGTCCTAGATGTCTTTGCCCCTTCCTCTTGAATAAAGGGTAGTGCAATCCCAATTGTCCCTCCATTCCTTTGCCAACACAGAATCTGAGAGGACTAGGACTGTGTAGTAATGGAGTGGGAGAACAGATCATGGAATGCACATGGACAACACATCTCGAAGAACTGCAGTTACTGAAAGGTAGGTAACTGTTCTTTCTTCTTAGAGTGATATTCTGCATAAATTCCACTCACGATGACTAATAAAGCTGCTGTTTGCTTGCTTGGAAATGGATAATAGGAATATATGTTCTACTTAAACAGACTGCAGGACCACTTTACCAAAGCAGGCATCCAATCTGGAAGCTTCTACTGAAGAGTAGGATGTTATGAATGAGTGGACTGAGCTCCGTGCAGGTGACCAACAGATTTCAGAAGTAGGGACATTCTCCAAACAGGCCGTAGAAGCTGCCTGAACTTGAGTGGAATGAGCTCGATGTGGCTAGGTGGATCTAACCTGAAAAATTCATAACATGTCCTTATACAGTTGGAGACCCACTTAAATTGTCTCTGCGAGGTCACTGCCAAACCCTTAACCCTCACTGCAAAGGCCACAGTTTAGGTCTGTTCTTGAATGTGTTTTTCCTGTCAATGTAAAAGGACGGTGCCCTTACGATGTCAAGTGTGTGAATTTTATTGTCTCTACAGATTGAGTGGGGTTTGGGGAAGAAAACTGGGAGATGAGTGAATTGGTTTATATGGGACAGCTGTAGGCGGGAACTTGGGATGAGGCCTGACAGTGACCCTGACCTTCTGAAGCACTAAGTAGGGGGGACCATCCATGAGGGCCTGAATCTCCCTAACCTTCAAGCTGATGTAATGGCCACTAAAAAAGCAGCCTTCATGGACCAGTATTATAGACAACAGTTTGCAAAGTGCTCAAAGGGAGGACCCATCAACTCTGCTAATACTATATTGATGTTCCAAGCAGGGTGGGGCTCCCAAACTGGGGGAAAACATAAATAAGGCCCTTAAGGAATCTAGCCATGGTAGAGCAGAAAAATAGAGCCTGGGCCTGAATAGGAGAGTGGTGTGCAGATGTTGCTGTTAGATGGAGCTGCTAGAAAATCCAGATTGCTTGTGGACTAGCAGACAGTTCAATATTGCTGAAATGAGTACTGTCAAGGGAGACAGCTGGTGCTGAGGTGCCCAAATAGCAAACCTCTTCCATTTAGTTTTAAAAATCTGTCTGTTTAGAGTTTTCCTGCTTGGAGCAGAATGTTCTTAACTTCAGCTGAACGGTTTCTTTCAGTGGACATCATCCAGAAAGCATTCAGGCTGTCAAATGTAATACAGTTGAGTGCAGCAGTAGGATTTAACGGTTATTCTACAAGACTATGTCAGGTGGGGCAAGTAAGGCTGTGGGGGGCTGTGATAAGAGATAACAGAACTGCCTGGCCCATGCTGGAACTATCATAATAATCAGTTCTGCATCTTGCGTTAGTTTCCTCAGAAGCCTTGGTGTCATGGGGATCAGTGAAAAGGCATGAATCAGTTTTGAGGAAGAGGAAGGCATCTGTCAGGAAGCCTGGGCTGGAGCCCCACTGGAATAGAATGTCTGGCAGTTGTTGTTCTAGTCAAACAGGTTGAATCTGGGAATCCCCACTTGCAAAAGATATCCTGTAGGACTGCGTCTTTGATAGTCCCTCATGATTGTCTGGAAACTGTCTACTAAGCTGATCTGCCAAGGTGTTTAGAAGGCCAGGAAGGTGCAGAGACACAGGCATTATTTGATTCGCTTTCATGGAGTGTAGGTGAAGTCTGGCAAAGTGCATGAGACCATGTGTCCCAAGAGTCTGTGAGGTGTGTTTTAACTGATTTCCTTGATTGGGCTTGAAATTAGTTAAGAAGGTTCAATATAATTTGTAACCGTTCCCATGGAAGGTAAATGTTCGCTCATCTCACTCTGTTCCTATGAACTCTCTGCTGAGACAGAACCAGTGTGGATTTCTCTCTGTTGATTTTGAGACTCAGAGTGACAAAGAGTTTTAAGGTTATATGAATTGAGTTGGTCACCTGTTGGGGTGATCCTCCCTGGATCAGCCAGCTATCAAGTTATGGGTAGACCTGGATTCTCTATGTTATTAGATGAGCTGCCACGAATGCCGAGCACTTGGTAAATACCTTCATTGTTGTGGGAAGACCAAATGCTGTTACCATTAGGAATCTTGTGAGTTGGATTAATAAATGCATGGAAATAGGTATCATGCAGGTCAAAAGCTGTGAACCAGTCTTGAGGTGCTAATGAGGGAGTTATGAAAGCCAGAGTCACCGGCCTGGACTTGAAATGGTAGATGAATTTTTTGAGATATCAAAGATTCATAATGGGACATCATCACCGTTTCTTCTCTGGGATGAGAACTTTATGCAAATAAGCCTCACTTCCCCTGAACTCTAAAAGGACATCCTCTACTGCTGTGAGTTATAAGAGGAAGTGAACCTCTTATTTCAACAGTATCTTATGAAAAGATTCCCAAAAAAGCATGGGAAATGGGGGGAAATGTAGGAAGGAACTGGATAGAAGTGCTTATAATCCTAGGGTGGTTCTATTGGGCTCTCAATACTGGTGTCAAACCTGCTGCCTGGCAGAAGACCTGGACCCTGGAGAAGCAGAGGAAGAGGTGGACAGTCATTGTCTTTGACTTGGGTGAAAGCAGCTGTTGAAATAGATTGTAGAGTTGAAAAAAGGCTTCTAGTTAAATTTAAAAGTCTAAATCTGCCCCGGAATGAAACAGGATTTTTTTTAAGGCAGTATCTTTGGTCTAAGCTGCCTCTGATTCAAAGATATTCACCCCAGCTATGGGTCAGGTCATCCAATTGATCAAAAAATAAACGTGTCTCCATCCTTTTTTGTATAGTGTCATATCTATATAAAATTATGGCGTGACATCAAATTATAATGTTTCAGTAACAGAACTCCTGAAATGCTTTGATTTCAAAGGGAAGCTATGATTAGAAATGGATTGCTGGTAGGGCAACGCAGATTCTGAGGGCTTTAAAGGCATTGAAGAAAGCACCTGGTTTTGACTTCTTCCTGGAAACACACTCAAGACAATGGTACAGCATTATAACTTTCATATTTTAAAGGAATATGCACACATTAAAACTGGTTTCATTTATAAGGTCAAGATAGCATGAGGTGTCAGAAACGTCTTTGTATTTCACCCTGACTCTTCACATGTTTGGATTGGGGTCAGGAATGCCATAGGGTCTATATCAGATGATAGAGAAAGATAAAGTCCCAGAATTACTCCTGATGCAGTGAGGAGCTGCACCAACCTGACTGGCTGTGCCACAAAGCAGATTCACAGTAGGGGAGGCCTAGTGGTGTTTTCCCTGCCACCTTCTTCCTGAGGAGGATGGGGAGAGAAACTTTACAATCTGCTGGCAGCTCCACAGGAGATCCCTGGTTTCCCTGGCTAGCTCTGCCCACTTTTGGAGCTACCCTGGCTCCATTAAGCAGAGTAGAAACCTGTGTCCTCTTCTGCCATAAATATCCCTTGGGGTAATTTCTGCTACTGGGAGCCCTTTAAAAGTTTCTGTTCTAGCTTCTGGTGCAGGCTTTGTGTAATCTGTCCCTACATTTACATACCTAGAGGCTAGTTTCCTGTATCTAAAAGGGAGAATGATGATGCTAATGTAAATAATTCAAAACTAAAATTTCATATCAAAGAACATACCTGCACTAACTTTCCAGTTTCATTGCTCTTGTCTGTTTATCATTCAGCATCATAGAGCAACAACCATGTAGAATTATGTATAACACAGTGAAGTCTAACAGCATGTGCCTGTCTCTGTATTAAAAATATGCAATGTGTGTGCCTGTTTCTTAGAAAATAAGTTATTCTTTCATTCCCAGAACATTCCATCTACACATTCCAAGTAGCATGTGGTTGTAGCACTACATTGGACAGATCTGGCTCCCACAACTACTTTTCCTCTAAACCATCTTTATATTTCCTTTCAGCCATACTTTCTTTCTGTATCTTTTCTGTGGAATCATCCCACCCCCACCCCCACCCCCACCCCCAAAAAAAGCAGCTTATTGATGTTTTTTGGGACCTATGAATATCATACAGCCATAACACAGAAATGCAGACACAAGAGCTTTGAAAAATCATACAGCCAGGTTCACAGCCTGTCTAGGATGATTCATGCTGCCCTAATGCCTGCAGATATTCTTCCTGTGTGCAGGGATAGCCTACAGACTCTAGAATGAGGGTCATGTCCCCAATTGCTGGTGATAAATAAAGTTTAGATATGGTAATCAACTGGCTGCATTTCCCAGGCTGCAATCTTGTTCCCCTATATCATTCAACATCTGCCTCTTACGTCCCTTGTTTCCACCCTAGCTGAAAAGCAACAATGTTCCTGAAGCACTTCTAAGCGGTGAAGGATGGATTGTCTTATTGCTAAAGCATGAGAGTGGGAATCTGATAGAACCTGGGTTGTGTTCCTAGGTATGGATTCTTAGTATGGGTTTCCTGTATGATCAAGTCACTTGATCTGTCTGTTCATAAGTTTGTCCATTTGTAACATCAACTAAATAATACTACCCTTTCTATGTTTTGGAGGTATGATATATTGAGATTTGTAAAGCACTTCAAGATCCTTGGATGGAAGGTGCTATAGAAGTATAAAATATTATTATTTGTAAATATAAAGTATATTTATAGTATTTGTATAATATTTTAACAAGTTTACAAAACTATGATATACATTTTTTGTTTAGCAAAATAGCAAGAAATGATATATACCTCAGTTTTTTATAAGGAATATTATCATTTTACAGGCTGAACATCCTTATACTGATATTGTTTGTTCTGAAAATAGTTTGTTGCCACTTGCATTACAGATCTATTGTTCAAGACCAGGGAATTTGCAGGATTTTATTTTAAAGGCTGTAATATGAACTAGAACCACTACCACAAAATTAATCCACATATTTCTTAAAGACCAGTCTCAAGGCTAACAACAGTTATCATTCTAACTTTCATCTACAGTTCTCGACCATATTTCTGAAGCAGCCAAATTAGATTTAGATTTTTCCCCTTTCTTAGTTACTGCTTCTGAGGTTAAAACAGCAGCCAAGAGATTAGGGAAGAACAAAGATTTATTAACAAGTGAGACAATATTGTGAGTCAGATATCTACAATACAACCATAAAAATATAATCAAGTTTTCTAAGGTAATTACTGACATCCCAGATTAGAATCAAGGATTTGGATCTGAATTCTCAGCTCATATTTATCCCTCAAATTGAGAAGGTTCCAATCAGCATACTGAACTCCCAAATTTGAGAATGTTCAAATTTAGGTTAGGCCCTTTATAGAGCTGAGATCCAGAGTTTGTTTCAGGCCCATCTCTAACCAAAATTATGACAAACAACATTTCTATATGCAGGAAGAGTAAATAACTTGTAGTTAGTAAAAGTAAGTAAATGCAGGAAATGTAAGAAATCCTATCCTCTTATCACTCATAGACAAATACTTATTGTGTTAGCTAGATTTCTATATATGAGAGATTTTGATCACAACCACTTTCTCCTAATAGCCATCTTCCCCTGTAGCCTACCAAAGCCAACAAAGCATCCTCTAGCTTCTGCATCTCTTGGTTAAGACAAATAGAACGCTTAGATCTAGCTAGTCTAGCAAATCTTTGAAGCCATATCACTGATAGATTCCATCCACGGAATGGTGTTGACAGTTGAGAATCCCATCCAAAAAATACATTCCATGCTTGCATCTCTGGTTGGTTCTACAGCCAACTAAATATTTCATGGCACCTGCCAAAGAGAACCTCAGTTACAGTACTATACTTGCTTTGTATCTAAATTCTACATGAGGCATAGTTGGCTCTGGTCTCTGTACCTGCACTGACATTGTCTCCCATGAGAACTAATATGCCGGCATTCCAAAATACTAGTTAATGCCTTTCTTGAGCTATGTTCTTTATAGCTTCTTTGTAGTAATCCCTAGAAAGGGAAGAACAGGCAGAATAAATTCACTAGCATAGTTCTGTGAAGCTTGAGTAAGGATCTTTAACACATTGGTGTTTCTGAACACCAACAATGAGATTCATGGCAGGGAAACTTTTTACCTTAAAGTTCTTTAATTGATCAAAATAAGCATTTTGACCTCCTTTACCTGGGCAGTGAGAATACAGTCTTTTTTTTTAAATAGGGCTAAATTCAGCCAAAGTAAATCTGGAGTAATTGCATTGACTTCACTGCAGTTTCTTCAAATTTAAATCAGAGCAAAATTTGGTCCATCCTGTTTCAATTAACTGTAGATATTTTAATACTCACAAATTCCTACAGCTACATTAAATTCTGTGTTCCTTTTTAGCTTTAAGATAGGTTTCCTTGTGAGAAAAGAAAATTGCTTTACTTTTGCAATACTGTGATGAGCCATTGTATAACAGATTACAAATGTATATGAGAAAATGCAGTGAATATTTTGCCCACATATACATGCATGCAACATCAGTAGGAGCCACAGAATGCAATTTGTCCCTTAGTCTCATTTTACTGTGAAAATTCCATAGCCATAGAATGAATTTGAAATTTTCATTTTATCACACACTACGCACATCACGGTAACACCAGATGCTGCAGGCTACTCCCTTACTGCCCTGCCAGCATGTCTCAGTCCTGATTTGAAAGGGTCACCAAAGCTGAAAGTATCATTCCGTTCCCTTGTCTATGCAGTTCTTTGATATCAGTGCAGAAAACAAAAGTCCTAGATACAATGGCGGTGTTTGCAATGTAGGTATCTGTTTACTATGGACTGGATGAGACCAACAGCAACTCATTTCTTATGAGTCACCGGACAGCTATTCTACTTTTTGGTCATTACAGATTACATTTCAACTGCTGACCTAGTGGCAAAAGACTCCATATTCCATTATCCATCTAATAAGCTATTTGCTCCACTTTAACCATTTAATTAAGATTAGTCTTAAGTTTTTCTCCATTTTTCATTTCACTATGCAGTTTCCCTTTACTTTACATGCCTTCTAAATCTGAACTTTTTCAAAAGAAATAAATGTTTGCTGATAGATGGAACAGGCAGTAAAAGCATCATCAGAAAATTTATTAATGTTACTCTGCAGAACCGTTCAATAAGGATGATAGCCTGCAACATTTAGGAGTATTCTGAATGAAGAATAATATGTAGTAGATTGATTGATATGTGAGTGGTCTTGGGTTCATATTAGAGACATAAAGAAAACACTTTGTTCTCTTATCCATCATACACATTTAATCTAGGGGATTTTACTGCTCACTCTGTTCGCTTTGTAAGTCAAATCCAGAGATGAAAAAGAGGAATTTTATATGTTTTGCATGACAGCAGTAACGTTAAACTATGAACAATTTGTGATGTTTCTGCTTATGATTTATGTGAATCCTTTTCTTTTTGTTCAAATTCAGTCAGCTTGTACTGAACAAAAGATGTAGCTATACAAGAAAACATTATTATTGCATTTATTAATGTGCTGTCTAAAGCAATGATATATTGAATAAATATATTTCACATCAAGAAAAAGCTATAGGAGTCCTTGTGGCACCTTAGAGACTAACAAATTTATTTGGGCATAAGATTTCGTGGGCTAAAACCCACTTCATCAGATGCATAGAGTGGAAAATACAGTAGCAGGTATAAAAACACAACACATGAAAAGATGGGAGTTGCCTTACCAAGTGGGGGGTCAGTGCTAACGAGCCAATTCGATTAAGGTAGAAGTGGCCTAGTCTCAACAGTTGACAAGAAGGGGTGAATACCAAGGGAAAAATCACTTCTGTAGTGCTAATGAGGCCAATGCAATCAAGGTGGCCCATTTCAAACAGTTGATAAGAAAGTGTGAGTATCAGCAGAGGGAAATTAGTTTTTGTAGTGACCCATCCGCCCCCAGTCACTGGGAGCATTTGCTGCCTTTTTTCAACTTGTCTAGTCAAATTACTTGAGTGAGTTGTGCACAGCCCTGGACTGTCAGTCTTATGACAGCATAAAGACTTCCTGTGAAGAACTCCATGTATATTCACTATCCATTTCTAAAGCCTGAACATTCTTCTTCCATGTCATGCACTCATGATGAGGGATAGTGCTGAACAAAAGGAGGTCTGCAGAGAAAATAGCATTTAATATACTTTATATAGGAATATATCAAGACTGTATAGCGACATTGCAAGAAACAACTTTCAGAATTTATTATTGCATCAGTTATCTTGTATATTGTTTTGTAAACTGAAATGTAGAGAGTACAGAGGTCAAGTTTATGCATTTAGAATAGCAGAGAAGGCTCAAGGAGAGATGAACCTTTGGAATCCTCAGAGGCATCTCAGTGCATGTTGATAGCTTCCAGAGAAGAACTTTGCAGTTTAACTAATTGGGGGCAGATACCCACTGGGAGCTAGTATTGTTACTTTACAATATATACACTTTTGCTGACTATGTGTTGATAAATATAGCATGGAGGTTTCTCTGTTTGTTTTATAATTGGAGCTATGTGTCTGAATTATTATAATATAGCAGAGGTGCTTTTCTGCCTCACAAATAACGTTGAAGTTATCCCATGCCATGTGCTTTTTATCTGTTTCATTCCTGGGTTAGAAGTGTTTCTAAAGCAGTATTCTCACATCAGATCTCTGCTTAGTGAGTTTACATCAGTGATCAATCTCCTATTTTTAACAAAGTCCAATGATTTAAAAATTAAAGAGACTATAACCAAAAAAGTAGAAGCTGACATTTCATAGTCCAACATCTGAAGCCGATATACCAACATGGTTTGCATCTGCAGGAGCCTCACTATGTCTGAAAATGGTTTGGTTTTCCACATATTAAGCACAGTCTGGCTGTGATAATCATGGAGATAAGCTCCAACTTCTGTGAGTGAGAGGGTAATTTTTCTAATGATTCCTTATTAGTTACCAGAACAATAAGTACCAGGAATGGAGTACTGCTTTTTCTTTGTTGTGTGTTTCTTAATTTTACCTGTTGGGAGGAGGTGAGACATCTAGTAAGCTGGTTTTCCTCAGCATGTGTGCTAGCAAAATTAGTATCTGCAGTACAAGCAGCAGCCAACAATGGTGCGGCAAATATAGACAGGGCTCTGGCATTTTTACCACTTAAGCAGATTTTCCTGATTGAGTGTTTAAAACATCCAAGGCTGTCTGTTTTAGCACTTACAGCATTGTTAGCACTGGGGTAGTTATAAAACAGGTACTTTTTTTAGTGCTGTCAGAGCCAAGACTGGGTCACATCATCAGCAATTGCTAATAAAGAAATCAGCCACTCCAGTTACACAGCCTTGACCCTCTTTAAGTCACGTTTTTGTTTCAGACAGGTCTCTGTCACACGACACTCTGATAGCATGTAGGTTACTGCTGACAGCTCTTATTCTGGAATGTATTCTGATATTAATGGTTCTTCATATGTTTCATGTGGCTTAATGTTAAGACAGGCAAGTGCTCTATTTATTAATGCCTGACAGCTGATCAATGACACTAATGGATTGTGTTCTGTTAACAGACAAAAAGATTCCCAGTCAGTGCAAGTGACTCTGAGGTTGTAAACTGCCAAATTAGATCATAAGATCCCAAACTGGATTTTAAGCTCCATGGAGTAGGGACCATTTCATGGCATATATTTATAGGGTGACCAGATAGCAAATATGAAAAATGAATGCGGAGTATAGGCACCTATATAAGACAAAGTTCCAAATATCGGGGCTGTCCCTATAAAATTGAGACATCTGGTCACCCTATATGTTTGTACACCACCTGGTACAGTGGAGCCCCAGTTCTATTAGGCACTATTGTAATATAAATAATAACAGCAGGAAAATAAAGCATTTGTTTCATTGCCAGGCATTCTTTTTCAATCTGGGCATATTTCTTCTCAGGCTTCATAGGAGCTGAACACTACTGGAAGAAACCTGTCGCCTGTGGATACTTCAGAGCCTCTTGAGGCTGTTCTTAACTGAATGTGCTACTGTGTGTTTTCTAACCATTCACTCTTTTTGTTTAATGTTTTGAAATGTCTTTGTAATTAAATGAAATATTTTAATAGTAACTTGATTATTTTCCAAATGTTTTTCATGAAATTGTAGAATTCCTAGACGTGGTCAGATTTCTTTTCCAGTGCCATACCAAAAAGGAAGTATAGTCTTTTGAAAATGTCCCTCATGTTTCCTTCTATAGATATTGTTATTGTACTGTTGTTTTATTTATAATTATGATTGTGAATGCCTCTTTGTTAATGAGAATATTCTCACAGTACTGGGGGTGGGGATGCTAGAGAGGACAGTGGCTTTTCACCAAAATGGAAATAATAGAATTTCAGCAAGATTTCATGCAATGTCAGTTTGTCATTTTCATCTAAATGTATTGGGGGAGAAGGGAAATTGAATTGCTCCCTCTTAGTTCATCTTATTGAAATCTAGCTTTCTGACAAATCTCAGTGAGGTTGTTGCATTGTGAAGTTTCACAGATCAGTGTCTTCAGTGATTTATATGTTCACATTAATTCAAGAACTCTTACCGTTTCAAGGCTGCGCTGGGTCTATCTTCAACTGTTGGTTCTATTGGCAATAGGAATTGAAGGATTAGACCAAAAGATACATCATCAATGTACTACTTATGTCTTGTATGGAACATTTTGTATATGTAGAGATAATAGGCCAGAACATTAACTATTTTAAATCTGTATAGCCTCATATTTACACCAGCTTGAGAAACTGATCCAGTGGGCCAATCCTCTCATTGAACTCAATGGCTAAATTCCCATTGACTTCAATGGGAGCAGGAGACCCAGTTTCTTTATAATGGGATTTGATCTTTGACCGTATTCTGTTTAGCATGTATATATTGTCATAGGGTAACATTATTAAGCATCTTTGTTTGAATTATCATTTTTGAGCAAACAATGCTCAAATATGTATTTCTGTTTTAGTTGACAGTGTGAATTTTTGGTAATGCAACCTTGTCTCCCAAGGACATCAAATTTTGCAATTCAAAGAAGAGTGAGAAGTCATTTCTTTGTTCTAAGCATTGTATTATATAAAGTCATTGATTTCTGCAATTTACTTTGATAGGAATCACATTGTTCCCACCTCTGTGGTGAAGTGTCTGGGGTCATGCTTTCCTACACACTCTCCTTTAACAAGCTTATGAAGTTGGCAGTTAGGATGCCCTTGTATGGGTGTTAAGATGTCCTTCCATTACTAGGCTTCATTCATTTGTGTTGTATTTTTGTCTTTAAAAGAGTCATTCATGCTGGCAATGCATCAAAGATGAGTCATTATAACAAACTGTTTTCTGAATTAGTTGATAAAGTTTTACATGGATTTCCTGATTCAGGACAACTTAAAAAGGGAAAATGGTTTGAATGTATTGTTCAAGCCATTAAATCACTACAGAGCATGTGCTATATATTAGAAATAAGAAAGCACCTCTCAAAATATAGGCTGGTACAAAATACCCATAAGTGTTGTGATAAACTCAGGATAGACAGCTGCAAGGGCAGGGTAGAAAACAGTCCCAGAAGGGTAAAAGGCCCTCTTCCCTATCAGCTAAGGAGTGGTGACTACAGGTCAATCAGGATCAGCTGAGAGAGAGAGTTACCTGAAGACAATTAGGATCAGCTGATTCCAACTATGGGCTGCCTGAGACCTTTTTAAACCCTCCCCTGTTGGGGGGTGGGGTGCGAGTGGAGTCAAGCTGCCAGTAGGTGAGGAGCAGCAAGACGACAAGCCTCACCAGGTGTGGAGGCTGCATTCCCTCCCATAAGGGAGAAAAACAAGCCTAAAATACTGACTGAGAAAAGGAGCGGACTGCCCCTGTGCAACCAAGAGGGACTGTTTTACCCCAAGCCCATCTCGCCAAGGCTAAAAACAGCTGAGGC